>NC_090927.1:200394063-200696563 GCF_040938575.1 Ambystoma mexicanum | reverse complement strand
GTCTTTCAGGAATTTTGCTTGGCCATAGTCAATACAAAATAGAAGAGGAAAAATAAGCAGACAGAGAAACCTGCCCTGGGAGAGCCAAAAGTACAGACGCCGACCGGAGCGAAGAAGCAACATGGTTGCTAGCTGGAACCCAGAAGACTGTTGGAGGGGTTCCAAATCGGTCCAGCGAGGAAGGACCGACCGGCGAGTGGGGAAGCCCCGCATCGAGGCAAAAGCAGCAGTTAAAGTGTGCTGCCGAGGGAAGTGGCACAGCCCCAGAGGAGCGGAACTCTGCTGAGTTGCCGCAGCCCCCAGAGAGCCACAGGAAGTCACAGAGAGCACAGCGAAGCACACAGGAAAGCCAAAGACCAACCTGAGAAAACCGGCAAACACCGTGAAGGTACCTGGATGACCGGGTTGGTTGGTGAAGCTGCAAAAGAGAGAGAAGCATAAGTCTGGGACTTGCACCCAATTGAGAAGAGCATCACAAATCATCATCTTCGGCACAGTACCTGACAAATGTGTGAGCCAGGACTGTTGGAGCAGACAGAGGGAGAGGTACGGGCCTGAACCCACACCCAATTGAGAAAAGCATCAGAAATTCTCTTATTTGGCACACCCCCTGGCAGAGGGTGAGCCAGGCAGGCCGGAGCAATCAGAGAGAGAAGTATGGGTCTGGGACCCTCACCCAGCTGAGAAGAGCATCACAAATTCTCTTCTTTAGCGCAGTACCTGCCAGGAAAGTGAACCAGGTCGGACAAAGCAAAGCAGCAGAATCCGATGGGTCTGAGACCCCCACATACAGGCCAGTTATACAAGGTGAAAGGGTGAATAGGGGAAGAGAAACATTCCCCCTGGTGGAGTAAAATTGTGAGAACACAGTAACAAGAGAAGGGACACATTTTCTTGGTACACCAAAGCCAGATGAAGGGAGTAATTCCCTGTGGCATTGCGAATGGCATTCGAAAGTCTGAGGAGAATCTGAGGTAGAGAGTCATTCCCCCAGCCTTTTTGAATTGTGATAAAGAGCTTGAGGTGGACCTAGGAAATGGAGTAATTCCTTCAGCCTTCGTGAACTGTGAGAAGGGCCCAGGGAAGAGAGTCATTTCCCCAGCCTGCATGAACTGTGGTAAAGAGCCTGCATTTCCCCAGCCTGCATGAACTGTGGTAAAGAGCCTGGGAAGGGCCCAGGGAAGAGAGTCATTTCCCCAGCCTGCATGAACTGTGGTAAAGAGCCTGGGAAGGGCTCAGGAAAGAGAGTCATTTCCCCAGCCTGCATGAACTGTGGTAAAGAGCCTGGGAAGGGCCCAGGGAAGAGAGTCATTTCCCCAGCCTGCATGAACTGTGGTAAAGAGCCTGGGAAGGGCCCAGGGGAGAGAGTCATTTCCCCAGCCTGCATGAACTGTGGTAAAAAGCCTGGGAAGGGCCCAGGAGAGAGAGTCATTTCCCCAGCCTGCATGACCTGTGGTAAAGAGCCTGGGAAGGGCCCAGGGAAGAGAGTCATTTCCCCAGCCTGCATGAACTGTGGTAAAGAGCCTGGGAAGGGCCCAGGGAAGAGAGTCATTTCCCCAACCTGCATGAACTGTGGTAAAGAGCCTGGGAAGGGCCCAGGGAAGAGAGTCATTTCCCCAGCCTGCATGAACTGTGGTAAAGAGCCTGGGAAGGGCCCAGGGAAGAGAGTCATTTCCCCTACTGTGAAACTGCAAACTAAGAGAGACGAGGGAAGGAAGTCATACCACCGGTTTTGTGTACCGTGAAGCAAAGCCAAGGAAGGGAGTCATTCCCCTGGCACTGTAAAAATACTGAGAAAACTAGTGGCAATAAGGAATGATGTTTGAGTTGGTACTTAACCTTTTTAGTATGAACGGAGAACTTCACAGCCCCACAAGCTGGAACTTTGTTTTGTATCTTGGAAAGCAACTGAGCCCTGGAGAAGGGAGTCATTCTCTCAGGTGAAGTTCCCACCTCACAATTGGAACTAGGATCCCTTGTCCAGAAGAAGGGTGCCGTTCGCTTGGACCAAGAAGACACATTAGTTCTTTAGTTTAGTTACAAGTGTGAGGGACTGAAGTAGACATTTTGACACACGACGATGGACTCTTTTCATTTACGTGAACATTCCGACAGAATCTTCAGTTCCTTAGTTGAGGCACGGAAACCACTCTTAGGGAGAGATCGGTTTCCTCTTTATTTTGATTGCATAAACGTTTATGCCAGCAATCATGCCACTTGTGTGTCAGTCACTTCCTTCTGCACCCTTATAACCTGCTTTTACTGGAGAATCCAGCCCACGCTCTGAGCTTACTGAACCGCACAGACTGTCAATGCCACGGGCCAGCCCTATACAGTACACTCCCACTCTAAAGTAGCTTGCTCGCTGACACCAGCTCAGTGCAACACATCAAATTTCATAGAGTTCCCCCCACTCTGACCTTGGTGTACTATATACCACCCCCTCCACTTCTGCACCTCACCTCATCGTGCTCCATATCTGTTTGAAGCGCTTGCATAGAGAAGCAGCAGAGTCTCTCCACTTTAAAGAAACCTTATAGCTGATGAATCTTGACTCACTGCCCTCTCAGGGCCCTTAACGTGTTTCATACACCCAGTATGGGAGGGTCGCAGCATGGTGTGGCGGCATGCAGGGATTATGGGTACAGAGAAAAAGCGAGTCTGCAGATCTGAGGGACCAGCAGCCTGGCTGAGAACTCAATGCCACATGAGCCTTCCAGCTCAGGTAAGGGAATGGGTGCCGCGTGACAGAGAAGTGATCGTAAGGGGAAGCGTCGACGGCAGCATGCGCAAGCTGTACTGCCAACGGCAGCATGCACAAGCTGGACTGCCAATGGCAGTATGCACAAGCTGTACTGCCAACGGCTTCCGCGAGCCTGCTGTGATATTGCAAATCATTGAGCTGTTATTTAACCTAAGAAAGACACTCGGCCTGTGGCCTTGTGGTTTTGTCTGCACACAAAAAACAGATACTTACAAGCAATATCCTTGAAAAATACGGTTGGGAGTACTTTATGCCATATTTCAGGGTTCATTTTATCATCACGTCACGTAAGGAGGTCCCAAAGTGCCTACTGAAAATCCCTACCCACCCCAAAATTACTATAAACCTTGCAAATGCACACTTCTGGGGAAATGCCCAAATGTTGCCAGCATCTGGCTCCATACAGAAGGTGCCATTGTGTCAGGCGCCTGAGAACGTTCTCTCGCCAGCGTGGGCGCCAGCCGCGCGTTAACGCGGAAGAAAGGGAAAGAGGACAGCTGAATTGCAGCGAGTTTAGGTTATCGCTGGCATGAATATTCATGACGCAGGCTTATTCCATTCAGGGTTCAGCACACTTGTGAGATTAATTTGCTGATACCAGCATTGCGGTGCCTGTTGGTATGCGCACAGCCTCGTTGGCGAACCCTTCTAAATATTTCAGAGGAAAGGGCATGCGGTCCGTGGGGGACTGAAAACAAACAAGGTCTTGTGAAAGAGTGCTCTTGCATACAAACACATACATCTAGAATATGGCGCTGGAAGCTGTCAGAAAGGACCCTGATTGTATTGTGGAGGTGTGAACAAAGGATGTAAGGTGAGGACTGGAGTGGTGAGCAGTGGGTGCTGTGGGAAGCTGACATCCACGAATGTGACTGCTAATGGTTTCTATTGATTGTGGTCTCTTAGTCAAGGTCAAGCCATATGAGGCTGGCTTAGCTCTTTTCCATGGCCAAGGGCTTTTCCGCAGGGCAATGATGACTCCGTCCTTCATAGACAGTTGGATAAAGAACATATCAAAATGGATGCCTCGATCCGGGGACACGCTATGACTTGCTGGCACGGGGGACCGAGAGAGCCACGCAACATGGAGGTGAAGGAAGACAGAGAGAGAAAGAGGCTGACATATATTCTCACATAGTGGGTAGATCCATCAATTCATTTTTTGAGGCGTTATAAAGTGTGACCCACGATCACTGGGCCACACAATGCCGTGCACCAGCGTTGAGATGGTGCCCAGAAGCTGGTAGGTACAAATAGAGCTGAGCCATACTTAGGCACAAACGGCCATGAGTCGAAACCCAAACTTGATCAGGAATGGGAAAACATAAAGAACAGTAAAGTAAAGGGACACAGGGGTATTTGGAAAGAGCTCCGGAGCGTTTTCCGACACAATAACGTTGTATTTATGTTTGCGGTTGCTTCAAAAGCGACCGCAAACATAAATACAATGTTTTTAAAGCTGCGGTTTTATTTCTAAGTTAACTTAGAAAAAAAACCGCAGCTAGTGCTTATTTTTTGTAAAAAAAATAAATAGCACTTACCGAGATTCAGCTGCAGCTTTCCTGCTCTGGTCTCCGTCCGCGTCCTCCGAGTCCCGGCACTAATGAAGGGAAAGCCACCCAGCGGTAGACTTTGTTTACTACAGCTCGCTGGCTTTTCCTTCATTAGTGCCGCAAAAGCAAAAGCCAGCACAGGAGGGCCTCCATTTCACAAAATGGCTGCGCCCCTGTGCTTGCTTTTTCGAATTTTGAGCTTGAATAGCTCAAAATTTTACATAGGAAGTTTTAAAACGGAGGATGCTAGTATTTTTTTTTTTTTATGTGGCCCATCTATTTTTTAAATAAAATTTTTTACTAGACCATCCCTTTAAGTTCAAAACCCTCTGCATTGTCCACAAGGCCTTCTGGGGCCTGGGGCCTAAATACCTTCAACTCTCTCTTCCTAAATATCTTCCTTCCCGAGCCCTTCGCTCATCCGTCTCCAACTCCCTCAGGGTCAGCCACTTCTCGAAGCAACGAGCTGGGGGTAGATCTCTCTCCGCGGCAGGGGCCTCCCTCTGACTTGAGGAGAACCATCTCCGGTTCCGGCAGCACCTCAAAACCTTCCTCTTTGCTTCTGCTTTCTCTCTCCCTCTCCCCTGCTAAATTCTTCACTGAAACTGCACTGAATCTGCAACTGGGCCACTCTCAGCGACCTCGGTCCTGGGCCCAGCCATTCTCCACTTGCACTGCCTCCCTGGCAACCCCTGCACTGCGAGACTGTCTCTGTATCCCTACAGCCCCCCCCTTCCCAGCACTTGTCTGCACTTACCTTGCACTTGCCACCATCTGGCCCTATTTATTTATTTTTTATTCTACTTACTTTGTACTGCACTTCCCCCCCCCTGCCCTTGCACTTTTTCCCTTCCCCCTACCCCTGCACTTGCGCGGTCTGAATGACACCTGGCCTAGTAGGATCGTTGTCTGTCTTCCCCTTGTTCCCCCCTCCCTGCCTCGTCGCGCCTTGAAACACTTGTGTATAGGCGCGTTACAAAATGCCATATCATATCATATCATTACCCCTACATCACAAGAACAAGATTTCCACAACATCCAACACAATACGGCAAAGCCCCCACAACCAACAATGGTACCTCCAACCCAACAATCGGACTCAATGAAGAAGCCATTGCTGATCTTCATCCGAGCAACATCACAGCAGAAACACCATGACTGATCAGCCCTGTCATCAACCTACTGGACCGCTTCAATGAAGAAGCAGCTGTCGCCGTTCTTCATCCTACCCAAACCAATGCGGAAACACCACGACCAGACAACTACAAACTTGAACAACGAATAACCACAAAACAAAATCACACCCAGAGAATCCACTGTAACTTAATAAACGCAAGGTCAATGTCCAAACATTCAACTGAAATATACGACCTCCTGTCAGGAGGCATAGACATACTATTTGTAACCGAAACATGGCTAGACGACAACTACAAGATCACCCTCAACAACTGCCTGCCTGAAGACTTCAAATGCATCCAAGCAAACAGGAAATCCAAAAGAGGGGGGACTAGCGATCATCCACAAGGAACAACTGGCCATCACATTGAAAGATCCACTAAACATCGATAAATGCAATTCCTTAATACTACGGCAATCAGTAAACCCCAAAACTAACCTGAAATTCACACTGATATACAGACCACCAACCTACCATGCGACCTTCATAGATGCATTCACGGAAGCAATCACCATTCTAGCCATCAAGTACAATCATCAGATCATCCTCGGAGACTTTAACATCTGGTTCGACGAAGAAATCACAACCACACAAAAATCCTTAACCGCCCAACTAGCAGCCATGAACCTACAACAACTAGTCAAAGGAGCAACACCCTCAGCAGGGCACACACTTGACGCAATCTTCGCCAACAAGGATCTCATCACCACGGCACCCCCAATTCAAATACTCTGGAGTGACCACCTCATCATTCCATTCATAATCACAACGCCCGCTCCAACAAAAAAGCAACAAGAAAAACCATTGATCATGATGAAAAGAAACTGGAGAACCATAAAAAACTCCAACCTAACTGAGCTCCTAGAACTCAGCAAACCACAAGCATCAACCATGGAAGAAGCAGACCTAGACAAAAAAGATGCCCTACTCCACACCTGGATCACAACAACTCTAGATGACATCGCCAAAGAAGAACAAGTTACTCTCTTACCTGGTAACGTTCTTTTGATGGCATGGTCCGACGACGTATTCCATATATATGACAGTAATCACCACAGCTGTGCTGCTTCGGAAAATCCTTCGGCATCTGCGTCCTGCATCGATGACGTCGATATGCTGTCCTCAAGGGCCTTCGTCGAGCTGACGTCACCGGATGTTATAAGTAGGACGCACGACGCCCGTAGCCTCAGTTGTAGTTTTTTCCCCAGAACGTGTGGCACCAAACCACTGCCAGTATGACCACAGAAAGCCTTGCAGAAACGTAAGCTGCAATCGCATAAGAAATTCTGTAGTGGGGCAGGTAGGGAGGGAGCGAGATGGAATACGTCGTCGGACCATCCCATCGAAAGAACGTTCCCAGGTACGAGAGTAACTTGTTCTTCGAGGGGATTGGGTCCTCCGATGTATTCCATATCTATGACAGACTTCGAAAGCAGTACCAACGTATGGAGGTTGGAAAAGAATTTAGAATATAGAAATTTAGAATGCCCAATCAAATTGCAGAGTGAAGGACCGCCTTGCCAAAGGCCAGATCCTGCCCATGGATAGAATCGAGGGAGTAGTGACGTACAAAAGTATGGACCGAAGCCCAAGTGGCTGCATCACAGATGTTACGAATAGGAACACCCCTCTGCAGGGCAGTAGAGGCAGCCATACCTGTAGTAGAATGGGCCCGTAAGCCTACCGGAGGGTCCTTACCCACCAAGCGGTAACATTCAGAAATTGCCAAGATAATCCATCTAGACAAAGCCTGCTTAGTCACAGCTTGTCCCAAACGCCTTCCAGCGTAACCAATAAAGAGCTGATCGTCCACTCTGACCCGGGACATGCGAGAAATGTAGAAACTTAAAGCTCTCCTAGGATCCAACCTATGGAGCCTCTCCTCTTCCTTACCAGGATGTGGAGGAGGATATAATGCTGGAAGCTGGAATAGCCTTCTGGCTCAAATGAAATTCCGACACCACCTTCGGAAGAAAGGAAGGACGAACTCTAAGGACAACCCTGTCCTTATGAAACACAGTGAAGGGTGGCTTAACTGAAAGTGCCTGCAACTCACTCACTCTGCGAGCGGAAGTGACCGCAACTAAAAACACAGTTTTAAGGGTTAACAGCCTCAAAGGACAAGAATGTAAAGGCTCAAACGGAGCACCCATAAGGAATTTCATAACAAGGTTCAAATCCCAACCCGGCACCTGGAAAGGTGCCGGCGGAAACACATTAGTGAGTCCTTTGAGAAACTGAGAAATTAAAGGAATTTTCAAATAAGAACACTCCTCAGACAAGCGCTTAAATATAGACAGCGCTGCCAGGTAACCTTTAACAGTACCCACTTGCAGGCCCCTGTGGGCCAATGAAAGCAAAAAAGACAGAACTACAGGAATGTCACATGAAAAAGGATCCACATTCTTAACCCTGCACCAGTCGCAGAACTTTCTCCAACGGCAACGGTACAGGGACTTTGTTGCCGGCTGTCTGGCCAAAAGCAACACCCCCATCACGTCTTCAGGGAGGTCCCAATCCTTATACCTCAACCTTTCAGAAGCCAAGCGTGACGCGTGAAGGTTGAGGGTTCTGACCTCTGGATGGAGAACCTGACCCCCCTCCCGTAAGAGCAGGTCGTCTCGGTAGGGAAGACGACGTGGAGGGCAGATGGACAAGTCGAGAAGGTCCGGGTACTACGTCCTCCGAGCCCAAGCCGGAGCAATGAGGATCATCCGGGAACCGAACGTCCGTAAACTCTGCAGCACTTGTGGGATGACGGGGACTGGAGGAAACGCGTACAGCAGTGGGAAGGACCACTCCACCACGAACGCGTCTCCTAAGGCTCCTTTTGGAGGAAATTCCTGTGAGCAGAACCTTTCGCACTTCCGGTTGACACTGGAGGCGAAGAGATCCACCTGAGGGGTCCCCCAAAGGGCGAAGATCTCCAGGACATTCTTCAGAGCCAGCTCCCACTCGTGAGACAGATCGCGCTCTACCTGCTCAGAGCATCCGTCGTCTCATTTTTGTCTCCGGCCAGATGAACTGCCAAGATCGAAACTTCCTGCTGGATGGCCCAGAACCAGAGATGCATCGCCTCCCTGCACAGAGGAAGTGACCCTGACCCCCCCTTTTGTTGAGGTAGTGCATGGCCACTGTGTTGTCTGTCAGAATCAGGACATTCCTTCCTCACACAGTCGGCAGAAAAGCCTTCAGGGCAAGCCTGACGGCCCGCAGCTCCAACAGATTCATATGGAGTCTGGACTCTGACGGAGACCAACGACCGCTGACTGTCAACTCGTTGGCATGAGCTCCCCATCCCGTGCGGGATGCGTCCGTCACGATCGTCACCTCCGGCCAGGGTAGCCAAAATGGAGCCCCCTTCATCAGATTGCCGTCGACGACCCACCACAGAAGGTCCTGGGCGACCAAGGGCGGCACCTGAACGGGGTCCGACATCCTGCCGGAGGACTGCGACCACTGCATCTTGAGGGCCCACTGCAGAGATCTCATCCGCAACCTGGCCTCCGGCACCAGAAGAATGCAGGATGCCATGAGGTCGAGCAACCTCAAGAACTCGAACGCCGGGAGACTCTGGGCGTGTTGAAACTTGTGCACCATCTGCTGAATGTGATGAGCCCTCGCCTGGGGAGGAAAACACTGCCCCAGGGAAGTGTAGAGCACTGCTCCGATGTACTGGAACCGCTTGATTGGCGTCAAATGGGCCTTCTTTAAGTTGAGGGAGAAGCCCAGCCTGTGAAGGGAGTGGCAGGTGACGGACAGATGATCCAGCACTTGCTCCGGAGAGCGCGCCCTGATCAACGAATCGTCCAGGTAGGGGTAGACGTGAATCCCCCCTTTCCTGAGATACGCTGCCACCACCACCATGAGCTTAGTGAATACCCTCGGGGCGGAGGTCAATCCGAATGGCAGGACCCGAAACTGAAAGTGCGAGTCGCCAACCGCGAACCTCAGGTACTTCTTGTGCTTTGGATGGATCGGCACATGAAAATAAGCGTCCTTGAGGTCGAGAGACACCAACCAGTTCTGAAGTTGAAGGGCCTGGAGGACTTGAGAAACCATCTCGAACTTGTCCTTCCTGAAGAGCTTGTTCTAACCGTGCAAGTCCATGATGGGTCGCAATCCCCTGTCTTTCTTTGAAATCAAAAAATAAGGGGAATACCATCCCTTGTTCCTCTCCGCTACAGGCACCAGTTCTATGGTGCCTTTCTCCAGCAGGGATTCAATTTCCTGCGCAAGGAGCGGATCCGGACTCTTCAAAGAGAGATTCCCTGGTGAATTGTCGTGAGGCCTCTGCCGGAAAGGAAGACAGTAGCCGGGGGCTATGATCCCCAGAACCCACACATCTGAAGTAATGGCACGCCACTCTACAAGATGCTGCGCCAGCCTTCCCCCACCCGGCGAACCATGGGACATGGCCTCATGACTGAGCTGAAGCGGCTGCGGCAGTGGCTGAGGGCAAAGAGGCAACTGCCCGAGTGGCCTTGGCACCTCGAGTAAATGGTTTTCCACCTCTGGCACTCCTACGGTGGCCCCTTTGACTTGCAGCTCCTCTCAATTTACTAAAGGATGAGTAATATCGAAAGGAACCTCCCCTCCATTGCTGTCCCCTAAGACAAATAGACGGAGGTTGGCGAACTGCAGCGCTCAACGACTTCGCTTCAGCTTTGGCAGTCTACAACCTCTCAAGGCTCTCATCAGCCTTGCTGCCAAAAAGATGTTCACCACCAAAGGGCATGTTGAGGAGCCGGGCCTGCACATCACGAGCAAACCCCGACTTCCGCAACCACGCAAACCTGCGCTTTACGGTGCTCACCGTCATGGACCGGCTGACACAATCTGGCATGTCCAAACCTGACTGAACGGCCTCACACATGGCATCCTGCCATCCTGTACAAGAGCAAGAAAACCACCCCATTCCTCCCCTTCGCGAATATGTTCTGCAGCCAAGGAAATACAGTTCCACAGAGTGTGCATGAAACGTGACAAGGCACACACGGAGTTGGCTGCCTGTAAAGCCATACCCCCTGAAGAAAACACTTTCTTCGCCCAGCCATCAAAATGCTTATCGTCCCTATCAGGAGGGATGGTAGGGTACGACGTCTGCTTTGCTCGGGACGTGGCCGCCTGCACCACCAAACTCTCCGGAGTGGGGTGCGTGGTCAAGTAGCAGGGGTCACTACTGGCTGGGCGGTATTTTCATGGCAAAGACTTGCTCACTGCCGTGAGACTCTCCGGAGCAGTCCAAGCTGCAGCCACCCTTCTTTGCAAAGCCATATGGAATGGCAGTACCGGGTTAGTTGGAGGACCTTGGTCGAGGATGTCCGTCAGGTCATCCTGCAGAAAATACACAGGTGGTGCAGACCACCCCAAGTATTCCGTGACCCTCGACATAAGGCGCCGGTACGAGGACTCGGCATTGGTGCCAGGCTCAGGCCGACAGAACTCCACCTCCGGAGAGGTGTCCAGATCACTGGCGTCGTGCAGTGACTGACGCAGGTCTTCAATCTGTATATGACCAGACAAAATCTCGTCAGGCACCTCCTCAGGCACCAAACCTTCCTCAGATCCCTCATCCCCCTCAGAAATATAATCCAGAGGCTGGAAAGAGGGCACAGAAAAAGGACAAAGACATTCTTAGCCTTGGCCAGAGCCTTTCGGGGTGTTCCACCGTGCCACGGGGTACCTCCGACAAAGCAGCCTCGAAAGGCGTCGAGGGCGTCAACAGAATCGGTTTCGATGTCGAGAGAGGCGCCAACAACTTCGATGGTGTCGACAAAGGCTTCGAGGGTGGAGCCCTGAGCGTGTCCTTCAACAGCCTGGGCGCCGATGGCATCGATGACTTCCTCGGAGGCGGAGCCTCAAGAGAGTCCCTCAACGACCTTGGTGCCGCAGGCGTCGATGTCTTCCTCGAAGACTTCACAGGCTCACGCGGTCTCGAGGGCGTTGAGGACCGGGACCTGGAACGGGCATGTCTAGAGCGATCATCCTTGTCCGACCAGGACCTCGAAGGCGCCTGGTGGTTGCGACGACCGCTCGCGCCCGAAGGCGTACGAGTGGTGTCTCTAGTACGGTCACGGCCGGCATCCTTCGACGGCGCGGACGGCCCGGAGCCCTGCGATTGAAAAATCGCCATCATCTCCTTTCAGAAGGAATTCCAATTCTCCGGAGTGGAATGCTTGTTGGGACAAGCAATCCGCCGACTGGCGGAGTCCTCGGATGAGGACGGGGAAGGTGACCTGTGAAGGCGCTTCCGTGAGTGCCTCGAAGAGGCAGAGGAATGCCGAGACCGACTCCTGGACTGAGACCCCCCGGACTCATGACGACGATGCGGAGAGTCACCCCTCGAATTGTCTGTCGAAAATCCAGTGGATCGCGACTTCCGAGTCTTGGCCATCTTACCCACCGACAGCTTCTTCTTAAGCTCCCGCAAGGCCTTCGATGTAAGCAACTGGCAGTCGACACAGTCATCCATATCGTGATCCTCCCTGAGGCACCAGAGGCAAGCGTCGTGCGTGTCAGTCAACGACATCTTGGACCCGCAGACCCGCCACTTCTTAAAATCCAACTGCGGGTGGAAGAAGCCGAAGACATCATTTCAATACACAAACGAACAGGTTCGAAGAACCGAAAGAACAGGATTCAGTAGAACCGAGGCGCGGAAAAAACTGAACTGAGGCTATGGCGTCGTGCGTCCTACTTATAACATCCGGTGACTTCGGCTCGACGGAGGCCCTTGACGACAGCGTATTGACGTCATCGACGCAGGACGCAGACGCCAAAAGATTTTCCAAAGCAGCACAGCTGTGGTGATTACTGTCATAGATATGGAATACGTCAGAGGACCCAGTCCCCTCAAAAGGCCCTTCAACCCATCACGTAAGAAAACAGCAAAATGGTTCACCCCACTACTGAACGCCATGAAAAGAAAAAAACAAAAACTAGAATCTGAATGGAGGACCAACAACACCACTGCAAACAAATTGAAATTCCTGCAACAGATCCGCTCATATAAAAAGGAAATACAAAAAGCGAAGAGGAAACATTACGACAACCGAATCTTCAGAGCACCAAATGCACAAAAAGAACTCTTCAAAATCATAAACAAAATAAAAAACCCACCGGGCTGCAATAACACACCAATTCTGTCGATGAAACTTTGCGATGACCTAGGAGACCACTTCAAAAACAAAATAACCTCCATCCAACACACCATACAAAACAGACCAAGCGATCACAGCTCAAACCCCAGTGACACCGACGAGGAACACCCAAACAAGCTACGAAGCTTCCCAGAAATATCAGTTGAGGCTTTCGTCAAACTGGTAAACCAAAGCAACAAATCAGGCTCTCCCGAAGACCCCTGCCCCCCGCACATATACAAAACAATTCTCAAACAAGGAACCCCCATGGACTACCACAGGGATCTCCTCAACCTCTCAATCGCAACAGGTAAAGTACCACAGGCCTTCAAATCTGCTTACATCAAGCCGCTACTCAAAGACACAACAGGAAACGTAGAGGACTTATCCGACTACAGACCCATCTCCAACATACCCTACATAGCCAAACTGCTAGAAACGTACGTCTACAAAATAACCCAAGAATTCATAGAAGAGCACTGCCTACTAGACCAGGCACAAGTTGGTTTCAGACCAATGTGACGAACAGAATCAGCTCTCCTCTCAATATGGGATGACCTAAAAACGAACGCAGACTCGGACAACAGCACCGCCCTGATTCTCCTTGATCTGTCCGTAGCCTTCGACACTGTCAACCACGACATCCTCATAAAGAGATTAGAAGGACTAGGGATAACAGACACCGCCCTACTGTGGATCAAATCCTTCTTAACAAACAGAATCAAAACCGTATGGATTAAACCTTTTACATCCAAACCAAGAGACTCCACATGCGGAGTACCACAAGGATCATCCTTCTCGCTGCTTCTATTCAACATCTACATGTACCTATTAATCAAACTCATCAAAAAACACGGCCTCACATGCTACAACTACGCCGACGATACTCAAATAATCTTCAACATACAAGACACCGGAGAAGAAAACACTACACTAGAGAATTGCCTTCGTGAGATATTCAACTGGATGAACCTCAACCACCTCAAAATCAAACCAGGCAAAACAGAGATAATGATTGTTTCAAAAAAGGGAAGAGACATCAGCTACATCCACTGGCCAAGAGAGCTCGGCACCACACCAGAACCATCATCAACTGTAAAAAACCTAGGGGTCCTTATGGATAACAACCTCACTCAAGAGCCACAAGTAAACTCTCTACTCAAGAAATGTTTCTTCCTCATGCGAGCAGCAAAAAGGATCCTACCGTTCCTGTTGTTCGCCAACAAAACACTTACCATCATCGCTCTGATCATGTCCAGAGTAGTCTACGCCTATTGGCATGCCCAAACGACTTCTAAAAAAACTACAACGCATACAAAATGCAGCAGCAAGACTCAAGCTACGCAGAAGAGAACACATCACACTCGCGCTAGAAACACTACGCTGGCTACCATTAAAACAGCGAATAAAGTTCAAGTCCATGTGCAGCATGCACAGAGTAATAGACAAGCAAGCCGCAGAATTCCTAAGCGATAAACTACGCCTACATCAACCGAGAAGAACACAGAGATCAAGCACCGATATCCGCCTGGAACCAAAACCCTATAACAGAAGGAAACTCAGAGGATCCTCTTTCTCTCACCAGGCACCGAAAACCTGGAATGACCTACCTAAGAATATACGGAACACAACAAACCACCTAGCATTCAGGAAACTCCTCAGAAAAATGGCTCTTCACAGAGTAAGCACAACAGCGACGCACTAGAATGCCCACCCCATTAAACAACACTGGAAATAACACCAACCTCGGCCACTCTCTGTTAGGGAGAATTCTCTGTAAAGGCTAATTTCCCAAACCTAGTGAGTCCCCCAGCAGCTTTGCTGGATTTTTGGGGTTTATTTTTTTCTCCTGCTAAGAGTGAGACTATTTTTCTCCCACTCTTAAGCATGATTTGAGAATGTCCTTTCACTTTTCAATGTGTTTTATGGGCTATGGGGTCTTTTACTCCATAGGGATTCATGTGTTTTTGGTAGATGTGTTACACAGCACCCTCAGTGCAGTAACACAGGGGTGTCATAGTGGCCCCCAAACATAGACTCCATACCCTGGAACTGACTACTGTCTCCCAGGGCATGTAAAGTCACCATTGACTTTACTAGTCTTAAAATGTGAACAGAACCAGTACAAACCATCATATTGTGGAAGTACTGGTAGGGGTAATTCAATTACCCCAGGGTCTGTTTTTCAAGGGGGCACTGTCCAGTCCCCCCTTGTTGAGTTTCTGGCTGGTGGCAGTGGTTACCACGCAAAATATTGCACCGGAATTTTAAAAACACCACTTTTTTGGTGCAATGTTAAAGATACCGCCGAGTTATTTATTTAATATTTATTCCCCGGTTGGGTCTTTTTGCCAGGACTCGGTTTTAAAATGGCGTTTGTGTTCGCCTCTGTAACTCCAACCCAAGTCGAGCCATTTGTTCCACTTTTGGCGGGCTTCTGCACAGAAGCCTCCAAAAGTGGTGCCACTCTTCTGGGTCTACAGGATGTGTGGGAGGGGGGAATAGGCACCCTGGACTGAGTTGCCTCGGCAACTCAAGTCGCCCTCTTGTGTGATTGGCCCAGTGGTGAGCCGCCCGGTTTACCACTTAGCATGTTTGAGTGACAGCTAGGACTGATGAATGGGGTTTTTCTGAATAAAAGCAGGGCTTTGGTGACTGGAACTTCAGAAGTCGCCACAGGACCTAAAGAATCCAAAGAGGGAGAAGCTGAGCCGACATGCAACGACGACACCACCGGTGGAGCCCTGCTGAACCGAACTCACCACTTCCCAACGACAGAGAAGATCGTCTTCCAGGAGAGTCTTCTTCCTTTGAGCTGGTGGGGTTAACCAGTTTGCCTTTTTTTTGCCTTCCTGGATCGTCTCGTGGTCAAATCGCCCGTGCCAAGCACCCCGGCGGCTGGATAGCCACGCTTCACCACTATCTCGAATAAAAGGGTAGTACCTTTTAACTGGGAAACTCCGCGGCTGGTTTCTTCCCTGGCAGTGCAACGACCTCCAGCTTTCCTCCACGTCGAGATCTTCTCTTCCCCTGGACGAAGCACCGACTTGCACCCACTGCCAGGAACAACTGCCCCCGCTGGAGCTTTCTCACCATTTCAGATACTGTGTCCCGCCTGGTCGCCCTTGCAACAGGTTGTCCAAGGTGTCCCGTAAATCCTTGACTCTCTATCCTGGTGTGACCTCGGACCTGTTAACTAACTTTTCTGAACTGATCTAACTCCTTTTTGAACTATCTGCAAAACATTTTCAAGTGTACTTCAACTGTGTGATCTTGGGCACATTCCGCCTTGCTCTCTCCAAGAGTGGGCCTGGCCTATGAACTTTTTGCTCTGCAGTAGATCCTGCCTTTCTTGACTTGCTGTGGTTCTTTAAAACTGTTGGTATTGTGTGTTTTCCTATTTCTGCCTTTTCTCTCCCTTTTTAAAACTGAATTATTGGAATGCCATCTAAGGTTATGGCTCACCTCTGTTTTGCAAATAAGTGATGTCTTAACTTAGACTTGTCGAATGATTTAAGCAGGGAGGTATATATATTTCTAGTGACTGTGTTTGAACTTGCTTGACATATTAGTGCCAGTGTATTTTTACAAGTGTGTTCTTAAATAAATAATGATATACTTTTATACCAAAGCTCTGGTCAGTGTTTGCTTGTGCTACTGTATTACTGACCCTAATGTGTATACTCCACATACTGCCTAACTCTTCTTGAGAGAAGTCTGACTGCTCAGCCACAGCTACCAGGTAAATCTGGGTGGTGCAGACTGCTACCAATTGGGTTTACGGCTAATACCTGTAGTCTTAAACTTTTTGCAGTGGTCCCTAAGGGAACTGCACAGGTTTCTGCCTAACACTGGAGTACAGCGGTGGGATTTGTATTGAGTATACATTTTAGTGTGCTTATAGATACCTTAGTGCAACTAACCACAAAGCTTAGCACTAAAAGTTTTATTTTCTAACCTGTCAACTATGGAAAGTTATAGTCAAGAGTCCCTTGCTACAAAAACTGCTGATTGTTTAAGAGTTCTCTGTAAGCATAAGAATCTCCTGACTAAAGGCAAGAAAATGGAGCTAATAGAAAGATTGTTAGCAAACCAAAGTCTGGGGGATGGTTCAGAGGAATCCCCTCTCTCAGAAAATGTAGATAACAGTGATGATATTGATATTGATCGAAGTATTGCAAATCTTTAGGCAGAGTCAGAAGAGGAGGGTGAGGCTGTTGTGACTGTCCCCCCTAGGCCTCTGTCTGCTCTACCAGCTGTACCTACTGGGCCTTTACCAGGTCCCACACTTAGTCCTCAATGTCTTGAACTAGAGAAAATGAAACTTGAATTGGAGTTTAAGCGACTTAATGCTCAAGCAGAACAAAGACACCAAGAACTGAATCAAGAACTAAGGCTCAGAGAAACGGAGCTCAAACATGAGCTAGAGATGAAGAAATTGTCTGTTGAAAATGCTTCTCTCTCCGGATCCTCTAGGAGTACCAGTCCCAAAAGACCCTGGATGCCTAAAGAGATTGTGGGTATGTATGAGCCTAAATTGGATGTGTTGGATTGGTTGGCTATTTTTTAGTATAATCATGGGCTCTAGGACATCTCAGGGAATGAGTTACTTCCCTGGTTGCTCTCTAGGCTCCCCTCTGTTGCATATGATGTGGTAATGGAGTTGGGGGAGGTGGATAGAAGGGACTATGAATGTGTGAAGCTAGCTTTAATAGCTAGATTTGGGAAGACCCCTTCCCAGTACCTTAAGAGGTTTAGGACCCTCAAAAAGAATGATGGTACCCCTTGGGCTACCTGGGTGAATGAGTGCTTGAAAAACTTAGAGGGATGGATTAAGGGTTACAAGGGAATGAGAAATCTTGTAATGTTGGAGTCAATTTATGGTGCCTGCTCTCCTGAGCTCAGACAGCACTTGGCTGATTCAAAGGAATTAGATTCCAGGAAGCTAGCTAAGGATGCTGACTTGTGGGTTGCCAACAGGGCTACTCACAAGGATTCAGGGGTCACTCAGAAAAAGGATGAGGGAAAGCAGCCACCAAAAGGGAACCAAGAGACTTCAAATACCTACCCACCCAAAGAGGGCCCCAAACAACAAAATAACCAGGGTAAGCCCCAAGGGAAACCATGACAGGCTAGTGTCCCTTCGGGTCAACAACCAGAAGGAGGTCAGAACAAGCCACCCTTTCAGAGAGCATTTGGAGTATGCTATGTCTGTAAGGCAACTGACCATATCAAAGGAGATCCAAAATGTAAGGGTAAACCTGCAGGGATCAGCACAGTCTCCTTAGCCTTTAATCCTGAGGAGGAAGTCCAAATGGCTAGTGCTCACTTTGAAGTCTTTGCTGAAGAACGTTTGGGTCTTCAAGCAAGTGTAACAGTAGAGTCCATGGGTCTGGTTCGCAATCAGAATAGGAGTGTGTACAACTCCATACCAGAAAACTCTAAAGTTTATTATATGGACAGTGTTCTTGTCAATGGCCATGATACTCCTGCCAGGCGAGACTCTGGGGCAAGGAGAACAGTAGTGGATGAAAGCTTTTTCAGTCCTGAGGATGTTGCTAAGGCACCAAAAGGTCCCACTAAGATGTCTGGAGGCCCTGTCCAAATGGTTCCAATTCTACCAGCCCTCATACAGTGTAACAACATGACAGTGATGATTCCTGTCAGTGTTCAGACTGAGGTGCCTGGGAGAGTCCTGTTGGGGAATGATCCAAGAACTCTAGGAGTAGTATCTAGTACTCCCAGGCCTCCCAGTATGGAGACCCAGAACCAAACCGAATTGGCTAGAGAGGCCGCCTTAAGGAACCACTCTAAGCCTGTGGGAACCTTTACTGAGAACCCTAGTACAAACCCTGGTGTTGGTAAGTTGACCTCTGACCCAGGCAAATTTCAGGCTACAATGTTAGGGAAATGGGAGCCGAACCAAGCTCCATCATTATTCCCCCAGTTTTAGAGTCTGTGACTCCGCCTGCTTCTGAGGAAGAGGTGGATAGACCAACTGGACCCCTTACTAGGCCTAAGAGAACTGGTAATTCTCAGTGCTGGTGGAAAACCAGAAAAGAAAAGTCTGAGGCTAAAAACCTTCAGACTGTTGGACCTTCTACTGAAGACTCCAACTCAAATCCTAGTCTTGCGAGTGAAACTCCTAAAGTAGGTAAGGGTAGATCTAAGAGGAAGGAGAAGCATGTACCTTGTTTATCTCCATCCCCTCCAACCAAGAAGCCTAACACCCAACCTTCTCCCAACATAGAAGTGGTGAGGAACTCTGGAGGCCCCTCTAGATCTAAGGGGATCTTTTATAAGGACCCCTGGAAAAAGCCTAACACAGGTTCAGAAGTTGTACCAACTTCTGAGGGACTGGTCAACCAGATCCCCTATAGTTTTAAAAAGACTGATGTTCCTCAAAGGGTTTGTAGGTCATATAGCTTACAAAGGAAAACCTTTGATTTGACCATAGAGCATAGGTCAGGGTGTCGCCACCAAAAAGCTGATGGTCTCTCTAGGATGTATGTCATCGACTAGAGGTATGAGATTCATCCAGGAGTGGATTAAATCCTCCTGTCCCTTAGTCTGGGGGGGGGCGAGTGTTAGGGAGAATTCTCTCTAAAGGCTAATTTCCCAAACCTAGTGAGTCCCCCAGCAGCATTGCTGGATTTTTGGGGTTTATTTTTTTCTACTGCTTAGAGTGAGACTCTTTTTCTCCCACTCTTATGCATGATTTGAGAATGTCCTTTGACTTTTTAATGTGTTTTATGGGCTATGGGGTCTTTTACTCCATAGGGCTTCATGTGATTTTGTTAAGTGTGTTACACAGCACCCTCAGTGCAGTAACACAGGGGTGTCATAGTGGCCCCCAAACAGAGACTCCATACCCTGGGACTGACTACTGTCTCCCAGGGCATGTAAAGTCACCATTGACTTTACTAGTCTTAAATTTGTGAACAGAACCAGTACAAACCATCATATTGTGGAAGTACTGGTAGGGGTAATTCAATTACTCCTGGGTCTGTTTTTCAAGGGGGCACTGTCCAGTCCCCCCTTGTCGAGTTTCTGGCTGGTGGCAGTGGTTACCACGCGAAATATTCCACCCGAATATTTCCTATGGGATTTTCCCATTCATTTTAAACGCACCACTTTTTTGGTGCAATGTTAAAGATACCGCTGGGTTATTTATTTAATATTTATTCTCTGATTGGGTCTTTTTGCCAGGACTTGGTTTTAAAATGGTGTTTGTGTTCGCCTCTGTAACTCCAACCCAAGTCGAGCTACTTGTTCCACTTTTGGCGGGCTTCTGCACAGAAGCCTCCAAAAGTGGTGCCACTCTGTCTGGGTCTACAGGATGTGTGGAAGGGGGGGAATAGGCCCCCTGGACTGAGTTGCCTCGGCAACTCAAGTCACACTCTTGTGTGATTGGCCCAGTGGTGAGCTGCCCGGCTCACCACTTAGCATGTTTGAGTGACAGCTAGGACTGATGAATGGGGGTTTTCTGCATAAAAGCAGGGTGTTGGGGACTGGAACTTCAGAAGTCACCACAGGACCTAAAGAATCCGAAGAGGAAGAAGCTGAGCCGACCTGCAATGACGACATCACCGGTGAAGCCCTGCTGAACTGAACTCACCACTTCCCAACGACAGAGAAGATCTCCTTCCAGGAGAGTCTTCTTCCTTTGAGCTGGTGGGGTCATCCAGTTCGCCTTTTTTTTCGCCTTCCTGGATCGTCTCGTGATCGAATCGCCCGTGCCAAGCACCCCGGCAGCCGGATAACCACGCTACACCACTGCCGTGAATAAAAGGGTAGTACCTTTTAACCTGGAAACTCTGCATCTGGTTTCTTCCCTGGCAGGGTAACAACCTCCAGCTTTCCTCCACGTCGACATCTTCTCTTCCCCTGGATGAAGCACCGACTTTCATCCGCTGCTAGGAACAACGGCCCCCGCTGGAGCTTTCTCACCATTTCAGGTACTGTGTCCCGCCTGGTCTCCCTTGCAACAGACTGTCCAAGGTGTCCCGTAAATCCTTGACTCTCTATCCTGGGGTGACTACGGACCTGTTAACTAACTTTTCTGAAATGATCTAACTCCTTTTTGAACTATCTGCAAAAACATTTAAAGTGTACTTCAACTGTGTGATCTTGGGCACATTCCGCCTTGCTCTCTCCAAGAGTGGGCCTGGCCTATGAACTTTTTGCTCTATAGTAGACCCTGCCTTTCTTGACTTGCTGTTGTTCTTTAAAAGTGTTGGTATTGTGTGTTTTCCTATTTCTGCCTTTTCTCTCCCTTTTTAAAACTGAATTATTGGAGTGCCATCTAAGGTTACGCGCTCACCTCTGTTTTGCAAATAAGTGGTGTCTTAACTAACTAATTTAATCAGGGAGGTGTATATATTTCTAGTGACTGTGTTTGAACTTGCTTGACATATTAGTGCCAGTGTATTTTTGTGTTCTTAAATAAATAATTATATACTTTTATACCAAGGCTCTGGTCAGTGTTTGCTTGTGCTACTGTATTTATGTACCTAATGTGTATACTCTACATACTGCCTAACTCTTCTTGAGAGAAGCTGACTGCTCAGCCACAGCTACCAGGTAAATCTGGGTGGTGCAGACTGCTACCAATTGGGTTTACGGCTAACACCTGTAGTCTTAAACTTTTTGCAGTGGTCCCTAAGGGAACTGCACAGGTTTCTGCCTAACACTCTCAAAATGGACAAACACTGAACCCAAATAACCGACCACACGACAGACCATAAGATATCATGGGAAATAGCCACAAAAGGAGGCCTCCGGAGACTGATCACATACTCAGACCCAGACGAAAGCCCTAAATGACTCATCCACTCCCCCCGGACGTACCATATCCAAACCAGCAGACGCATTTAGATAGAAAGTTTGAGAGGAGTCCACTATACCAGCCCCAGCACCCAAGGAGGAGAATAGACGCCCAACCCACACTAATCAACCAATCAGCATTAGAACACCTACAGAGCTGGCTAGAATAGAACCACAAGGAGCAATCAGAACACTTACAAAGCCCGTTAGAACAGCACAGGGAGCACCCCACACAAACCAAACCCTGCCTGGCATAGCCCCTTTGCCCACCCTGATGAAATTGGGAGGATTGGCGAGTGCCAGACTTGGACAGATTTCTGAACCTCTGTTAAACTTCATACAACCGACTAACAGAAAAAACTCAGCATTTCTGCAGACTTATCTCACTCAAAAATCTCACACAACCATCTCCCGCACAACAACCCGCACGCACTTCACAACACCACAACAACACATAAGCAACACCAACAGCACACGAGGACTGACATCGATCCAATACCCACACCGAAGCTCAGCACCCGTGGTATACCAAGTTGAAGCTGCCAACAGAACACCACTCCTCTCACTATCCTACTCCCGCTTCACCTACTAACCCATCCCACCTTCTCATTTGCAGATCCGCCAGAGTGCCCGGGGACCAACTCCATTGGTGATGGTGCGCGGTACAAATTGCTTTAACATTTAACATTTAACTAAATTCTATTTATTTAGTTTGTGACATTGTGTAGGGTGTGGTTATACAGACTCTAGTTATGCTCACTGTGCACCTATCCTTTTCATCTCCTTGGTAACGCAGGTATCTCTGTGAGAGGCAGACCGGATCAATGTAGTCCTGCCCAAACTCATGAAATAAATAGCATTGGCGCAGAAATTGTGCCAATCCAACTCTATTGCTGCCAAAACAGCTTTGAAGGTCAAAGCAATGGAAGTTGTCAGACGATGGCAGTGTTGCAATGCGCCTCCTACCTGAATCTGGCACTAAGTCGGCGCATTCCAGGGTGCGTCCAACCTGAATCTTGATCATTGGCTGTGATTGACTCCAACGTTTCGCAAGCGGGCGATGAGCTGAGCAAAACTGTTCTGCTTCATCAACTTCCTTAATTGAATATGTGTCCAATATGGCTATTTTAGGGGCTCGAAGGATATTTCTGCCAAGCGCATTTGTGTCCCTTTTGTGAACTATTGACAGATTTTATTTTGTGATTTGATCAACCAATGTCAAAAGAATGCGTTTAAAAAAGGAAGAGAAGGGTCTTATCAATCACTAGGGCCCATTAGGGCGATATCGTTCGTCCTGGGGGCTCGACAGCATCAAGCTGGGATTCTCGGTACTTTCTGCCATGGAGCCGGTGTAGAGACATTCTAGTCATGCTGTTCAAGTGGTGATTCGGCATCGAGGTGGCTTCAAGATGGGCCTCTCTCTGAATTGAGCTGGTATTCAAGACAGGTCGAGTGGTTGGCTTCCAACAGGTCAAGATGGCATTGAGTCAGAGCTTCTGCTGGGTCAAGTCCGTGTTTCAGATGGTTGAGTTTATGGCTTCCAGTGGGACAATTCAGCTTCAAATCAAGTCGAGATGATTCTTCTGTTCGGTTGAGTCCGCTTTCGGGATGTAATGAGTCGGGTGCTTCCACAGTGCCAAGCTGGCGGTCGAGTTGTACTGGTGATGTGCTTCACTGGGCCAATGTAAGAGGACCGAAGTCCTTTCAGTGCCCCAAGCAGCACTGCATGATTTGCATAGCCTCGAAGTGAGTTGAGTACAGTTGTGCCACCTTGAGAGTGTTTAAGCAGGGTTATGAGCTGCTTGGAGTCGCCAGGGACAAGGTGAGTCATTTGTTCCACCCTTCCAGCCCAGGGAGATTGTCTGGCACCTAAAGGGCGTCCTTCACTTCCAGTGAGCTGGATCTTCATTCCAGTGCACAGGGATCAGAAGGGCCTTAGTTCTCAGTATTTTTACCCCAACTGTGCCCTTGAGGTAGGCAGTGAGAAGAGATTACCTCTTCCTTAGAGCCTTGTGTCTTTACCTTACAGAGTACTTTAGGGTAGACTTCATTCCCAACCTAGCTTCAGGTGAATCCTTCTTGTCCTGAAGTCCAACGATGGATGAACTAAGGGTAAGGTCCCCCGGTTTATAAAGACAAAATGCTACAGCAGATTGGTCCAACGAAAGCCTTTTGTCGAGGGTCCAATTCAGGCTGCTGCAACAAGTGACTGTCTTTTGATATCATACCCAGAGTGCTTTGCATGCTGGAAGTGGGGAGTGGGCAAGAAGTGTGGGGAGCCCAAGCCTCCTGGTTAGTGTTCCTGTCTTATGAAGGGATGTGTCAAATTTCATTGGAGGATCAAAAGAGAAGCTTCCTTGCAAGATCCCACATGGTTAATGTGGATATATCCAGGCCACACAGCTAATAAAACACCCAGCCCTGTCATGAATAGGTCACCTCATCAAGCTGTCAATAATATGGCAAACACATGCTTGTAGATTTATAATTGTGTAAACTCAGAAGTCAACATGTCATAACCAGACACGGCTTATATTTAGATATTAACATGTCACCATGCTGCTGGGGTACACAATTATAAGAATTTCAAACCAGAGGCACAGAAGATTAAAAAGCCACCTCTGTCTGTTCAACACTTAGTATTACAGCAGCGGTTCAGGAATCAAAATGTGACCCTTAAACCAGCCCTGTTGCCACTCCAGGGCAGCTGGTAGGGGATGTTAGTAGACAAACACAGCCAGGCGCGTGGCAAACTATGCTTATTGGCATAGATCATTTATGAAAGAGAGTCTGATTAGCAGACCTCGCTTTCAGAGACAGAATTATCTGCATCATTTCATTGATAATGTAAAAAGCTAAGGCTTTTTCACCCTCACAGATGGTATTCCGTCACAGAATGACCATCTCCGCCCTCACCCTTGGTCACATAGATGCTTTCCACGAGGATGCTTCAAAGACTGCCTGAACCCACTCACAACACGTAAGGGATCTGAGATGATGACTGAGGAGAAGACAGCCTGGGAGCGAGTCCTGACGGTTGATGGATGCAGATCATAAGGAACCCGGCTCTGTACTGTCCAGTGAGACTCAGACGGGGTGCATCCTGTGCGGGTATTTTTGCTATCAAATGGGACTATGTGTGCATGAACCAGTCATGTTCATGCATGCACGTCATGTGCTTGGTGATTGTGGTGAAGGGCGTCTGCATTGGAGTGTTTCAGTGTTATGGAGGCCTGGTGGGATGTAGTGTTTATTAGTGGGGACGTTGCAAGGTTATTTGGTGGTTAGTATGGGCTCTGGGCACGTGTGTACCAGTGGGCACTGTGGTGGGTGACTATCTGTTCCACCAGTGCATGATACACGACAGTAAAACGATGTCATAATGGGAAACAGCTGGCAGAATGAGGCTTTGCAAATAGACAATAACAGTACAATGCATGCAAAATAGCACAACACATAGCGCCACAATTTAGCAGTACCTGTCAGCAGGGAAATGTTGTGGCGGTGGTATGCATGGTTCATTGTGGTGTGTGGTGCAACATGAGCTTCGGGGATGGCCAACAGTAGGAAAACTAGGAACAAATGTGGCAGACACATTTTGCTAAAATGGTCAGTAGGTCCTTAAACAAGAAAGGTACATGGACATGCGCACTAGAGGAGCTACTCAGGGTGCTGATGATTATAATGAAGATGGAGATGGAACCTTGGATATGCGCACTAGAGGAGCTACTGAGGGTGACGATCATTATAATGAAGATCGAACCTTGGACATGCGCACTAGAGGAGCTACTGAGGGTGACGATCATTATAATGAAGATGGAACCTTGGACATGCGCACTATGAGGGTGACGATGATTATAAGGAAGATGGAACCTTGGACTTGCGCACTAGAGGAGCTACTGAGGGTGACGATCATTATGATGAAGATGGAACGTTGGACATGCGCACTAGAGGAGCAACTGAGGGTGACGATCATTATAATGAAGATGGAAGCTTGGACATGCGCACTAGAGGAGCAACTGAGGGTGACGATCATTATAATGAAGATGGAAGCTTGGACATGCGCACTAGAGGAGCTACTGAGGATGACGATCATTATAATGAAGATGGAAGCTTGGACTTGTGCACTAGAGGAGCTACTGAGGGTGACGATCATTATAATGAAGATGGAACCTTGGACATCCGCACTAGAGGAGCTACTGAGGGTGACGATCATTATAATGAAGATGGAACCTTGGACACGCGCACTAGAGGAGCTACTGAGGGTGACGATCATTATAATGAAGATGGAACCTTGGACATGCGCACTAGAGGAGTACTGAGGGTGACGATCATTATAATGAAGGTGGAACCCTGGACATGCGCACTAGAGGAGCTACTGAGGGTGACGATGATTAGAATGAAGATGGACATGCGCACTAGAGGAGCTACTGAGGGTGACGATGATTATAATGAAGATGGAACCTGAAAGGAGTGAATGAGACTGCAGTGTTAAGTGGTGATGAGAATAATAGAGATGAGAGAGTCTAATTAATATTGCTGCGGTGGATGTGGAATCGATTTCCGATGTCTCCGTTTGATGATCAATTGAGGGTGGTGCTGGAGTGTTAATGGGACCCGAGGTTAGACCAGATGGGTACACAGGCTGCCAAATAGAAACGCTACAATAAAGGGGTGGGGGGTGGTGGCTTGTAAGCACAGAGACAAGGATGGGAGGGTGCTTGCTGCTAAAAATAAGATAGAAATATGGAGCTGTATTTAAGATGATGTTGAAATTAGGAGCTAGGGAGCACGTCCCATCAGTGGATTGCAAGGATTGAACAAGAGATATTTTAACTAGGTTTCCTGATGTGTTCATTGAATAATTGAGAACACATGTAGGATTGTCACACAGCGCTACGCCAAAAAGAGTTGGCATGCAGGATAAGGACAGCCTGAATGGGGGGAACCAAACACTGCAAAGAATGCATACTCCTTTGAGTGGCATCCATTCCACCACAACACGTTGACACTGGACAGAAAACACTCAGTTGTCGTCCGGCTAATGTGGCCACAGGTAACAAACCACAGACGTAAAGAAGGTTAAGGCCTTCTCCGGTCACAATCAGTGAGGCCCCACTCATCAATGCATACACTGCACAGTCGCACACACCCCCACCAGCTACACCTCACACCTGTTTCACAAACTCAACCGAACAACATTGTTACCTCGATGAAAATCTCTCTTTCGCTACTGCATCAGCCGACGCTGGGACTGTACCCTACATTGAGGACCTGGACACTCCCATGCCCTTCCAATCCGCTGCCCTGACCCTACAGTGCACCTAGAATACACATCTCTCCGTCAATGCACTCTGCTGTCTGGGCCAAGAGGTATGCACGCCTGCAGAGCACTTTAAACAAAATAAACATGTATAAACCACTTGGTGAGAAATGGACCAGAAAAAGTAGCCCCAGACACGTTCGTGCCTTGTTGGGCCTCATCAGTGAGAAGTAGCTTGGATCTCTAGGCCGAGCAGGCACGGGACCCATGTCTAGGCATACCCGTCTAACTCGGGGTGACAAGGCAAACAAAGAGGTGATGGCTGGAAGGTTTAGAATTAATCTTAAACCTCTGGCAATTGCTCTGGGCAACCCTCCAGACCATCGTACTTCGCCTACCAAGCCATTACAGAAGGGGAAATACCATATGCAAATGAGGCTTGGCCCCACCCCCAAGGGGCAGTCCAACTTAAAGTGCTACCTCACACCCCTTCTGCATGAGACCACAAGCATCCCCAGACATGTTTTGGCTTCGTTGGGCATGGGACTTACATCTGGGCATACCCGAGTGGGATGGGTATGCCAAGACGTGGGCCCTGTGCCTGTTGGGTCAAGGTACCCAAGCTACTCCTCACTGATGAGGCCCTTATGAGGCCGAAACATGTCTGAAGATGCTTGTGGTCTCGTGCAGAAAAGATGTGACGTAGCAGTTCGGGCTGGATTGCCCCTTTTGGGGTGGGGAGCAAACCTGATTTGCATATGGTCTTACCCCTTTCTGTAATGGCTTGGCAGGTGAATAATGAGGGTCTGGAGGGTTGCTCAGAGCGATCCCAGAGTTTAAGATCATTTCTAAACCTTCAGGAGATCACCTCTTGTTTTGCTCGTGCATGCTACAACCATATGAATTACGCCTGTGTTGTCCAGACTGGCGGAAATGCAATTGTTCAGTAATGGAACATCAGCCCAGGGAGCCATAGGGAACAACAGGGTGAAGGGTGAGTATCTCCGGGTGCACCATTCCTGAGAAAAGTGGCCCCTACCCAAAGAGTGCCCACTATACCCTCCCATACAACAACCCTCACTGGCCAAACTACTGCACTTCACTAGCCTACACTTCATGTCCTGCTAATGATTTGCACAAATGCACAGGTGGGTGGAGGGTAATTAACAAGTATGGGGTCACAACTCACAACACGTGCACATCACAGATGCAGCACTTGCACCTCAAAAGTAAACTGCCTTTATACCTGTTTCACATTTCTAGGAAATAATTTGCTGTCGACAATCCCATGCTTCTTTGCTTCTTTGCCTCACCCTGTATGTCGGCCACATCATGCGTGTGTAACAAAAAGAAGCTTGACATGGCCATGTGCAGGGTGCATGGTTTGTCCTAAAATAATAGTTACACTTGAGGGCATTCGTCCCTTCTCTCCAAGGGGGTGACACACCCTTTGAGGATATAGAGGTGAGTCACCTTCCAAGACCCTGCCTAGGGTTTTGGGCAAGCAGGACCTCGCTCAGAGTGACTCCCCGTTAGGGGACAAGGACTCCTATTCCCATAATAAACTCCCTATACATAAGGCATTATCTGCATACATGGAAATTCGAGAAACTGATGCTACATTTAACTGTGGGACTCAGAATAACAATGAAAGTGCTTTTGGATATTTGGCTGAAGACAATGCTGGTTTCTCAGTGAGCTTGACAGCTGTACATAAACAACACACCCCTTTTGTGGCACAGAGCAAGAATAAAGGCACAATAGCCCTTGAATGGATAAGAAGAAGCAATACGCTGAGGTGAGCCTCCGAAGTGCCAACATCATTGAGGGGCAGAGCCGTGCTGCACAGTGGAGCCGGCTGTCACACAGAGAGAGGCAGGAGAATGAGAGAGATGCTGCTGAAGAGGCAGTGAGTAATGCAGAATCATCGAGGCCAAGACCAAGCAGAACCGGCCTTGTCTGGAGGCGTAACGACATGGAGGGCATGGTGGGCCCGGGCCTGAGTAATGCCACCAAACCACGAGGGAAGAAAGAATCCTCTGCTCCCAATGAAGGAGTTGAGGAGCAGAGACGCGCTGAGATGAGCGGAACAGCACACACACTTGGGTCCAGAAGGGAACACCAGAAAGCCATGGCGAACCCCACCACTATCGAGCAGATGCCACCTCACTAGAACAAACCGTGCGACGGGCAAAGGTACTCGACTTGCTCATAGTGGAGGGGGCCAAAGAGACCAGAGAGTAAAAGGGGGAGAAGGAAGCATTACCCTACACCCCTACTCATGACACAAACGAAGGAGAACGATAAAGAAACAAGTAACACTAAGGGTTACGGGAGCCCAAGAAACCTGAAAATTGTAATCAGCCAAACAGCTCCTGGAAATCCCGAGAAGTTAAAGAGACATACCAATACCCCTGGGAAACAAGTGAGACATTGGGACCAAGAAACCCAAGTGGGAGTAAGAGGGATCTCCTATAGCCCAGAGAAATATATAAAAAGTTGAAACAGAGGAACCCAAGTGAATTCAAGGAACCTGATTGTTGAATATTTCCAGACGGCTCACAGAATCCCCCTCAAGAGTTGTCGGAGCTACATAGGAAAAGGAGTTATCCATAGCGCAGAGAGAAATGTGAGACATTTAGACAAAAGAACGTCAGTGTTACTGATACCTTTGGGAGATAAGTGAGACATCGGGACAGAGAAACCCAGGGTAGCCAGAGGTGTCCAATGATACAAGTGAAGAACAAATTCAAGGGGAACACCAAGACAACCAAGTGGGGAGAAACCCACGCCAGTGCTGGAGAGCGATTAAGATGGCATCCCTCCACCCCACCTACAACAACTTGGATGCTTGATCTTTTCAGGAACTTGAGACTTTATTTTGTAAACTTGAGAAACTTTTGGAACTTTGACAAGATGGGCAAGAACTATAAAACCCGGGAGAACTGTTTTCTACCAATATGCAAGTGATCTGAAAAGCAGTGGAGATTCCGGGAAACCCTGAAAGCGATCAGCCTGAACACCTCTAAGGACAGGGCCTAGTTTTCTTTTATGTTTTTTCTAAGTGGTAGAGCCAGTTTGGAGCATAGGTTAGGTCAAAGGAACATTTCTGTTATTTTGTCTATTCACAAACGCCTTTAGCAATAGGGCTAGAAAGGCGTTTTCTGTTAAGTGAAATAAAACCCTTCGATAGCATGTCCTCTGGTCGGAATCCTTCTTCTGGCTTACCACAATGCCCATCAGTATATTGTGCCATGCAAGGCATCCTCTTATTCTGTGAAATGTCCCTATTGAAATTGCGTGGTCACTGGTTTCCATACATTTGAAGTGGCAGCCCAAGACCGGAGATCTGTTCTACACCTGACTTTTTATGGTAACACTTTGAAATGCCTAAGTGCCCCAATGATGGCATCTCTGTCACTTTGTTAAAGACACCAGCACACAGGCCCCCAATATGGCACCTCGTGGGCGGAGAAACTGAATTTCCTCAATTTATCATAGCTAGCCCATCAATTGCTGGACTCTCAGCTTCATAAGGGTTGAGTGACGTTGGCCGGGGGTAGGCTATGCCTTTTGCAGATCGATCCTTAATGTAAGTATGTGCCAGCCACAAGTCATATAGTGCATACAGTACGCCATCGACATTTGTAATATTGGCCAATATGGCATTCACCCTTTGCCGCAGTAGCGGTCCCTAAATTGTAATTGTAATGGGCTATTCATAACACAGACGTTTCTAAGCGCGGACCCGGGGATCGAACCTGTGATGCTCTGCGTCATCGTGCTTCCAAGACGAGCGCCTTGCTCCTGAGCTAGCCTCCCAAAGCAATGATTTATTTTTTTCTCATCTCCGATAGGCCTGAATAGAACGTTTTTGCCCTCTCCATGGGGTGGCGCTAGACAGAAACCACAATGCCTGTGAGCAGAGTTTTGGCCATAATGTCATGTGGTTGGAACTGCTTTTACGCCACGTTCTCAGGCGTCACGCGTACTCTATGCTGAACACATTTACTGGAATCCAGTGCTTTTGTGCTATTAGGTTGCAGGAGTTGAGTGCAAAAAAGAAACCTGTTAGATTTAGATAAAATACCCAGTGAAATACAGTTTGACATGAATTTGTGTGTAGGACCGATAAAGTGGCTAAAAAAGAAGTAGGAAATAAAAACAATACGTTATAAATAAATACATAACTTTAAACAAAACCAAAACTACAAGATGCTCTATGGTATCTTCTGCAAAAAGCTACTTTGGTGGAGCGGATTGCAACCCGGGGCCCATCTGATTGAGGGGCTGAGTCAATTGATGAGTTTAGTTTAGTTTATTTATTTGTAGAGCGCACCAAGCCCAAAAGCATCTGGGCGATGAGAGTTCACCAGGACCAAACCCTGGTTGCCAATCAATTGTGGAAATACCAGGTATGTTTGTTGTTTTCGTTTGCATTTATTTAGCGTTTTCGCCCAAGCACTTTACAACAACAGTAAATCAACGGAACACAATTGAGCAACATGACAAATGGGTAAAAAGAACTGTTAAAATGAAAATCATTGACTAGGCAGAGTGGAGAGTAGGTGAGATTTAAGGCGAGTTTGAAATAGATGAGATGAAGGCGATGTGCAAATAGATAGAGGAAGAGAATACCAGTGTTTAGGTGCAAGAAGAGAAAAAGAACGAAAGCGGCAGGCAGCACCTCCAGGGTTATGAACAGTAAACAAAAGAATGAGGTTGTGAATGGGGAGGGCGGCAGGGACCGTAGAAAGAGATACGAGAAGAAAGTTAACGGGAGCGAGACCATGGATAAATATGTACTAAATACGGAGAAAACGAAAAAGAAAGCGATAGCGAAAAAAAAGAGATGGAAAGAAGAGAAGAAGGGATAGACGACCGAGTAGAGAGAAAAGAAGGCAAAGGGCAGTTATATACCGAGCGAGGAGAGGTGCAATAAGAGTCAGGAAGGCCAAGGAGAAGAGCAGAAACAGAGATGAGGTGGACGCTCAGCCTCAGCTGCACCAAAGACACAGTGAGTGGCGGGTGCCTGAGCACTGATGTGTTTCCACATCACACTCCCTTCTTCTGTCCAGTGCGTTAACTGAGAAGGAGGCGCTTAGGGGCGTAATGATAAGCAGCATCTCCGAAGGCTGGGTCCGGCGTGTGCATATATATATATATATATATATATATTGTGACAGTATATATATATCAGTGAAACATTTTTGTTAAAGGGACATAATGGTTAAGTTGCACTACTTAAAAAGTTAATTAAACATTAAAAAGTCTAATTAAAAAGTCTGTCCTATGGGGTCCTGGTCCGTGATAATTGGTGACTGTCCTGTTGAGACAGTGGCTCCTGTTGGGCCCTATTGGGGGCCGCTACGGACCAGCACATCAGACCAGCCCAATAGGGCCCAACAGGAGCCACTGTCTCGACAGGACAGTCACCAATTATCACGGACCAGGACCCTATAGGGGGCTACAGACTTTTTACAATAGCCTTGATAAAGACCCACGGGTCGAAACACGTGTCGGCTGACAAACAAGGGACACAATTGTCCCTAAATGTACTAAATGCATACCAACTGAATGTCAAAACAACTCAGCACTAGCAAAAATAAAAGCGAAAATTGTATCGCAATAACCACTGTGTTAGAACTATTCTTTGAACTACTGAAGCAAGATAATTGGGAGTGCACCATAACGTAATGCACCAATAAGAGAAGTGACGTCTGCCTTCAACAATCTTACTGCACTGCTGCCTTACATAGGAACAAAGAACGAATGGCCACAGTAATGACTGGAAAGTACTAAGACCAGAACGTCACTACAACGCAGTAAGCACACTAAAGTTTCTCTGATAATTCACAGGTGGTGCAGTATACAATGGTAGATAAGCATAACGCTTCTTTTTGCACACAGCAATGGCAAGCACCTTAGAGTTGCTGGAAAAGAATTTCCCTCATGACGAAATGACTTACAATAGTAACCCCATTGGTACGCACTGCAGTCTGAAATGTGAAATATTTAATATCTATTGCTTCATGTACACCTAACAGATTTCTTTTTCTGTAAGAGAACATATTGGAAAGGAAAGCAATGCAGCACAAGCGGCACCCTTTCCACAATAACTTACGGACATTGGAAAGGAAACAATCTCTGTGAATAACAAACTGGACAGCCAGGAAGCCAAAATGGAACAATTGGTGAACAATTTTGCCACCTTAAAATATTATGTACAAGGACATACTATGGACAAAATAAAATACCACTTCCCAACCTGCACGTTTACCCCTTCCCTATTTCATAGCCGGCCATCCCCTCAAAATCCGTGTGATCAAAACGTTACGATGCTACCTAAATCCCTTCCTGCCCTCACGACCAATGTGTACAAATCCCCAATTTCCCACAATATTAATCCACTCCTGCTACCCCTTTCGTTTTCCTAATAGTATTTATGAATGTGTGCAAATGAAGATTGATATGTAAATTGTTCCTGAGTGTATATGTGGCTTTTCCTTTGTTTTTAAAATCCTGTTATGACTCTGCGGGTCACAGTATTGGTTGGAATGACCGCAATTAAGCAAAAGGGAGGTGTCCTACGAACACCCCACCTGTCCGACCTATCGGCAATCACAATAGAGCCATCTGTATCACACCAGTACGAACTGAATGTCAGCACCTTGTGTACCACCTATAAGTGGTTGTTGGAGTGGACGTTTGCCCGTTACACAAGTACGTGCATGCGTATCTCTTCCTCTGTCTCCTGGTTAGACCGCCCCTGTCCAGCATATGCAAAGAAACTTGTGACGAACTTTGAGTAGTTCGAGGTGCCACCCACGTCCTACAGACAGGTAGCTGTACACATAAACATCCCACCTGCTATACCCTACAAACACCCAGCATGTCCCAAAATGTTTGGCGCACGTGTTACACTATTGATCAGTCCAGAGATCCCAACGGTGTGCATAGGACACCTATGCATATGCGCACAAAGTATTCCACCCAAAATGCGCTTGCGGTCAGCCGTCCCAATTGAGAGTATTTGCAACATCACCATGTGACCGCTTACACGCTGTGCGTGGGCCCTTATGTCACGGACACGATCCGGACCCTTGGACAGTGGAAAAGTACAATGTTCTGCGATCTACTGAGTGTTGTTGGGACATTAGACGCTTACAAACACCCCACAATGTGCCATTGCACATGTATGTATTTGGTTCAACGATGTAGGCCTCTTTGCTGGTAGCAAGGTCTCTGCAGCAGCCTACAAAAGGTGACACCCCAGAACTGCTCTGCATTCTGTTTGTAGCTTTTCAGACCAGAGTAGCGGCCCACATAGCTTTGAGCTGTAATTGATTTTGGAACAATTTCTGCTATGCTACATTACCTTTGCAAGTAATGGCAACCATGTCAGCCCGGCTCACTACGCACAGTAATGGAGAAAAGTATTAACGCCCCTTCCTGTGAACCACACCCTCATTACTGATAATCCCCACTGTCCCATTCCCATGGCAGCATGCTGAAAACGGTAGTATGTGGCACGTGCGCTTCCCCAAGTATTGCGAGGGCCCCGCCCCAGTGAAGCACCCCCACATTCGGTACTGGTAAATAGTCACACACATTCAGACTGCAAGTGTCGTGTGAATCGAAAGCACCTCCATTTTCGAAGTTCAGTAAAACTATCCAAGATTTCTGCATCCAGATTCATCCGCATCACCAGGAGTGGGGGAATACATTTCAACCAGGGTATGGGATCTCATCTGTAGTGGGGTTTTTTTTAACGTGCTTGCACAGAACCTTTTTTGTTTTTGCTCTTTATCACAGTTTCGGTTTTCTTTTCCTCCTTACACTTTTACAGGATTCTCTTCAATGCTTCCTTCACGCTGTAAAACACAGCATTGCCAATAGCGGTCAAAGAAATGCCATTTGCATGGAACCAGTGCAAATTTTGCTCATTAATGATGTCATAGTCAGTGGAGAACATCCCAGCAGTGCACATAAACTGACATATGCTTCTGTTTATAAGACACATTCCGACCTCTGGCTGGGGACAAACTTCGTCGGCATGGTCCCATGCTCCTCTTGGTGGTATGCTTGAGAAAACCACCTTGACAGTGGGTAAAATCTGCATCACTGCTTTCATCAACTTCTTTAGGTGATGGAGCAAACGTCCACACGACATGTACCCCAAATGTTAACCTCCAAAATGCACCACGACAACATCAACAGTATGGACAGCGGCCACACATCTGCAAAGGTCAGCAATACCGCTGAAACTGCACTCATAGACAGTGCCCCAGAAAGCCTCCACTCCTTCCAACACAAAATTAACAGCAATGCCTCTTTGCACGGCATACCTGTGCAGATCTTGCACAAAGGTCTGTGTCTCTCCATCTCTGCCAACCTCACTACAGAGTATTGGGAAAAAATAGTACCGCCGCTTCTTGTTAAGCACACCCTCAACACCTGATTGGATAATCTCCACAGTTCCATTTCCATGCCCACCATGCTGAGAAGGACAGAATGTGTCACGTGCGCTTTCCCAGCTACTGCGAGGGCCACGTCTCATTAAAGCAAGGACAGTCCTTCTTCACTTTCCCCTATTGTTTTTGCTGCTCTCCCTCATTAGGTTTTATCAGATAGTCACACAGGCATGCAGCAATCACATCCAAGACCTCTGCATCGAACACTATCATTTCTGTACAGCACTCCATATGTACCGTTACACACTCAGAGTACACGTCTAGTGTGATTCCAAAACACCTCCAGTTAAAGGTTTGCCAAAAGTATCCACGCTTTCAGCCTCCAGATTCACCCAGAGCGGCACCCATCACCACTAAGTACAGGTAGCAATATTTCTTTTCCTCCCAGCACTCCAGTAAGTCCAAAGAACCAATACTTCAAAATGCAGTACAGTAGTCAGTAATCTGCGCAATGCACACTACCCAAGCACATAAAATATCCAGGTCAACCCTATCCACTTCTCTGCACACAGTATTTCAAAATAGCACTCAGTGGACACACTGCAGGAGTGTTCATGCCATAAGATCCAGCCATGGACTAAAAACTGTAGGATGTGCTACAATCACCACACACATGGAACCAACAATGTATGCAATGCTCACAAACCACACACAGAACGTAACAATGGCAAACCTACTTGCAAGCAGGCCACATAGTTGTCAGTGCAAGGGCTCCAGCCATGCATCCAAGATGCTAGGGCCTCACCACACACAACACACCATAGTACACCCTATGTTTTAATGCTCAGATCATGTGCAATGCACTCACCAACTGCAACTGAGCCTGCCAACTTTCACCCTGGCCACATGTTTGCATGCATGGCTGCAGGATGTTGCAATAGGTGTGGTGAACAGTATGTGGGTGGATGTGTACATTGTCCATATTTGAAATGTTTGATGCTGAGGGCTTCCTTTCATGGCGCAATATCTTAAAGCACTTCCTACAGCAAGGGTCTTATAAGGGGCACACCATAGCAAACATAAATGCTCACATGTGGCTCCCTAATGTGCAACACGTGCAATGTCCTACACCATATGGCAATGTATGCATATTACCTCACTTCGGGTGTTCTACCAAGTCTAAAATGTCCTCAACAACCATTCTTTGAAGGTTACCACCATCGGAGAGATGCAGAGATAAACTTGCATGGCTGCATTATGTTGTGGTGGCTACCGTCAAAGCCTATGCTCTTGGGTGCATGGCCAAGGGCCTACAACCTTTGGCCATGCACCCAAGAGTGTAGGTCTTGCCCATACCCACCGCATAATAGTGCCATGATTGGGAACATGCCACGTACCACAATCCACAAACGTACCATAGGAAGGGTGTTATAAAGGGCAAACCATAGCAAACACAAATGGTCACATGTGGCTCCCTAATGTGCAACACATGCAATAACCTACACCATATGGTAATGTGCGCATATCAGCTCACTTCTGCTGTTCTACCACGTCTAAAATGTCTTCCACAACCATTCTTTGAAAGTCACCACCCTTGGAGAGATGCAGAGGTAAAACTGTATGGCTGTATTATGTTGTGGTGGCAGTGGTGAAGGCCTAGGCTCTTGGGTTCTTGACCTATGGCCTATGGCCTTTCGCCATGCACCCAACCGTGTAGGCTTTGCCCACACCCAGCACAACATATCAGAGCCATACAGACGAACATGTGGCCAGGTACAACAATCCACAAACGTAATATAGGAAGCAACACTTCTACCCAACCCCCACACCATAATACAGCGATGCATGCATACATGTAACAGTTAGCAGAATCCACAAACATACCACAGAGTCCGGCACACCTACCCACTTCTATTCACATAGCATTGTATTACTGCCATCCCACCCACAAAATCTTCACAACAGTGGCCCTGCTCCCAGCACTCTATTAGGTGCACAAAACCAAAACTTCATGGTGCAGTACAGTAGTCAGCACTCCGTGCAATGGACAGTACCAAAGCCGATAAAATATGGAGTTCAACCCTATCCACTTCTATGCACACAGTAGTTCAACACTGCACCGAATGGACACACTGCAGGACTGTTCACTCTATTAGGTCCAGCCATGGACTACACACTGTAGGGTGTGCTAACAATCCCCACACCCATGGAACCAACAGTGTATGCAATGTTGACAAACCACACACACAAGGCAACAATGTGAAACCTACTTGCAACCAGGGCACATAGTTGTCGGTGCAAGGCCTCCACCCATGCATCGAAGGGCCTACGGCCTTACCACATGCAACACACCATAGTACACTGTATGTTAAAGTTTTCATGCCATGTGCAATCCACTCCCCTTCTGCCATCAGTCACCACGGAAAGAGGTTGCTGCACCAGCTATCGTGCCCTAACGCAGGCTGCCTGCATTCACAACACAAGGTTGTCGGCTGTGGAGGTACCCGCAAATTACTGCAAAACGCACGGATACTGCAGGCACGCCTCTGTCTTCTTCCACCTAACAAGCTATATCAGATGAACCACTTGTCACTCCACCACCCTTTCCATCCCTTCTTCCCACCACCACATGGCGTAAAGTATGTTTTCCAGGCCCTTCCGGCACCGCACTGTCCTCCGATACACCATGGTGGCGTTTCCCAAAAATGTTGACGCACAGCACGCTTCCCTCCAGCCAACCACCGGCCGCGTCCAATGTTTGCCAACATCACGGCGTACTGCAAGCCAATGAGACTTTTGTCCGTGGGGCGAACAGGGAAATGGGTCTGCGGAGCAGAGCCAGATATCATTAATTTTCTTTAGACATACATTTCAGTTCTTTGCAACAAAAGTACTGGTCGGATTTCCACCAAACACACAACTGCACGCTTTTGGGACCAAGCCCCGCTCCTGCCACACATTTGGTTAAAATCCGTCCAGGTGTTCCACCTGTAGGCGTGCGCAAAGTTTTTTTGCCCATTCGGTCTATGGAAAAAAAAGAATTTGGGAAACCCCCCTATCACTTTCCCCCCTCCACGAAACGTCACCCAACTTTCCCAAAAAACCAGCGGGCCCCATATACCTTTTTGGCAAAGTTTTATCCAAATTCGTCCACTGGGAGCAAAGTTATAAGCCACCCGAAAAATGGTCTTCCTATGGGTTTAGCAACTTATCCATAACTACACGCCCGGTACCGCGGGCTGTGTTATATTTATATATATATATATATATATATATATATATACATATATATATATATATATATATATATATATATACACACATATATATATATATACACATATATACACATATATATATATATATATATTCAATGAAAAAACTTTGTTAAGGGGATGTTATGGTTAAGTTGCACTAATAAAAACCTTTGAAATTCAGTAAAAAAAACGTTGTTAAAAGGACGTTATGGTTACAAGCAAAACTGAAAAACCCCTGAAATTCACCAGTTATGGTAAGCTAAGCAGCCATAACTTGCACCACCACCGTGCACTGCTAAGACTAACACTCAGGACATAAAAGATGCCATCACAAATATCATTGATGACATCACTGATACAGGGCCCCTCTTTGCTTTCCATGGAAGCCTGTAGAAGGCGAAAAGAGAACCCTATGACCTTATTACCACAAGCACATTTTTCTTCCCTTTCAAATCTATCCCAATTTCGAAGAACTTCACCACAAAGACAGTCCCAGGTGGACTTGGCCACTTTAACCCCATATGTTGTCCCTCGTCGTCATGGCCAATAGCCAGATTGTCCGGATCATGACCTTATTCCATGACCTGGACAATCTGGCCACTGCCCATGGCCACAGGTTACACCTCAGTCACCAAAGATATATCACTATTTTTTGTACCTACAGTATGTCACTTGTCAAAAAATAAAACACGGACACATTGGCAAAACCATGCTTTCAGGTCCTTGCCAATGCTCCTTACACAAGTTTGCTGGATATCCGCACATGTTTTATTTTTTCAAAAGTGTCAAATGTATGCACATGCAATCGTCATATAACATAGCACCCCACTTGACAAAATCCATACAGACTTTACGAAAACATTTATATCTAGATCTGTAATCTTTTTGCAAACCTTTGAATAGATTTGTCAAATGGCACCACATTTATAAGCCTTTACAATATCTTGGGGCCCCCTGTCTAATTCTGCTCCCTCTTGACAAAATCCTACCGAACTTTGCAAGAACATTTATATCTAGATCTATTATCAGTTTGCCAAATTAAGTGTAGATTTGACAAATGGCACATCATTTATAAGCCTTTACAGTATTTTGGGACCCTCCTCTAATTTTGCCCCCTCTTGACAAAATCCCACCAAAGTTCACAAAAACATTTATATCTATATTTATTATCATTTTGCTAAATTAAGTGTAGCTTCGTCAAATGGCACCTCATTTATAAGCCTTTAAATAATTTTGGCACCCCCCCTCTAGTTTTGCCCCCTCTTGACAGAATCCCAACAAACTTTGCAAACTCATTTGGAATCAGGTCAGGAATATAATTGCAAAATGTCATGCATTTTCATTAAGTAGCACCAAAAACTGGCCCCAAACATCTGAAGTGTCCCCGAACCTCTCAGGACTGTTCACGAACATCCAAATTGTTTGTGGACTTTCACGGCAAAAACCACCCGTTTTCTTGCTTCTTTCAGCCATATTCCATCCCATCCTCATGACCCCTCACTTCAGATTATTTGATAAGTTTGACAAGTGCAATGTTGTGTTTTTTAATCTGTTTTTACCGCGATATCTGCGGACACCGGCCGATGTCCGCGAATCCAAGATAGCGGGTGTTTCCAAAAATCTGATGCACCAAACGCTTCACACCAACTAATCAGCGAACACATTGTGTGTCCGCGGACATTACACAAGTCTATTAGCCAATCGGTTTCCTTTCCGCGGAGTGAACAGGGAAGCAGTGCCATCTTAACCACTTTTGGGGCCCTGGGCATGACCATCTTGGGGGGCCCCCCTCCGTCAAACCAAAGGAATTAACTGATGAAGAATATCTGGTTGCGCCCCCCACCCACCCTCTCGTCACAATCACAACCTATAGGTTGATATGCTGCCTTGCAGCATTCAAAATAAGCAGGTTTACTCCCTTTAAGTCCCCTTTACACTCTTCATTCTTGCTCTAATCAGAATGATAAACAAATATCATTTGAGGGCCAACATTATCAGTCTACGAAGAGGTTTCTTCTGTTCTAGTATTCGATACGGGATACTTTTTATCAGTATCCAGGAAGGAATGCAGCCTGTAGTATAAATGCAGGACTGTATGTAAAAGGTACATGTAACCTAGATAAGACAGAGAACTCACATAAGCTGCCTCACAGAATGCAAAAGTGCTCAAGCATGGATAGAGGAGACCAATTGGAAGGAAAGAGAAATCTATGCTTACCATAGCATGAATAGTGGATGCAGATTAGAAGCTACAAGGAATGTGTCTGAATCCAGACAGACTGAGATAAGAAGTGGGATATAGCTTTCAAATAGTGTTGCCATTAGAGATCAAAGGGATAAGTGCCTGTGGTGTGCGAGACTGGCAATTTTGAGAGGTTAGGCAATACAAGATTAAATGAGTTGCCCAGGATCCCACATTGGTTAATGGGCAGATTTGTGGCAACTCTGCAATTTCTGCATTTGAACACTTTCTTTTCCAGTTCTTATCATGAACTAAAACAATCTCATTTAATAAAACTGACATGGAAAGTACAAAAATCACATTACCGAACATGACTATTTTAAAAAAACTAAATATTATAGAAGGGTTTTAAGCAAACTGGGAATGATTCTAGCTTCATTCTCTCCATCATCAAGGGAAGTATATGAGTACCAGCATACCAATCGATTTGATTTAACACATTCAATCTGTGGTTTTCTTTCGTATTTTAAAGCTTTAAATACTTCCAAAACAATGGCTTGGACATTGTCATTTATATGCATGCAGAAAAACCGTTGACTTTTACAATAAAGAAAACCATTTTTTGTGTCAAACAAGCAGCCCTTAAAATATGCATGCCCGAGGCCTGCAGCATCTGGTCCACCTCTCTTCCAGGCAAATGGCCTACATAGGAAGAAAGATCATGCAAAGGGCTCAACAATGCCACTGCATGCATGAAGGCAAACCTCCCAGGGGACAGCACAGTAATGTAAGAGATATTAGATGATTTGACAAGGACCACTGTATCGTCTGATGACAAAGTCAGAATACAAGCATAAATGCTTTTGTTCCACAGTCTTGAAATTGGATACTTATTCACCTCTTGGACTAAGTTTATGCTCATCATTGGAGGTGATGGCTTAGGTTTTGCAACACCCTATCTGAACAAACCAATTTCTAGACCTTCACCGTACAGATGATATGTTATTTTATAGCAGCCTCTATCTGGTGCGGGTACATTGCTGATAAAATAACCTGTTGTGCTATAAAACCAAGTACATATGCAGGCAGGTTTATAAACTTCAAACTTAGGAAAGGCTCAGCCAGCTTTGCTGGAATGTGCTTTTCTAATCTTCCATATGACTACATATCTCTGCAATGAGTGCTTAACACACTGGGCTAACTTGTTAACGATTGTGGCCTTCAATTTATCAATATGCATTTCAACTTTAGGTATTGCACATGATCAAGATAATTCCCACAGGAAGGAAAGAATGCTACAGAGTTATGCTGTTAGGAACACACAGACTATGTATACCACAGTGTACACAGTAAGTATTACATGATGAATTCATCAAGGCAGAATGTACTTGTCAAAACAGACAGGCAGTGGGTTTAGAATCTCAGCAGCATGCCATAAAATATCCTGACGTGCTATTTAAGTCTGGGGAACAATGGAATCTTTCTTTTTTAGATCAGGCAGCCTTGTGGAGCCCCCTCCAAGACGGGGGCCCTGGGCAAATGCCCCCTTTGCCCTCCCATAAAAACGTCCCTGCAGGGAAGTGTGTCCGCGGAGCGGACATAGATAGTACTAATTTTTTTTGTCTTACGTTTTGGTCATTTAAAAAAAAAAAAAACTACTGGACGGATGTACACCAAATTAAGAAAATCATGCTTTCAGGACCAAGCCGCCGCTCCTGCCACAAATTTGGTGAAAATCCGTCCAGCGGTTTGGGCTGTAGGCATGAGCAAAGTTTTTTCCCATTATGTCAATGGAAAAAAAATACATTTTGGGACCCCCCCTATAACTTTGCACCCCCTGGACCAAACCTCACCAAACTTTGCAAAAAAATGCTGTGTGGGCCATATGCTTTCGTTGCAAAGTTTGGTGAGGATTTGTCAAGGGGGAACGAAGTTATAAACCGCCCAAAAAGTGCTCTTCCTATGGGATTAGCAACTTTACATGGCCGCTACAGCAATATTTTAGAGGCAGTGATAAGAAGATAAGCTGTCTGCCAAATGGACACAAGTGAGAGAAGGTTGGAATGAGGAATTTTGGTTTCAATGGTAATATCTGGTTCTCTCACAAATTGCCTGCTGTCACTCTATGAGAAGCACCTAGACTGGTCTGTAATATTAATGCAACATTACAAAATGTCTACATCCGTTCTTGTCAAAGGGTAAAGTTTACATATAAAATATATGCAATTAGCATCCGGCTGGGGGAAGCCTGCCAATCAGGTGGCTAGGAATGCGGACTTGAAGCGCTGTTGCAAGCCCGTGTTCCAGCCAGGCTGATGGCTGGCTCCCTCAGCCGCCATCTTCCCCCTTACCTTCCTCCCTCTTTTTTTGATGTACAACCTTCCCATTCCCCACCCACATTATTTCGGCTGTGGCTCACTCGCTGCCGCATTGGAAAGGGAAGAGGGCCTCTTTTCCGTCATTCATTGGGACACGCACAGCGTCCCATTGCATGAAGGAAAATCATTTTTTTTACGCCCCAGGCCACCGCTTTGGCAATACGGGGTCATAATAGCCTTAAGCCGCCGTTCCAAGGGCTGGAACAGGGGTTAACGGCCAGAGCCCTCATTATTTGCCCTCGCTTCGCTCGGGCCGATAACTTGAGCAGCCGAGCCATTAGCCCCCGTTCCAGCCCTTCAAATGGGGGCTTAACATCATAGTGGTACAGGCACATCTTATAAATACGTTGAATAAAAATAACTCAACCCCCTTCTCATGGTTACAGCTTTGATGTGGGAATAAGGCAAGTTACCTGCTGCAGCCGATGTACCTCCAATCCCTTTGGCTGAAACGCCATTAAAATATGGCAAAATCACAACTGAAATTTGGAAACTTTGCCTGGGCATAAACACGTCAGTAGAGTAAAGACTGTTTGAGAAGGTTCTTGGAATCTTTGGTTTGCTTTCTCACAGTGGAGTAATGGATAAGGGCGACCCTGAACATTCAGGTGTGTGAAGCAACAGCCTTCCTCATAGCCGCACAATGCAGGCACCATTAATAACAAAAGAAGTAGCACATACCGTTTACATCATTGCTGTTTGTGGAAATGTTCAAAATACCCAACAGTCCAAGAGTGAAATGGAGGAATGGATCGGGCGTTCCAGCACAATATTCCCTTTATGGGTGAGGTTTAGGCTATGGGTAGTGCCAGCTTGCGTTTAAGGTAGTTTAAAATGTTTGTTAACTCTGTAGAGTTGGTTGGACTGTACAATACATGGAAACATTTTGAGATGTGATATGGATGTCCCGCTGTCATTTGATGTACTGTTTCAAAGTAAAAGTCCTACCTTATATTTAAAATATAATTAATGTAAAGATTACTTATAAGCATCATAGTTATGCATTGTGTGACATACTTGGCAGTTGATTCTCCTGGTAGCACTGAGCGTGCAGCAGAATGTCACCAAATACACATGATAAACCGAGCAGAGGTGCCATTTGCCTGCTTAGCACTGAGTAGCTCCTGTAAGATGGCTGAATGGATATCTTTACGGGACACCTTTATAGCTGTGATACAGTATGTACCTTTGGCACACAGTTTTTATTCTCACCCTTCTATGGCTTTGGGTATCCTTCCACAGGTTTCTTGATGCACTTGTGCATTCAGATTTATTCGTCATTTTAACTTCTCTCTGATCTATTTCACGCGTGTACCTTTTGGGCAGCCACAGACCTCTGAAGTGTCGGGGGGGGGGGAATTAGTGCTTGCTCCTAGACATCATTTTAGTGCCACGTGTGGGAACTCTGTGCTTGACTTAAGCAGAGGCATTCGTTTAATATTGAAAAATGATGCATCATTTTTAACCTTTACTTTTCTGGAGGGAAACCACTCATTCTTGAAACGGTTTAAACAACATGCATGACGTGTATTTGAATATAAATGTGATTGCTTAACACAGTGTATGTGTGTATTGATTAGAAAGAACTTCAACGATAATGTGAAGTGGCACCAATAAAAACAATGAGGTTTTGGCTGTTTTGCATATTAAAGAGCATTTGGGGAAGATAAGAATGAACAAAGCACTTTATATCTGTCAGATATGTCTGTATATGAGAGTTGTATGACTGAATCACTAAATACCTAAAGCATGCTTGGTTTGGAGTGCGTTTTATTTTGTAAACAAACTTCCCCTTAACAATAAAGCTTTTGCAAATAACAAACATGTAATAAAGTTGGGCCATCAAAGACTGTCAGAGTGGAATGACTGCTAACAGCTCAACATTACTTGCAGTGTTGTGGATCGGCCAGACTCGGAGGGACAAACTTGGCTTTATATTTAAAAAATGAAAACCAGTAAACTGAAGGAAAAAAACAGCAATAAAAGGCCACTCCTCTGGCAGTCTGCCGCCCTAGGCCTGGGCCTAGTCGGCCTTGTTGTAAATACATCTATGACCACTGTATATTTTAAGACATTTGCAGCGGTTTTGGGTGTGTAGCTGAGCAAAAATTGACATTTTCTGTATGTGGGATAATGAATGGGAAGTAGGTAGAAACTGCAATTTCTTTTTGTTTCATTTTCTTAATATTTATTTTATTTTTTTGCAAATATCTCCCAGAATATGCAGTTTGAGAGGGGCCCCCACATACACAATTGTCTGCAAAATTTCAACAAAATTCATCGTACAATTTAAAAGTTATTAGCAATTCATTTTTTGGGTTTCCTATGTAAATCCAACTCACCTTAACAAAAACATTGTTTCATTACTTTTTTGCCATAGCCACAGGTATAATTATCATTAGAGGCAATCAAAAAGGATTTTTTCTTTGGGCAAATCCAAAATGAAATATTTGTGATATTAGCAGGGGATGAGTTGTCTGCATAGGGTTTATACTTCTATCTTGACTGCTAGAGATAGAGAAGTGTAGGTTCTGAAGGTAAGTATAGTCCTAATTGCGCCAAACTGACAGTCTACTATTCAATTTCAATGTGAGAGCCAAGTGATTGCAAATACACTCCTTTAGTTTCCACGTGCATATTCTTTATTTATTTGTTTTCAAAATTTGAACTCTCCACACGTGTTTCACCCTCTTAGATCCACAGGGCTCTTCAGGAGAGTATCTAATAGAAGAAAAGATTAATAAACCTTCATAAACTTAGGTATCCACTCAAATTATACATAGTGAAAGCCAGAATCAAAAGAAAAAATATATCACACATATTAAGGCAAAACATCCTACGTTTCCCATATTTGACGTTTTTTAGTCAGTTTTCAGTTTAAAATATGGTCTGTCTGATTAACTAATTAAGGCTGAAGAGTTGTATGAGTAGTTAACTTTTAAAAGGCTACTCACCTAACACACTTATAATTTCTGGTGTGTACATTCTTCAAGTTGAACAGATTTCATAAGATTGTAATCCGAAATCTTTTTAAAGTCCAGAGCATATCATTCACTGGAACTAGATGAGGTGAACAAGAATGTTAATGCTTCGGCCCCACATTCAAAAAGGATCAACAATCCTGCTCTATACCATGTATCGGTACCTGATTTTCAGGATTTAGTCAGACTGAAGGATAAGAATAAAAACAATGCCCCTTTAATTTTGAACATACGAAAGAAACAGCAATACAAACACGCAGAAATGTTTCAGGATAAAAACAACATAAACATTATCCCCAAGATGGCCGTGACGTAATGATGCGATGACGTTGTCGCGCACTTTCTGAATTAGCATGATGACATCATCGCGCCATCGTCCGGCGCTTTAAAAAGCCAGTGAAATTCGCTAAGGATTTATGCAACAGACCAGCTGGATCACCCTCAAGAACAATCGGATCCTATCTCTTAAGAAGGTCGAAATGTAAACCTTAAGGTAAGCTGATAAGCTAATTCTCTGCATCCCATCCTTATATATATTCTCAATACAGTCAAAAGGAGCAATTCTTTTAGAAACTGTAGTATCTGAACTGCTCACACACGTGGCTATTTGTGTTTGTTCTTTTTCAGCTCATCTAGTTACAGTGACTGAAATGTTCTGGACTTTAAAAAGACTTAAGATTACAATCTTATGAAATCTATTCAACTTGAAGAAAGTACACAACAGAACTTACAAGTGTGTTAGGTGAGAATCCTTTTAAAAGTTAACTACTCATACAAACTCTTCAGCCTTAATTATTTAATCAGACAGACCATATTTTAAACTGAAAACAATGCAGAAATCTGATATCAACTGCCGGAAAAAGGTCAAAGATGTGAAAAGTAGGATGTTTTGCCTTAATTTGTGTGTTATATTTATTCTTTTGATTTTGGCTTTCACTATGTATAATTTGAGTGGAAACCTAAGTTTATTAAGTTTTATGAATCTTTCCTTCTATTAGATACTCTTCTGAAGAGCCCTGTGGATCTAATAGGGTGAAATACTTGTGGAGAGTTAACATTTTGAAAACAAATAAATAAAGAATATGCATGTGGAAACTAAAGGAGTGTAATTGCAATCACTTGGCTCTCACCTTGAAATTGAATATTAGACTGTCAGTTTGGCGCAATTAGGACTATACTTACATTCAGAACCTAATTATAAATAGGGTTTCCTGTTTTCAGAGTTCATGTTGTTTACTTCTGGGGTGTTTTTCCAGTGTTATCCAAACATTTCAGAATCTGCATTTGTCAATGTTTTCCTGTGTGGCCCTTTCAAACAATCATGGATAACTGTTTATTCCAGTGTAAACACATAAATATTAGTTTATTGTTTCATTCCATGCATAAGTAGGGTAATATCTCTAGTGACCGGCTGCAACAATAATATATGCCCAGGTTTGAGAGGTTATCCTCGAAATCCACCCTAATGCAACCATTGCTCAAAGAAGTTCATCAATCATAGACCAATTGTGACCTGTTTTGCAAGTGGTATTGTTATATATAATAGATGGCAGGTGTTATGAATTCACAATTATTTTAGGCAAAGCGCAGTGAGATTACATTATTAGCCAAAGATCACACACTTTGGTTAAGCAGTGTGCTATGGCTGGTCCCTTGGTCACTGCTGTGATACATCGCACAACAACAACAGTAACTGCATTTAAGCAGCACGAAAAGGGAAAAAAAGACCAGCTTCAAGAATAACATATGTCCCGTAGCAAAAATCAAATGCTGGCGGCACCCCTGAATATACACACATAAGTGAACATATATCTTAAAGTTAAATGTACAAATGTAGTTCAATTGACCGTCCCCTTAGAAGAAAGTGCACAAGACAATAGCATTGGACTTTTAAACAAAGTACTGAACACCAGAAAAATAACCTGAGAGAGGAAATATTCCAATAAATATGCTGGAAAAGTATAAAAGGTGCCCACCTTTTAAACCCAGCAATCTGTAGTGAAATATTCCCTGGAAAACAAAATCCCAAAATGAAACAAGTCCTTGTGGTCTCGTGGTTAAGAGGCTGCACTGGGAACATGACAAACTGAGTACAATCCTGGTATCCAAATACTTGAGTAAGCTTACCAACCTAAAAAAAAAACAAAGGGTTGCGTCTGCCCTCTGAAAAAAAGTTACGTTGTCCACCCACATGTGTCCTTTACTTGTGCCCTGAAAAGCTGCCACAATCATGGGAAAATAACTGCACCAGTGCCCAGCATTGCTACCTCTCTTGGCACATCGTGGGCAAATATTTATGACTTACTTGCCCTCTAATCATTTCCCTTCCTCACCCCCGTGTCTGGCTTTCAACAATACTCTGCTTTATAAAGATATCTTGAAAAGTACATATACCATAGTGTCACTCAAATATATAAATTCGTATAGAACTATGTTAGGCAAAAAGTGTACAATCGTGGCATTATTCCCCCATCTTGACTGGGAGACTAAAAATACCAGAATGCAATTCAGCAAAAGTAAAATAAATAGAGCACTGCTAATATATATATATATATATATGTATTCACTGAAAAAACTTTGTAAAAAAAAAATCGAAAAACCCCAGAAATTCGCCTGTTATGGTAAGCTAAACAACCATAACTCGTGCCACCACTGTGCACTGCTAAGACTAACACCCAGGACATCAAAGATGACATCACAAATGCCATCAATGACATCACTGATTACATCACATGTGAAATACATTTTGATGAAAAGTCCCTACAAGGAGTTGTGTTAATATTGTTGGTAACTAGATGTCAGGGTGATTGGGAGACCTATCATGAACTACTTAGTCTATTAAAGAATGTACTCATCTAATATCATTGTATTGGAGTGTTGTCGTTAATACAGAAACCTAATCATATATAAACATAGGCAATGACTGCAGCATGCACCATAGAAGTACACTATTTATAATCTTGGATAGTACAATAATGAATGCTACCGGATCAGTGTTTTGAGTAATGTTAAACATGTAATAAATAACTAGCTAACAATTCAAGACTTACAGCACTTGTGCTGGTACAAACAATACATATGAAGAACCACAATGCATACAAATCAGAGGCACATACAGGGAAACTAAAGTAAGGAAGAAAGAAACTGCATCATCAGAAAATGTTAATGACATTAAAGTTTATCTTCATGTATACAACTGAATTGTGTGTTTGAGGCCTGCTCATTTCCCCATGTATGTGCACCATAAGCTGAGACCTAACCCTAAGGAAAGTACTTAAAGAACATATGACACGGTTAACGTCTAGATATATAGTACCTTTTTCAATTTTATTATTCTGACTGCCAGTGAACAAAACCACCCGGCCTATATATGTCAATAACAAAAACAAGTGGCCCAGATGTATGATGTCATCAGTGATGTCATCAATGACATTTGTGATGTCATCTTTGATGTCCTGGGTGTTAGTCTTAGCAGTGCATGGTGGTGGCACGAATTATGGTTGTTTAGCTTACCATAACGGGCGAATTGCTGGGGTTTTTCGATTTTACTTGAAACCATAACGTCCCTTTAACAACGTTTTTTCAGTGAATTTCAAAGTTTTTTATTAGTGCAACTTAGCCATAACGTCCTTTAACAAAGTTTTTTCATTGAATTTCATAGGTTTTTATTAGTCCAACTTAACCATAACACCCCTTTCAACTAAGTTTTTTCACTGAATTTCATGGGTTTTTACCAGTTCATGCTATTTTCCTACAACTTACTAATATCATACCTACCCAATATAGCAATGTGTGTGTCCAATTTACAAAGTGGCACCTTAAAACTCTGCCATTTCCCACCTTCTGGAATCATTTTGAACACTTCTATACACTTTTTGCAACTAATTCAACTAGTTTTGGATCCGTAGACGTCTACGAACATCTGACTACATAGCGGACCTTTCCAGACAGTGCCACATGACCATACGCTGGGGCACGGCATGATGACGTGTCCGAGAACCCGTCCACACTTCACGATAAGATCTCTGCTTCGCGGACAGTTCAGAACTGCATTTTCTACTGATCTAAGAACTTTCAACTTCAAATTTTCCCTTGCACAGCTCCAACACCTATTCCTACTCATTATCCATTAACAATCTAGTACATAGTACACACTTTTAGCAAAACTGCTATTTGTCTTAAAATGGCATCAGCTAATGCCATCCCTCCTCCCCAAGAGCCACCACCACTGCTGTAATTAAGGAGCATCAGAAACACTGACCCTACCTTAGAAATAACACACGCACAACATTTTCCCTTGCCCACCTACCCCTCCATATTAGTGTTTGGTTCCTCTCCCCTCATTTCCCTCCCCACCTTTCGTTCTCAGCTCTCCTTCCAAAGAAATACATCCAAAAACAACAAAAGACATATTCCTTTAGGAACCACCTTTCACAGGTAAAAAATAGAACTAAAAAAAACATGTATAGACTCCATCTACTTTATATTTCTCAGTAAAGTACATAGACTCAATAAGATTTGCCAACATTTCCATTTGCATTTTGTGTTATGCTAATGGAAATATTGTGGCGTTCAGCCTCCGTTCCAAGGAATGGAACGATGGATACCGGCCCAGAAGCCCAGGTTATCAGCCCAAGCGAAGCGAGGGTGGATAACAAAGTCTCTGGACCATTATCCCCCCATTCCAGACCCTGAAATGGGGGATGAAGGCCATTAGCAGCCTAGGTTCCCAAAGCGGTAACCCATGCTACTAAAAAAGAGGATTTTCCGTCCTACACCAAAGGCATCCCAGTTTAGGCCACCATGGAAAGGGAAGGCAGGGGTTCCATACAGGGCCCCTCTTTGCTTTCCATGGCAGCCTGCAGAAGGCAAAAAGTAAACCCTATGACCATATTGCCACAAGCACATTTTTCTTCTCTTTCAAATCTATCCTAATTTAGATTAACTTTATCACAAAGCCAGCTCCAGGTGGACATGGCCACTTTAATCCTATGTTTTGTCCCTTCTGTTCATGGCCAGTAGCCACATTGTCCAGATCATGACCTATTCCATGACCCGGACATTCTGGCCACTGTCCATGGCTACAGCCTGCCCCTCAGTCACTAAAGCTATACCGCTATTTTTTTAACTACATTATGACACTTGTTAAATAAGAAAACACTGCCACATTTGCAAAACCATGCTTTTAGATCCTTGCCAATGCGCCTTACGCAATTTTGCAGGAAATCCACCCACATTTTATTTTTTCAAAACTGTCAAATGAATGCACATACAATCGTCATATAAGCTCTGCACAAAATCCCACCAAACTTTGAAACTCATTCCAAATCACGTCAGAAATATCCCACCCATCATCATCACCCCTCACCTCCTCAAACATTATTTCATAAGTTTCACAAGTGCAATGCTCAGAAAATATTATTGTCCAGAGGGTTCAGCCATGTATTTGTATGCATACCTTGATCGATCGCAAACATTTCCAATTCACCTTACCTCACTTTTCCTCTTTTAAAAACATACATAATCTGGCAGCAGGGCGCGTCCATTTTGTGCTATTCTTATCCATTGCTGCATCTGGCTAAGGTAAACTGCCCTGACGTCACTAAATCATGTGCCCGGCCCTGACCCTCACATCACCAACCCTAGTGATATTCTACACCTTTCTTGGTGACGTTCCTCTTCAGCGTAGCCAAACGCGCCCATAATCACCTATGTGACGTGATGCAGAACCCGAAAATCAACACACATCGACTAACAACACAGCACATCACAATTTGGAATATTAAACCGTACTTTAACAGAAAACAATAACACTGTACAATTTGTAAAGTACTTTTATTTCACAATAAACGCTCAGAGAACATCCAACTATTGCCATATTCAATCAAATTGCAAATTTGTTTCTTCGCTCGTGATCTAAAATGTTAATCGTGAGGCACATGTTCTTCTTTTTCCGTACATAAAGTGTTTGTTTTCGATAAAAGAACCACTTGGATCGCACAGTGAATTCCAGGGCTTCTGCATCAACTTGGGGCTAGAACACCACAAAGGATGTTATGTTACTCCTAATCACTAGTACAGCGTACGGGCACATTGGCCCTGGGCGATCGTCCCAAAATACAGTCACTGTGATCCAGCCGTTGACAACTATGTGCATCTGCCGATTAAAAAAACTGTCAGTTGGCATCTGGAATCTATGACAATCGCAGAAAGGCAGGATGTAGCTATTTCGAAAACATAACAGAAAATGTGTATCAATACCCAAACTTTATTACAATGTATCTATTGACTTTTTAATTCGGCATAGAGTTTAAACTAACGATTAGCACACACATCAAACAATCTCAACAAAGAGAAAACGATGTGGAAACTGATACACAATTCGACATGGTCATACATGACATTTTAATGAAATATTAGCGTTGAAACTGGGTGAACCTAGTGATAGTCTACATGCACCTCGATCCTGCACTCACCATAACCACGTAAAAAAGACAACTACACACAAAGATAGTAATTGCGTTACATTGCAATAAGCAACACAGAACAAACGAATAGAATATAACCCAAAATTAATCTTCAGATAATTATAAATTAATGCTCGTACCGGTGTACAATCGTCAAAATCAAACTTATATTATATTCACCATTTCCATTCTCGTGGCGTAAGTCAGACCGTAACGCTCACTGCGCTCGCATCAAAGATTCTTCATGAACTGAATTTACATGTTCCTTACACACTTTTGGAATGCATAACCTTATCAAATGTGCATTATTACAAACCTCCTCTCATTGCATTCCTTACGAAATGGTCCCTTTCTCTCAAGGTCAAAAAACAATTGAACCTTATACTTTTGTCCCATGCGTGGGCTTCCTTAGCTCTCAACCAAAAATTCAAAGCTGGTGACCTTCACTCAGAATCTAAATACATTCTATCTTTGCAACAACATGGCTAAGTGCATCCATGAGAACTCTTATTCTCATACACGTGCAGGGCCGCTATTTGCATCAGACACTGCAGATGGCTGCCTCAGACACCAGACTCTAGGGGGCGGCAGTGCGGCACTATTATTATTTTAAATACATTTTAACACAGACACATTAGTCCTTCGCCTGTACTTTACGCACATAAAATTGTGGAACACCTCCAAATGAACCGTATGACTTTCGTGACAAAAAAACACCAGTTTTTTGCTTCTTGCTGCCATATCCCATTCCATCCTCATTAACCCTCACCTCCCCAGACAGTATTTTGATAAGTTTAACAAGTGGAATGTTGTGTTTTTTAATATGTTTTTGCGGCGATGTCCGCGGACACCAAAACACGGATCCTAGATGGCAGGCGCATCGGAACAATCTGATGCACTTCACGCTCTTCACCATTCAATCAGCGAACGTGTCACATGTCCGCGGACATGACGCAACCGATTAGCCAATCGATATCTTGCCCGCGGAGTGAACAGGGAAGTGTGTCCAAGAAGCAGACATAGATATCACTAATTTTTTGAGACCTACTTTTTGATCGTTTTAAAAAGAACTACTGGACAGATTTTCACCAAATTTACAAAAGCACGCTTTCGGGACGAAGACGCTGCTCCTGCCGCAAATCTGATGAAAATCCGTTCAGCGGTTTGGGCTGTAGGCGTGCACAAAGGTTTTCCCCAATTCAGTCTATGGGTAAAAATTAAATTATGGGACCCCCCTATAACTTTATCCCCCTGCACCGAACCTCACCAAACTTTGCAAAAAAATTCTGAGTGGGCCATATACTTTTTTGCAAAGTTTGGTGTGGATTCGTCCAGGGGGAGCGAAGTTATAAGCCGCCCAAAAAGTGTTCTTCCTATGGGAATAGCAACTTAACCATAACTACACAGCCAATACCGTGGCTGTGTAATATATATATATATATATATATATATATATATATATATATATATATATATATATATATATATATATATATATATATATATATATATATATATTTGTCTCCATACCCAGAGATAGCTGCTCTTTTCATGTGGGCCTCGTGTTAGCTTGCCCTTTCAAGTGCAATACTTTCAAGGACTGACAGTAGCACAGTTTAAAAAATAATAATGCAGATGCTGTGTGTTTTCTTGTTTTCTTAGTGTGTTATGAGATATTTTAAACTAAGAAAACACACTGCATCATCGAGGGCCGACTTTGCTTAGCTTGAAAGCGAGGAAAGGGTCAGCCCCCTGAGGCCATGTTGCTATAAGTGGTCAAGTTATCTTGTAACTTGTGCTTATTTATTAGGCATCATGGCCTGAGGTTCTAGCTCCTTCCTCGCTTTCAAGCTAAGCAGGGCCAGTTCCAGTTTCTGCATGCATGGAAGTCCTGGATGCCTATTTGTGGTGAATGGACAACAGATAGCTGTGGCTATGTGTAGTTTTATAGCCGCAAATACCGACTCACCTTAATTCTAGGGCGGCGACCTATATACCTGCAGCCTCCACCACTGGACTCCAAGCCACAACTCAAAACTTACTTTCTTTTGACTTTAAACTGGTCTCATAAATTGAGATCATTCAGATCATCAGAGGCCTTAAACCCTCCCGTTGCCAGGGAGACATCTTTCCTGCAGCAGTCATCATCTTTTCCCTGTCTGCCCGGCCATGGAGGATGTCCCAGACCATCAAAGGACTGAGCCTGCAGTCTTCACAGCTATCACTGCGACTCCGAAACAACGGAAAGATGGCTGCCGCTTCTTTTACCTAACCTTCTTCGTCCTGCCTGCCTTGCCTGTCCCTGCCTGGAGTACCACACTGCTACATGTTGCAGCCTGATTGGTTGATGCCCACATCAAATACCAAGGCAAGCAAAGCCCGGTATTCAAAGGCCCGATTTTCCAAGCTAACAGTCTTTTCCCTCTCTTTGCCCGGGAGTTGCCTGGAGTTGGATCCTCGCCTAACGCTGTCCCGCTTGATACTTAAAGCAGACCTTTGTTTTAACCAGGTAAGATATATTCATCTACAACCACTCCTCTAGCCTGGCTTAAATCACACAATTTAAATGTATTCTCTGTCCTCCTCTTTCTGCCGTGAGTGCTTACACTTGCACTTTTATTAACGCCTGCCCTTATACATAACCCGTAATCTGCATATCCGTCCTGATACCGTCGAGTAGACGGCTGATACCTCTGAAGATCAGATCGCTGATTCAACCATTTCTCTACCTTTTCCGCAAAAAGATATGGTTTTGTAGACCTAAATAGGTGATATTCAAGTGCCAATTCTGTCACTTGTATCTGTACGATGCCGCTGACCAGCAACTGGGGGCAGCCTCCATGCAGGTAAACTGCCTAACTTGACTTTTTGTGTCTGTGTGATGCTGTCCTGCAACATGGGGCAGGCTCCATCTATGTAAACTGCCTATCTTGACTTTTGTATCTGTGTGATGCTGCCACCCTGCAACTGGCGGTAGGCTACATGCACCTGCTCTCTTATCTCTCTCTCTTCTGCACTACGCACATGATGTATTTCCTCTGCATATTCATTTATGACTGTAAGTACATTATGCGCTTCCTTTCTGTAACCTGAAGCACTGAAACTAAGTTACAGGGCCTAGATATTGCTGGGTTTTGTTGTGCTACACAAATAAATAAACTAAAATAAACTAAGGACTGTACTGAACCACTCGCACCCTTCATTGCTACCATTATCAACGCCTCATTCTCCTCATGTTCCATGCCCTCTAGCCTCAAGGATGCCTGAGTCCTTCCACTTCTAAAAAAAAAGTCTCTTGACCCAGCTATCCCTACGAATTACTGCCCCATCACCACTGTCCCTATCCTTCTTAAAATCTTGGATCACGCGGCAAACTTAGCAAACCTCTTGGGCATGCACTAATCCGGCTTCCGACCTGGCTATAACACTGAATCTGCATTGTTGGATCTAAAGAACCAACTGGACGATATCAAAGATGCCGGCAACTCAGCCCTCCTCCTTCTGCTAGACCTGTCAGCAGCCTTTGACCCTGTGGACCACCAAATCCTGTGTCATTACTTTGCCTCAGTAGTACACTTTTCGCCGAAGCTATATCCTGGATCTAATCCTTCCCATCAGAGAGGTCCATGAGAGTGTTCTCAGCTAACGCTGCAGCCCCTTCAGTCCCATCACATGCAGCGTCCCGCAAGGATCAGGACCCCCAGACCTTCTACAATATTTTCACAAAACCCTTATTCAACTGCTAGACGACAAGGGAATTTTGTACACTAACTACGCTGATGACACGCAGATCATTCACCCCCTCAAAGGAAACTACGCTACCGATTCCAACAGTTTGCACTCAGTCTACCCCACCATCCAGGCCTGGATGGCATCCCACCTTCTCTGCCTTAATGATGAAAAGACTGAAATTCTCATGGTTGACTCACAAAATTTCACTTGGTAAACTCGACCAATCCTACATCCTGCCCTCTATGATGGTGTTCATCATATAAGGCAACACCATCCAGGTGTCCAGCAAGGTCAGGACTCTAGGTGTATTCCTTGATGCCACCTTTTCTCTTTCAAACTAATGAATGCATGTAGACCCTTTCTAACCTTCGACAGTTACATCACCACTGTCAGAGCGGTTATTGGCTCTAGATTGAATTATTGTAACGCCTTACTTGCAGGCACCTCTTTGCGCAACATTAATAATCATTCAAAACAACGTCTTCAGGGCTGCACTTAATATCCCAAAGCGTGAGCATATTTTAGCCGCAAGAAGAAGTGCACACTGGTTACCTATCCGTGAGCACATTATTTTAGCTATCACGCACAAATGCCTCTCCTACTCGGTCCGAGGTACCTTTCGCAAAATGTTATTACAGATCAATCATCAAGACTCACCCACTCCTCTTACTCTTAACAACTCACCATCCCAAGTTTCAGGAGAAAGATAGCTGTGAGGTTCAGATTCCCAGTTATGGCCTCCAAGAACTGGAACTCCTTACCTTTGACACTGACATCTGTACAATCCTACTGGGCTTTCCGGAAACAACTCAAGACTTTACTCTTTTCATTGAACATTCCTCTTGCCTAAACCAATTACACGTCTATGTACCATGTCTATATGTAATCACATTTGCTACTACCGCTTGTAAATAGTTTCTTGATGCCTCCAGGCTTAGTGCGCTTAACAAATGCAAATAAATAAATAAATACATATATGCTTATGTTGGGGTTAGATATAATAATGGGTATGGGTTGGAAATAGAGGTGTGTAGAAGGCAGAGGTGAGGGTGATGGGGGACCCCGCATAAAAGAATAAAACAAAATAAAGGGTGGGTGGTTGACCATGGTTGCCCAAAAAGTGGCAACCTAAATTACATCGACCAAACAGAGGCTGATGTAACAACGTAGAACTGTTCATTCAGAATCATTTTCAGTCAAAAATGTCATTATCACCATTTCCAATACATAGGGCCTCATTACGAGTTTGGCGGCAGTCATGGAGCTATTAGCTATTAGCTCCATGGCTGCCGCCAAACTGGGCTCCTTTACATAGGGCCTCATTACGAGTTTGGCGGCAGCCATGGAGCTATTAGATATTAGCTCCATGGCTGCCGCCAAACTGGGCTCCTTTACCGGGTTCCCAGAATGGGGAATTACCGGCCCATTCCGAGTACGGAGGCCCTGGTAATTCCTCCCTCTGGGCTCAATGGGAATGGGAGAGGGAGCTAACAACAGGCCGATTACGAGCTCCCTCTTCCCCTCGCGGGACCCGGTAAGGACGCCTGGTTTTACCAGGCGTCCTTACCGGGTCCCGAAACGGGACCTCGTAATTTCACGGGACGGGTTTAACGGGTCCGCCTCCATTAGCGGAGCCCGTTAACCCGTTCCGCGAACCTCGTAATGAGGCCCATAGTCCTAAAATACACATTCAAAACAACCTGAAACCGGAAGTACAGTTTTCAGAAGGCTACATGCAATAAAAAGATCTGAGGTTCCGACAGTGGCTTTTAAAAATGTTGTCTGCATAATATTCCAGAAGCAATTTATGGCTAGAGACAGCATTGGCTTCTCTCACCACCCTCAATAACCTAAGCCAAAAGGACTCGAAATCAGATAGCATCCCAGGTAATGGGCAATGAACATGTGTATGCAATGAAGACTCTTTGCCTAGTGTGAAGCTAAGTTCACCTCCACATCTCTCACTTCAAATGTGTTTCCCTTTTGGCATATGTAAGCATGTTTTAGGCTCCAGCTTTCCTTGCAAAAGCAGATTTAGTAGGGGGAAGTAATCCTACTGTAAGCACGCTCGCCTGCCTTAGGCTGTGTGTGAACCTTAAAGGAGTATATTCATCTTTGCTAGATGTACCACATTATGCTGTCCTCCCTGTGAACACTGTCCTACATGTACGAACACAGCTGGTATCATAGACTTGGATAGAGAGGCTTTGTTCCTTGTTTGTAACTTTGTTTCAATATGATTCCTTGTCCTGTCTGGACCTCCTATTCCATTGAAATGCATGTGTTCCTTTGGGGATAAGAGAATGGTGCTTGAAGGGAGGGGGGTGCTCACTTGCGCTGATGTTTCGTACTGTCATTGTTTTGTTTTGCCCTGTTATTAGCTTTTTACTAATAAATTGTTCAGCAATCCATCGGAATAGTCAGTGGTCATTTTTCCATTTTCCATGACAGGTTTGGTGCATACAATGTCGGAGTCCCGTTGTCCTGCGACCAGGTCTACGGGCCACTGGGCGCACCTGCTGGTGATCCCCATGTGTCCAAGAGAGAAGATTTTCTCTGAGCGGGACATCTGGCCAGAGCCTCCAAAGACTCGGGGAAGGTGAAAAGAGCATATACAGGAGAGCTGGTCCGAAAATCATGCATTGATGAACACAGGCAATTGCATCAGTGTATTGTCATCTCTTGTATAGTACTGTTTGAAACAAGTCGGGGTACATGTTTTAATATGGTTAAAGAAATCCGAAACTCTGTTGTAATAATCCAAGGATACAGTAGGGTAGGCACCCTGCCTACAGAACTGTTTATCAGAATATTAAAAAGTAAGAGTGGTTGGCGATTGTAGTTTAGAATAAAAAAAAAGTGCATTCATGCTCCTTGCTGACGTAAGAGGACATGGGACTGCAGCACCCGTTAGAGTAGTGTAGTGTAAATCAGGGATTAGGATGGATGTGTTCTATACGAGTGTGAAGAAAATATTTTGGATGAGTGCCCCATAAATTTTCTTGTCTTAATCCATACCCATGATACATGAAACCCTAAATGAGCAACTCAGTTGCGACCCTGCTTTATATTCCACACTTTTCCTCTATCCTAATACGGGAACTGTAATAGGCTTTGTTTGTACCAGGACCATCTTAACCACTTCTGGGGCCTGAGGCACAGACACTTTTGGGGCCTCCTTCCACCAAACCAAAGGTATTAAAAGATCTGAATATCTGGCCACGCTCACCTCATCGTGATCACTACCCATAGCTTATTATGGTGCTCCCTACTAGTTAAAACTTGTCAACAACAGATAGGGAATAGGTTTAGCCTCAGCAGCATGCCATAAAATATCCTGATGTGGGCCATTTATGTTTGGTGAACAATGGAACCTGTCTACTAGCAGCCTTCTGGCGCTCACCTCCAAGGTGGGGACCCGGGGTAAGTGCCTCTTTTGGCCTGCTATAAAGATACCTCTGGTGTGTACTGACTATGGGCCTCATTACACGGTAGGCGGTAGGGGATTACCGGCACCGCTAAGGGCACCTGTGCCGGTAATCCCCTACCGCCCTACTACGAGTTCCCTTTGCGGGTCCTCCCTTAACGCCTGGTTTTTCCAGGCGTTAAGGACAGGACCCGCAAAGGGACTTTAGAGCTAATAACGGTACCGCAATTTGCGGTACCGTTATTAGTGCCTTCCCCATTCCCATTGAGCCCTATGGGGGCTCAAATGGGAATGGGGAAGGGCCCTGGTGAATGGGGAATTACCGGTCCCGCCAACCTTGGAATGGACCGGTAATTGCTCCATTCACCAGGGCGGAGTCGGTAAGGTTTTGGAGGCAACCATGGCGCTATTAGCGCCACGGTTACCTCCTACCATGTAATGAGGCCCAATGTGTCTTGTTTTTGACTCTCAAGTTTCTGAAACAAGCTGAAATACTGCTTTGCACTGTGGGTAGCATAATGGGGGATATAGGCTGTGAACTAGGAGTCATCTGAATCTGACCAACACCTGCAGGTGTCACTGACATTTTTGTACCGGGGAACGGAGGTCAAGTGATGATACCTGAGCCTCTGGATGGACATGGCAGAGCGATCAGCCATGAGCCGTACCCACGCCGCCAGCTACAGCACACAATAGCGTCCCGATGCACACAGAGTTAGGAGCTGACCTGGATCCATAACAAATCATACTTTGTCTTACCCCTATGAGAATGGGTTTCAGTCAGTCTAGACATGTGCCACTTCCTCTTAAAGGAAGTCCAGCACACTGCATGTTTACTCACTACTCACCCAAGGTATGCAAGTACCTGGACAAATTACATTAACATACACAGAATGAGTCAGCTAGCCATTTTCTTCAGGAAGGCACATTTGACTTAGATAAGATAATAAACCTATGTAGGGCATTAGCGAATAAAGGTGCACGTGTACACCAACACCAATGGGACAGTTATCTAGATTGGTATACCGATGCTACTAAGAGACAGACTGAGTCCAAGACCCAGGCCCTGAAAGACACTCCAGAAAAGCTCCAGGTGCAAGTTAAGTCCCTGAAAACCGAGTACTCCAACCTGCAGGTACCGACTCCTAAACCAGGTACAACCGATTATATCTTGTAATCCAAGGGGAGCCCCAGTTAAAGGAAAGTCCGAAGATATCCTGGACACTTATAACCTGCTATTCAAATGTTGTACCTGAGCATCAACCAGCTAGCCCAGACTCTACCCAACCACCAACCTATCACCAATCTACTCCAATAAACCGAAGGGTCAGTCAATTTATCCCTGAAATACAAGCACATATCCCTAAACGTTTTTTGGCTTCCTCAGCTACATTTAAAGGGTTTCTGAATTTTACAGTGTGAGAAACCTGAGGGTAGTCTCCCAAGACAGCCTCAAGAATCCCTTATTCAGGTGGCCTGGAAAGAGCCGATGCTGTCAGACCACAACCCCAGGGACAGACGGAAGAGAGAGGATCACCTGGAAGGGAGACCTGAGGTTGTGCTTGGGGAAAGACCCCAGGTGAGGTGCAGTATTATACCAAGGATGAGGGAGAGGAGGACGAGACCCCTGAAGCCTTTGTAGGCTATACGACATCTACCTCCCTTCCTCTCAGTGAATCTCTCAGGCCCAGATCCAAGGATCCCTCCGTGGTATCCAGCCATTGCATCAAATACAAAGCATTGAATGCATTTTTATCAAAGGTAAAGGTTTTATTTTAAGTATAATAGGTTTTAAGGGGTAAAAAAAACAGGGGTGTGGGTGGCCCCCCATTAAAATGAAATTAAAAAGAATGCATTTAATGCTTTTTTTTCATTGCTTTTTTTAGATGCTAAGGCATTCGATGCTTTGGCATTCGACGCAATCACTATAAACGTCCCTCCGTATATAGCTAACCAACTAGGAGGCCAAACCTCGTTACTCTTGAAAACCCCAACTCTGAGAATCCTCTTTTTTCTGTTGTCCACCCTAATAATCCCAGTCATTTCAATTTTTTAGCAAACTCCACCAATCTCCCCCTTCTCACTTTATCAACACCCCCAGGAGGAAGAATATAATTTTCCATGACAACCTCCCTCCTTCCGACGTGAACACTTTCGCATATCACGAAGGACGACGGACTAACACTCAAGCCATTTACCTGACATGTCCCAACACAAGGGTCAGGCAAAGTCAGGCAATTGACCAAAACTGCACACACCCAGTGGTCGAAGTGTATGAAAAGAAGTAGTGAAACTATGTTCCCTGCGGGCCTGACCCTGCTCCCCACAAACCCCATTGCCACAACCCCTCCCACACACAACACGCCCCCTCAAACACTTGCACCTGCTGTTTAAGGGAACGTTCAGTGCAGTGCACTGAAAGGGAAGGTTTCAACTTCTTCCTACACTTTTATTTTAAAACAAAACCATTCCGGAACGGTTTCTTTTCAAAATAAAAGTATAGGAGCTGTACAAGGTAATTTAAAAAAGTATAGGAGCACCGCTCCCGACCGCTCCCGCTCACTTCGACCACTGCACACACCTGACGGCCCTTTCCCTTCCCCACAGGGACAAAAGGTGGAGCACAACAGCACAAGACGAGCAAGGCAGACCACACGTCGAGAGAGCTAACTCAGCACGGAAGTTCAAGAGGAGGGAAAAGACGGCATGAACCGAGAGGGTGACAAGGGGAGAAGCGATCTTGACCTTTCCGACCAAGGTCCGTGAAACTTCTGCATAAGGAATCGTAACACCGCAAACAATAGCCAGCGTGTGTTGCAGCAGATGTCAATGGTATACAGGACCCTCCTCCACTGATAACCAAGCCAGGGAGAGACGCTTGTCTCCGTGGTTCCGACCTTGACTCCACAGAGAAGAAAAGCCAAACAGTTCATCACAGCCGGTGAGTCGAGGGAAGAGCCAATAAGAAACCGAAGTGTGTTGAATGAAAGTACCAAACGGCTAATTGAATTGTGAAAGAATACAAAGAACTGTTGATACTAGAAGGGAGAAAACCAGCAACAGAAGAGTCCGGCACCACGTGGGTGCTCATTCAGGAAACTCTGGGCAATTTCCCGATTGGTGAAACTACCGTTACCAGAAGGCCTTGGGAAAGGCGAAAAGGGTGTCAAAGTGTCATACAGGGGTACAGTAAAATCCTCTGCACAGTCGAAAGTCTTTGACCGACAGAAGATTGTGAATCTAGGGGAACCAAATCGTGCATCATGAGAACTGGTTGACAAGAGTGAACTCGAAGGAGGAATACCGATAAACAGGGGGCAAAGTCAAAAGTCTTGATATACAGTGTGTTGACAAGAGTGAACCTGACAGAGGGATGCCCACAGTGAACTGTTTAAAAGGACATTAAGATTTGTGAAGGTCACAGATGAAATTGAGTTGAAAGCCATAGTGAACCCGACAGAAGGAAGGCAAACAATTCAAAGGGGTCTGAGCCCGGAAGAGGGGGATCCAGAGGTGAAAAGCCATCACCCATCAAAAAAAGACTGTAGTGAATCTTACGAAAAGGAAGGCAAGCATTCGCAAAGGGTCTGAGTCCGGAAGAGGAGGATCCAGAGGGTGAGAAGCCATCACCCCATTGACAAGTAAGCCACAGAGAAATCTTTTGAATACATGCCAGGGTGAACCCGGCAGAGGGAGGATGATATTCAAGAGGGATCTGAGCAAGGAAGAAGGAGACCCAGTGGTACAGAGATATTACCTCAAGGGCAATCAGGAAAGAACCTTTGTTTATTATTTTGAACGTATCAAACCCTCAGAAGCAAGAAACCTAACTATCAAAGGTCCTGATATTGCTAAAAACATTTGGTGAATCTGAGTCCGGAAAACGGGATCCAGGGGTGAAATACATCACCCAACGTGCATAGACAGAAAAGAACATTTGTTTATTTTAAAACCCATCAGGTCCTCGAAGGAAAGAGACTTTTTTGTAGAAAAGAGACTTAACCACTGAAGGCCCTGATTGGTGAGAGCGGAACTGCTGGCTCGTGCTGGGAAAGCTGGACCGTGTGCAGTGCTCCAGAATCCTACCTTGCCCTGTGCTGAAAACATGGGGAAGGGAGACCCCGACTACCACATCCTGACTTATTATTTGTGAACACTACCTTCTTTCTTAATAACATTATCTCACACTTCTTTTTGTATTTAGCGTAAGGATTGTCAATTGTTTTATTAGTATAGGGCCTTTTATTTTGACAAGGCGCCACTCGGACTGCCTTATTATTGTTTGATGGTCGAAGCTTGCTGCCACCTTAGATTTAGGTTTAGATTAGGCATCTTTGCAACCTACCTATACAGTTTAATGAACACCCTTGAACTGTGATCACTTGTGTCTGTCTTTGCTGTTGCCACCATGAGTTCCTTACAACAGCCAATACCGTGGAATCCCACTTAGACAGTTACTTGGCGATACCCTAGCTACTGTCCATGCCCCCCGAAGCAATACTGATTTGTTTAATAATGTTTAGAGATTCCCAAAGATACGAGAAGATCCTGTTAAATTTCAAGAAGAGCGCCAGGGTTTGTTAGCACCCCACATGCGTGAACTTGAATCAATTGTTGCGCTGCCCAAAGATAAGTTTACTTTGCTAAAAGTGTGCGCCAACTGGCCAGCTGAAGATCCTGCATCTGCTGGAGATCTGAAAAGCTTTATTGATAGGCCAGTACAAACTATTATTGAAATCTGTCCTCAAAATACTGAATGGTCTAAAATAAATGCATGCAAGCAAGCCAAGGATAACAAATCATGTGGAATATCCTGCACATTTGAAATTATGTTGTAGAGGAGCAGCTGCATACCTCTGCAGGAAACCCTGCCCCCCCTTCTTCCCATATGTTGGAAGCATGACACTGTGCCGTGTTTGACACCAGCCTTTGTGCCAATACCGCAGTGTGTGTTCGAAAGAAGATACCTGTTGAGACAACACTACTGAAGGAATATGAGAGAGAGAGCAAAGAAAAGGAGCTAGTGACGTCACAAAAAGTATGTACGACGTCCCGAGAGCCTGACTGAAGAGTATGTATAGATCCTAAAAGAAACTAATGACGAACTAAAGAATCAAGTGAACTTTTAAATATGAGAAAGAAGATTACACGTGCACAAGTGCTGCAGAAAATCAACCGTTCAATGAAGGTACAGATGCTGAAACGCAAGGTAGACTAAGTAATCATAGAAGCTGGCTGTACGTAGTAAATAGAATGCAGGTGAAGCCGCCTTTACATAGAAGCTGAACATCGGTATTATGAATTTAGTAAGCCAGGACCCATGAAGCGGGAAGGGAAAGCTGTGTCACAGCAAGAATGAGCAGAATCGTGGAGCTGCTAGGTGAGGCTGTCTGGCCTGAAGTCAAGACTGAAACAGCCAGTGTCAGCTATCTATTCTGGAAAGGAGCAAACGCGCAGAGGATGAATCATCCCTTGTTACGGTACAAAGAAAGAGCACCAGGAGTGCCAAGTTTAATTAACTTAGAGCATTTAAAGCCTGCAAAATGGACCAAATCGTTGTCGACGATCAAGTGAGCCAAGGATGAAAATAGAGTTTGAACTTGGAGTCCCAGAACACGATAGTGAGTGCTCTCACTCCATTGTATTCTAAAGACAAGGATACTTTGCAAGGCCAAGTTCAAAGTCAATCTTCATGGCAGAAGGCATGGGCAATGAGAGATGCTGGGCTAATTGGGTGGGGAGGTGGTGTCATGCTCCATCTCCTTCCACCTGGGTCTGGGCTTATGTGCACAAGCGTGCCAACCAATTGTAGTAGTCTATATATTGAAGGACCGTATAGTTTGAAGACCAATGAGAAACTGTGTATCTAATGTTTCCAAAATGACTGTTTGTTAGAGGTAGGCATAAGTTGTCCACCTGATAGTGGGTAGCCAATCACAATCCTAGTTCTTATAGAAAGTATACTTAGATGTTCCCCTTAAGCCAATCCAACCCTTAATAGGTTTTAGATTATTGCCACGTAGTATGACGTTACCTCTGATGTATTTTTTATATAAAATCTATGATTTGTGTAAAGATTGCTGAGAGAAACTGAGCGTGAGTGCATTGATGTTCGTTGCAAACTCTCTGATTTAGATAATTGTTATTAAAACAGTACTTTGCCATCTTCCTCCCATCCATTACATTTATGCATGTTTCTAAAGGGCCCTAAGCTCAATGTTTTGAACAATACTGTGTGATCGTTGATGCAGCCCTTATAGCGCCACAAGACGTGGTGTCTCAGTTAGTTTCCGATTTGCAACCTAAGGTACTGGAAGGAATTAAGGCAGCTTTAATGATATGGGAAGGAAAGCATTTGATAGAGCTTTTATTAGCTGCACAACACTTTCATGAAAAGGTTGAATGACAGGAAAAAACTACTGAAGCCCAACGTATGGCGTTGCAGATATAGAGTTTACAACCTCCCCAGCGAAGGGGAAGGCTTTGCCCTATACCAGGTGGACGAGGGCAGGAACAGGGAAGAGGGAGAGGAGCACCCCAATCATATGAACCAGGGCAAACTACTGAAAGGTATTACACGAATATGTATAGTGACTAGTGTAATTACTGCAAAGAGTTTGGACACTTGAAACCAGAATGTCCACATCTACCTCACATTGACGGATGAGGCAGACAGCCAACCATGCCAAGTGAAATAACAAGGGTCCAATCTCCATCGCCATCACCTGAAACTGATGGCTAGAACTGCCAAGGGGTCTCAGAACCTGTTGTACAACTCATATCGATTGATCCTACTGCCCCGTATGTTTCTTGTGTTATTGCTGGTAAAAAGATTTCATGTTTGGTTGACATTGGAGCATCATGTTCCACTTTAAAAGCTTCTGAGTTTTCACAAACAAAGCATTCTGATTAAATTGTTACTGCTGTAAGTATAGGATGTATGCAAATTGCTCCACCTTTGTCTACTTCACTTACGGCCACAATAGGTCAAATTTTTGACTAACAAGCATTCTTGCTTAGTGTCTTGTGAATTTGTTCCGATTAGATTTATCATGGAAGTTAAGTTGTTCCATTTACTATTCTCCTGATAGTGTGTACCTTGACATTCCCGCTCACAGAGAGCATGAGGTGCTAGCAGTATTACAGGACATTTCTCATTTGAACCCTGGAGATCAGCCCGACACTTCCTGTTCGCAACTGGAACCATTGGACCATGTTGCAGTCAAATTATGGTCAATCCATGCAAATTATACTGGTTATATGATTAACGGTGAGCTGATCCAAATGACTCTAAATCCTATGATGCCCTTGCCATGTGTACCTCAGAAACCTATTTCTCGACAGGCTGCAGAAGGCATTCATCCTGTGGTAGAATCCCTTCTCCAACATGATATTAGTGTACCAACTAGCAGCCGCGGCAATACTCACAAAGAAGCCAGGTAAAGAGGTTCATCATTTCATTCAGGATCTGCGTGCAGTTAATGCAGCCGTGCTACTGGCTTTTCCCGCTGGACCTAATCAAGCTTTCATTCTGTCAATCATTCCCTACTCAGCCAACTATTTCACTGTGCTAGGTTTATGTTCAGCATTTTCCTCTATACCCATACATCCTGACAGCCAGTATCTGTTCGCATTTACCCATAAATCCACACAGTATACGTTCACTAGACTTCCAATGGGATACTTAGGAAGCCCTACTTTGTTCCCCCAAATTCTAAAGAAAGATCTTGACTCAGTTACCAGGAGGGTCACCTGTGGTGCAATACGTAGACGATCTGCACCTAGCCTCCCCCTGACTACAAGCAAGTAAGGAAGACTCTCGCATTCTGTGGAAAGTGCTTGATGAACAGGGTCACAGGGTATCTAAAGATAAGTTACAGTTGTGTTTGCCCCATGTGCGATCCTGGACCATGAGATTTAAGCTTGAGAAAAACATTTGTCCCAGGTTCGGATTAGTGTGATCTAGAGAGTCCTCAAACCCCAGATTAGAAAGCATAGGAGAGGGTTTCCTAGGGATGGTTAGTTACTGCAGACTACGGCGGGTCCTGGGATATGTGTCCATAGTTAAGCCCACTTCAGAACACCATGCATGATTTGACCCCCATGCCTCTGCCATGGGCTCACGAAGCAGAGGATGTCTTTGTCACCATTAAGCAAACACTTGCAATGGCTCCAGCTTTAGGTCTGCCAGATTATAGTAAGCCCTTTTTGCTCTAATGCGACAAGCACAATGGGGTTCCCAAGGTGTGTTGACTCAGTTAAATGGCGATAAGCACCGGCCTGCATCCTATCAAAGCGTAGCTTGCGATCCAGTAGCTATGGGACTCCGAGCTTGTCTGCGAGCCGTCGCTACTGCTGCATTATTGAAAGGAAAGACCAACTCATTACTGCTGTGGCATCCTGTCACGATTGCGGTTAATCATGCTGTGTTGTCATTACTGCTTAAAGGGAAGATACAGCATGTGGCGAATTCCCATCTTACCTGATTTGAAAAGCTACTTATTTCTGCTGCCAATGTGCCGTTGGACCGATGTTCAGTTCTGAACCCTGCTTCCTTGTTGCCAACCTGGCAAGACAAGGAACTACATAACTGTCATGTTGTGGTAGAAACGCTCACGTTCCTACGTGCTGATTTATCAGACATGCCTCTGTTGAATCCCGACCTGATCCCCTTCATGGGCGGGTCTTGTACCCATGTCCCTGAAACTGGGGAATTTCTTGCTGGTTATTCTGTATGTACCACCCATGCTGTTTTAGAAGCATAGCGATTAGCTACGGCAAAATCAGCATAGGTCGCTGATCTTGTGGTTCCCCCTCATGCTGTGCCTTAGCTTGGGATTGATTGGCTACAATCTATACAGACTCGAGGTATGCCTACAGGGTGGTCTAACAGGTTCTTTGGAAGCAACGTGGGTATTTAACATCCACAGAAAAATATGCGTTAGCATGATTGAATTCATTGTTAATTCCTGCAGCCGTAGCTATTGTTAGATATAAGGGACATGATTCCTCTCATTCATTTACAGCCCAAGGACATACACTGCCAGATGGTGCAGCTCATTCAGCGGCCTTAAAAGGGCTCTTGGCATCTAATGAATTTCTTGTTTGTATTGCAGTGCAGCAGTGATCAATTGCTGCCATGTCCAGTCTGGGTAGCGGAAACACATGTATCCTAAAGTCCGGAAAACACTACGGTCAACAGGATGCAACAGCCAACCAAGTTTCTTGAAAGTAGATCACATCTGCACTACTCACCCATTCCACCCACTCAGCATCATGAACTTTGCTTTTAACTCCCGCCATGTTTCAGCTTACTATTTTAAGGAAGAGCAGGGCTACGAGCAACAAGCAGCAAGGTTCAAAGATCCCAAACGCTGCTCGCCAGGTTCCTGAGAAGCCAAAGGGGAGTGAAAGGAACCTGGAAAGAAGAAAGAAGACACCCGGAGGGGCGGCTGCATACCGGTGAGTGTTGAGAAGGGAAAACTCAGACCCGAGTGCACCAGGGGCTGCGAGTAGGCATGTGGTAATGCCGAACAAACTGAAAACAATGACCGTTGGTTTTGGAAACCAAATTGAGGGATTTTGAATAATGAACAAACTGCAAAGTATTATTGATAATTTAAGGGTGCAACCCATAATATTGAATAACAAACAATTGAATACCAAACAAAAGAAAAGATATGAGCATATGAAAATACAGAACAGAAGTGATGAACACTAATGAACCAAGTGAAAAGTGAGTGATGAGATGAGAAAAGTGAAAAGCGAGTGATGAGCACTTATGAATAATGTGAAAGTAAGGTGGTGGAAAAGGAGTGAACACCACAGATGGAGTTGGGGGATATATCAGTTGTGGCAAAGTCAAAAGACTGCCAATGGAACCTGGTTTTATGAGATACGTTTTGTGGCAAAGCCAAAAAAGGCTACCAAGAAATATCTGAAATACGTACAAGCTCACAGATACAAAAGTGTGGAAAACACGTAGCAAAGCCAAGACACTGCTAAGGAGAATTAGAAATGAGTATTGACCAATGATACAGGTCCAGAGAGAGAAAACCTATGTTGGCAAGAAAGCCTGAAGAATAGAGAAGCATAACAAATGGCATGGGTTATCGTTTGCGTTACCTGTAATGGGTGGCCCGTGGAGTCTGATAACTGCACCTAGACCGAGTGACCCATGCTTGAAAAGAGCCAAGGAAAGCAAAGATAAAGAAGCTGTACTATAACAGTTGCTGGAGCGAATGGGAAAGAGAGCAATCTGTGTGAACCATTGAAAAGCCAGGCTATTTACGAAGTTGAACTGGAACTGTTCTTGAAAGCCAAAAGATTTGAACTGGTTATATTTTGGAGGCTGAGAGAGCTAACCTCTTGGGGAAAGGAACCCAGAGACTTTGTGAACTATGGTGAATCCCTGGGGAAAAATAACACCAAGGCCCTTTGAAACTGTTCTAAACTGGATTCGAACTGATTGTACTTTTGAAACTGGAAGAACTGACTTCTTGGGGAAGGGAACCCCCAAGACCGTTTGAAGTGTGGTGAATTTTTGGGTGAGGGAACCCCAAGACCTTTTAAGGCTGGAAGAGCTGATCTCTTTGGGAAGAGAAACCAGAGGCCTTTTTGGAACTCTTTTGAATTTCGGGACGGCTAAGCTGAAAACTAAGCCATGAGCTGTAAGAAGCTCAGAATTTTATTTGGCCCACTGTTTATTTTGTTGCTGATATCCCTGCACATTGCATATCTTTAGTTGTGAGGACAAGTATAGGTTTTGGACACAGACAGACTTTTGAGTTGAACTTACTGACACAGACTATCCTTAGTTTCTTTAGGTAGGGAAATCCCACCTTAGCATAGGGCAAGTTAGGCCTTACTCCATCCGACATATAAGAAGAATACATTTCTTTTTAGAAAAATGAATCGATTGTCTGTGTCTTACTTCATGATGCCTTCACACAATCTACTTCCTTCATCAAGCACTACCACTGTTCTCCATCCTTTTCCATCATCTTCAGTCCCATATAGAATCACAGCTCCTCTCACTATGACTCCTTCTAGTTCAATAGGAATCACTAGTCCTATTTCCTCATCAATTCGTATTTCAGGTCTGAATAAATATTCTGAAGGTAAATGAAATTTTCTGCCTTCTGTATTTGTATCCCAAAGAAGAATGCTTCCGGGGCACACCTCTTTGAGCTTGTTGGCCATAAACGGTTGATATGAACTCTTGTTTGTTTACATTGTGGATTCCTGGGGTTGAACATATTATCCCCTGGTCAGTAAATGATATAGTCATGTTGAGTCGGCTCATCAAGTCTCTCCCTAAAATGTTGACTGGTGTCTATCGGGAATATAATAGTGGCATGGAGAGGTTGTGTCTTGGTAAATCATAGGTGAACCAAACCATACTATTCTCCCCAGAAGACCCTGCACATTCATGGCAATGCCTGACATTGGATGCTTCCCCTCCCTAAAACAGGATCTAGTGGCTCCCATATTGACAAGGTAGAAACATGTCTTGCCACCTATGGCTACTCTGACCCGTGGTTCCTCATGTGGGTCTGGTGTAACTGATAGGATGGAACACATCACGTCTCTCTGTGGGCTGTCCTATTGTGGGTACAAATTCATCCCATGCTGGTGAAAGGGTTCTCTCCCACCATGGTCACACTACATCATATTCTGTGAGTTGTTGCTGGGGGCCCTGCATTTGAGTTCCATGTTGAGGTCACATTTTTCTGTACGGGTGCTTGTTATTGTGTCTGTGCTTGTTGTGTCTGTAGGGGAACTTGCTGTTGTGTCAGTATTGGCTGTGCTTGCATTGGCCTTCCAGGCGGAACAGGTTGTATCTGTGGTGCGAATGTCTGGTACTGTGTGTGATCTTGGGCATAATATTTAGGTAACTATGCACTATACGGTAATCTCCTATTTATTGACCCCCACATGGATATATGAAACACACTCTTCCTAGCCCCTTATCTAGAGTAATCTTTATCTTTGTCCCCCCATCTCCGAGGTTCTAGTGCACCACCTTCCGCAACCTTGTTGCAGGTATACTCCTTATACTTAATCCTGTATCATCACTTTATACCATGTAGCGCGACCTCATCAGCCATTTTGATCCAAGATGGCTTCCCATCCCTGTTGCATTTCTTCATTAAGCAAGCTTATACATGTATCTTCTTCGTGTTGCATTTCATCGCCTACACTAACTATGTTGTATATGTCATCTAATAGGGAAGTGTACATAGTCTTTTTGTCTAAATGGGTCTTTTAACCTTGTCTTTGTGTATCTTCATGGTGAGTACAGTCTGCTTCATGTCTTTTGTAAATACATGCACTTCTATTGACAGCTTTATATATTTGTCTTTTTTACTTCTCCGTCAGAAGAATAATTTCTTCTTGCACTGCTCCTGGATACAGATGACACATTCATCTGTCTCTCGACAAGGTATGTTCTGCCTGCAGGGAGTTATACTCACACCTTTCCTGCTCAGTCCCAACTTATCAAATGTCTCATACCAGCTCTTGGGATTAAGATAGAGACCGCTTGACCCAATTGTCATGGTTAGTAGAGGATATTGCAAATGCCACAGCATCCTCCTTGACTTTATTATCCCAAGAACACATAGCCTTCCGAACCATGGTGCTTCAGAATCGTATGGCTTTAGATATCGTCCTAGCCTCACAAGGAGGCCTCTGCACAATCGTGAACAGCAAGTGATGCACTTTTACACCTAGTTATTGAAGCAATATTACGGACATCATCACACACATTTGCCACACTGTAAGCCTCCTCCATCCCTTACCATGAAGCGCTCTGAAACACATTGCGTATAGACGCTATATAAATAAACTATCATATCATATCACACTAGCCCAGAGGCTCCCTGGACAATTGGGTCATGGATTGAGGGTCTGTTGGGACCTTCAGGTGCGTCTATTGTTCAGATCTTACTCATAGCGATAGTCATAATTCTATGTTTGTCTTGTCTGTTGATGGTTTTTAAATGTTTCTATTTTGCCTGTAACTGTTTCTATTATCAAGTATCCAACAACTCCTCTGAAGTCTCACGGACAGCGCAAGTGCTTTATCGTCATGTTAATGAAGAACTCATTTGTTATGACATGCCTGAATGTGATGCTTGTTCCCCCAAAGATGTATGCAATGAGACTGGAGTGCATTTCTAATAGGCGGGGATTGTGGGGGAAAAGTCTGGTATTGAAAATTGTATGTGCTCTCCTAATGTACTTCTGCATTATAATATCAAGTTGGTACTGTAAACTGCTATGTTTAAAACACTGTTTCTTGATTGTGTGAGGCGAGGCTTTTGGCTTTAATGCACGTGTCTTTGCAATGAAGGATCTTCGTCTGGTGTGTAGCTAGGCTCGCCTCCACATCTCTCGCTTCTGACATTTTTTCTCTTTTGATATATGTAAGCATGTTTTAGGCTCCTTCTTTCCTAGAAAAAAACTGATTTAGTAGGCAGGAGTAATAATACTGTAAGTGTGCTCATCTGCCTCAGCCTGTGTGTGAACCTTTGACACACTGTAAGCCTCCTCCATCCTTTGCCATGAAGCAGAGTATATTCAGCTTTTTTGGATTTATCAAATTATGCGGTCCTCCCTGATAACACTGTCCTACATATAAGAACGCAGCTGGTATGAAAGACCTGGATAGAGGGGCTTTGTTCCCTGTTTGTAACATTTTCTTTCAATAGGATTCCTTCCTCCCATCCCATTGAAATGAATATGTTCCTTTGGGTATAAGAGAACGGTACTTGGAGGGAGGGGGTTCTCACCTGCGCAGAAGTCTAGTACTGTTGTTTGTTTTTTTGTCCTGCTATCTGCTTTTTACTAATAAATCATTCACCAATCCATCAGCATATTTAGTGGTCATTTTTCTACAACACTTTAAATGTCACGAATAGAAAGCATTTGTGTCTACATGGAAAGTGGGTCAAATACAACAATGGTTTAAGATCCTCTGGGAAGATCTTTGTATGTTCAGAGACCAAATACTATAAATACTTTAAGCGTGAAATTTCGATCAAATGTTCATGTAGCTCACTCTTGCGGATGCTGAATGAACCTTGTTTGTTCAATTAAAATTTTAGAGAACCCAGTATTTACATGATTTACAGTAACACCTTACAGATTTCTTGATGGCAAAGAACATTGTCCTTCAACATAGTCAAATATGTGCTACCGTCAAAGTACCTTATTTTTGCATATTGAAACAATAGCATAATTTCCGATAAGGTTCATAGCGACAAAATGCCTTGTGTGAAAGAATCAGTACCCTGACCCTGTCAAGAAGGGGTGGGACACCTACCAGGATAGAAGCCAGATCAGTATTACCCCAGAGGGGGAAAATGGCAGTGGAAGCCACATTCTCTGTCCCTTCTTGTAGAGCCAGTTTCCTTGCATACAGTGCCACTGTCAATCACCTCATACCTATCTCACATGATGCTAGCCAGTTTTTCTCTATTTTTCACAGAAGACTACATATCCCAGCATCCCATGTGAGAGAAACAATAACCACCAACAGAACTGAAGCTACCCAGAGTGTCTGGAAATATGTGAACTGCAGCCAGAAATTTATTGCAGGGAGGCTGCTGTGTGAACCGGAGGAGCTGTTAACAATGGAGGACCACGCGTACTCGGAACACTCCATGAACATTACACTTACCTGCGGGAGAGCCGTGGAATTGCTCCCTAGTCAAACGAGTGAAATGACAGACCTGTTCATGTCTTTCCATGTTTGTACCACATCCGGGAGGGTAGAGCATGGTAACATTGACCCGAGGAACAAGTGGTGAGGAATAGCCAATGAGATGTACGAGGGCAGTAGAAAGGAGACAGGAAGTTGTGGGTTTTTCTGTTGAGGTCAGAGGTGGCAACCAAGAGACCCAACAGAGGAAGGATAGTGCAGAGGAACGTGGAGGAGGTGTTTAAGGTAAGGTTTTAGGTGTTGGATTGTGAGATGAAGTAGTCTTGGAAGTGAATAAGTACCTGTGTGAGTGGAGTGGTAAGCATGAGTACAGTGTGAATGAGAAGGTGAGTGGAGAAGTTAAAGTAGAGGGAATTGTGATGAATCTGATGATGTCATCACTTCTTTCCTGGGTGTAGCCTCCCCCCATGTGGACAGGGGACGGCGGCTACTACCTGATCTTGACCCTGAGGGCGACTGTATGATGAAGGACGTCATGGTTGGAGGCAACCCTCAGGGGGATGACATGGCATCATCAGGTGAAAACACACGCCTCTTTCACTTTTAGGGAAGTCCCCTCCGTGCCTCAAGCCTAATGACAGTTTTCAGTATCCAATGAATAAGCCTCCAGAACTACTTCTCAATCCCATATGCCTAGAAATACTGGGACAAGGAGGTTGACGTAGTAATCAAGATCAATGTATCTGAGAAACACTTTGCACGCTGTAGTGTTTGCAAACCTGTGATAGGTGCCAGGACATTTAAAAATCCCAACCAGCATGGCAAAAAGAGATACTGCTGTGAAAGCTTTGTCCTCTCGGTGCAGAACGAGGAACTATTGAGACACAACTAAGAGCGTGGAGACAGAGGGCTCGGTGGAACACAAACAGAAGGAAGACTGCAGATGCTGGTTCGCCGTGGCAGAGCTGCGACAGGAGAAAGAGGGAAGTCTCCCTGGCGGACACAGGAATGGAACAGCAACACCGAAGCTGCCCAAACACAGAGAGGGTCTCCAAAGCAAGGTGGGAGCCATGACAGATGCAGTAGCAACTGAATGAAGCCATCTAAACTGTGCAGGAGAGGCGGGGCCTTGGAGTGCTGCAACCCGTTTACCATGGAAAAGCTGGAGAACGCCAAGAAAAGCCAGTGAGTCCCGAGAAAGGAAACAGGAACACTGAGCGCTCCAGAAATGTTACCAAGGACAGAAAAGAGCAAGCAAAGTGAAAGAAAGGGAATTTAAGACCCAATGTCCCCGATATAATGTGAATGTGAGAAACATACAACAAGGTGAATGTGAGGCAAGGACAAGTTTGCACGTGTATAAAATGAGCCACACGATAAAAGCCCTAGTAGGAGGATACATCAGGCAAAGTCAAGTTTGCAACAATGTAAAGTGAATCACATGAGAAAAGCCCCGGCAGGAGAGTATACCAGGCGAAGTCAAGTATTGCCAGTGTGTAAAAGGAAGTCACATGAGAAAGTCCTGGCAGGGGAGTAGACCAGGCAAAGCGTAGTCTTAGTTGTTTTGTAGACCAGAGAGCCCAAGGAAGACTCATGCCCTTAGGAGTTTCTATATGTTTTAAAGAGACCTGGGGAAGGGAAACAGCTCCCCAGTAGTGAACTGCAACTCCAAAGGGAAGGAAGTATCCCCTGAGGCCATAAAGAACTTTGGGTGTACAATTGATTCATTGTGTTGGTGAAGAGCAGCCTGGGGAAGGGAGCCATCCCCGGGAACTGTGAACTTTTGTGTTGGAGTTATATTTTTCATTTGATCTTGAAGATTTGTGCACTTTCAAACCCAAAGACAGTATCCTTATCACATTAGTAATACTTTTTAAAGTGTGAGCGCTAGGATATGATTTCGGACAGAAGACATTTTGCTTTGGACATCATGACACGGGACAAGCCCTTGTGGTAGGGAAATACCTCTATGGGTAGGTACAGTGAGGCAGTTTCCAACTCCTTTTATTTTGAAAAAATGTGTCTAGCCAAAACTATGAGCTTTCTGTATCCACGTCTAATTGCTGGCTCCACACAGAATGTAAGAGAAAGGGTAAGAGGAGGAGGAGTGTGGAGAGGGGAGAGTAGCAGTGGTATGGAGATGGAAAAGTAGTAATGGTGTGTCTATGGGAGAATAGTAGTGGTGTGGAGAGGGGAGAGTAGTAGTGGTGTGGAGAGGGGAGAGTAGTAGTAGGGCAGAGGGGGTAGTGGTGCATAGAGAGAAGAGTAGTGAAAGAGAGTAAAATCAAGGGGTGGAGGGAAGCAGTAAGGAAAAAGGGAGGCGGGAGGACCATCAGAGGCATAGTAGAAAGAGATTGAGGGAGAGAGAGGAGAGATGGTGGGTGGAGCAGGGGGATGGGGATAAGAAGAGGGCATGTGTTAGAGAGATTTAGGAAGAGGGATATCAGGGTGAAGAAGGAAAATCAAGGTTGCATACCTGCATGTCTGAAAGGCACACATCTTAAGTCATTCCTGTGATGAAACCATTGGATAGGTGCCCGAAGATTGTTCCTTGAGGAAGCTTTGGTTGAAAATGCGTTAGCCTTTAGCCCATCGCCAAAAGACAGATAGATTATTTAGATAATAGGGGTTACTGATCTCTAGTACCAGCCCAGAATCAAGGGATGCCTGGGTTACTGTGGGACCCCCCTTCCTAGAATAGAGAGACAGAGAGGTGACCATCAGGCCCCTTCCTGAAAATAAAACCCTTGAATCATCTCTTGTAGTTGGTGTGTTATGGAGTCCATCTGTGAAACCTGTGTTAGAAGTGGGATTCCATCCAGACCCCGATACAGAGCTCACCCATGGCCAAAAAAAGATGGGAGCACAAGAGCAGAAGCCAGTCTCAGATGGTCAACCCAATAGGGAGATTTCAAGGAAGAACAGAGTCCCAGGTCCAGTCTTCCACACTCTGACTGAATGATATCAGCTGCCCATTGTTGGCCCCAAACAGAATTACTGGCATTATTTTTTACTTCTAAGATTCTATCAAGGGTAATAGGTTGTAACCCCCTATTTCAAATCCAACCCACGCAAAGGACCCAGGTGCTGACATGCATTATTGATTACAGATGTGCGATGTTGTAGTTTCTAGCAAAAGGTATCATCAAAAATAACCCTTGATATTTGAAACCTCAGTTTGTCTTGAAGCAAAAATCCAGTGATTATTATGGTCTTTTTTTGTGCTTAGTAAAACCCATTATTTTAGTCCTATCAAGATTAATCTCCAATTCATTCTAGTTAGTACATTCAGCAGACTTGTTTAGTTGATGCTGCAGGCCTCTTTTGGTGTTATCATACAACAGAGTATCATCGGCCTACACAAACTATGAGATATGTTCAGATCCAAGCTTTGTTGGAAATTATTTTACTTGGGATAGGGCAATCCGGAGGTCTACCCTATATAAAATGAATAACAAGGGGGTGGGAATGCAGCTTTGCTTTAGCTTTCTTGAGGGTTTAATATTTTTTGAGACAAACCATTGGAAGGGAAATTCTTACCTTAACAGTTGTATTTTTATGATCAGACCCCCCTTTATCTCCCACGTCTTAATTTTGAACTCACGCTTAGCAATATTTACTCAGTCAAAAGCAGTATAGAATAAACGCTGCACACAGAGGCATGGACCACTTCATCCAGGTATATTAAGCCAAAATTGTTAGCATCAAACAGTTAAACATCCCCACTGTAAATCCTGTCTTTTGGGGAGAGAATACTATAAGTGCTTCTTCCCAATCTGTTAATTGTCCCAGAAGGGTTTTTAGCAAAGATCTTCCCAGGGATGTCTAGCAATGGTATCAAGCCATATTTTCTCAGATAATCTCTTAAACCCTGAACATAGGGATACAAATGCCTTCAAATGCCTATAGGGGCTCAATGGGAATGGGGATGTACCTGGTCCGGGTTCCTTGAATGGGGAAATACCGGGCCCTCCAAGGTCGGAATGGCCCGGTATTTCCCCATTCCAGGAACCCGGAACCTGGTATGGGGGTAGCCATGCCGCTATTTTCAGCCATGTGCTACAATTGGTAGTTTATTTTCTAATAGCTAATAGCGGCATGGCTACCTCCATACTCGTAATGAGGTCCTAAGTCTCAGGAGGGGTGAGAGTGATTGGAAGACCACAATGAGCACACACAGCAACAAACCACAAATAACTCTTAGACAAGTGTATATGAAAGATATCTATACATTTATTGTCGGCTGGACCAATTAGACACAAGTAGCTTCAGCAATGAGGAAACAGTTATCACACAAATCCTTAAAATCCTTAAACTATACTATATATATATATATATATATATATATATATATACATATATATATATTCATTACATTTCCTACTGCCCTAATGCAATTTAGTGATAAAAGACAACCACAACCTGTAAAGAGAGGGTTAGGTTAGCACAAAAGGGCATTAGGTAATTCTTCAGAGATGGTTCCCTACAACACTAAGAAGAATGGAGCCTTGCGATCAACAGTACAGTTGTGCGTAATAACGCACGATCGCGCAGAGGAAAAAAAAGCAGATCATCTTGGGAGGGCTGTAGCAAGTCAGGAAGGGGCTTGAGGCGATGAAGAATTGGTTCCCAATATTTGAGTCGGCCCTGCCCTTGGCGGCAAAGCAGTGTTGAAAGGGTGAAAATAGCTAGGGAGTGCAGGCTAACCCAGCCAAGTTTGAATACCTTTAGGGGCTACTCGTGTGTAAAAGTGATCAGTTGTGCTAGGGGGCCACCTGTAAGTGATGCAAGTACTCACAGACCCTCGGCACAGTCTGGACCAAACTTTGCCAGTTTAGTCGAGGTCACTAGAAGGCACGAATCCTGCAGTTTCGTGACGCTCCAGCTCTCGGTGGCTGCGGTGGAGGACCATCATCCATGATGGGACAGTTGCCTTTTCTCAGCTTCCGAAAGGAGGTATGAAGAAAGTTTGGTGCAGCTGGCTTCAGGACACAGGAGAGCAGAACAGCAGGGGATATATAGCGACTGTCACCACCAGGTAGTGATGCAGGAATCATGGATGTGGCAGCATTATGCACTCATCTAATTCAGTACCCAGAGGTGCTAGGCCTGCAATGTAGCGGGAGAATGCATGGGACCACAAGCAAGCGATGTCCCAAGTCTTGGGTATGCGATAGAGACAGTGGCGGTGCTGCGTGTTACACTGAGGTAGAGCTGGACAGTTCCCTGGATGGCCCAGGAACACTTCTGAAGGGCCTCGTTTGGTGGGTTAGCAGGGGGCGCCGAGAGTAAATGTTCCTACTACTCCAAAGGGTCAAACCGCCTTCGCAGGCCTTTTGATCGTAGGAGAAAGCAGTGGTCAAACGGGACTGCAGAGGGCAAAGGGTGCCAAAACCTTTCAAAGGGTATCCGGAGGTTTCACAAGTATGTTTCTTCTTGTAGGAGACTTGGCTCCTTCTGTAGGTCGGTGAGAACACAGCTGATCAACATGGAATGGCTGCAGAGCCCCTTCTCTTATCCAAGATTAGCTTTGCGCCCAAATCGAGGATGTCCACTAGAAGATCTGCTCTCTTGCAGGCATCCCAGACGTGGACCAATCATGGCCCATGTGGTCTCATTCCTTCAGACACTCCAGACATCCTGGCACAAGATTGGGATTGGGACGAGACAGACCCAGCCCACTTCCTGGGCACACATACGTGACAGGCAGAAGCCCACGAAAGAAATTGGTTTTCATGGGCGACTGCATGCCCAAACAAGGAAAACCAAGGTTACTCGACCTGGGTGAAGGCAAGAGACAAAATGGCCATGGGATAGAACAAAATACTCAGCCATTTTTGGTCCTGGCCACAGACTTGAGCCAAATGCGGTTCGTCTCAGGCACACTCGTACAATCATCAAAAAATCCTTCAAGGGTGTCTAGGGCCATAAAACAAAAAGGAACCCCAAAGCACGGTACTGGAAGGTGCATTTTGCCCTGTTGAAAAGTTACCAAGAAATGGCAACATAGTCAAAGACTAAGGGAAACATAGTTTCCCAGTACTGATAGTCTGAAAGACGTGTCAGTTTCCCCATAACAAGTGAGCAAAAGGCCACAGGAGTTCAGCTGAAGGCTTGGCTCCACTGGAAAAAGTCAGGTCAGGATAGCCAAACAAAAGCAACATGTTTGGGGGTCCATAAATGGAGGGACAATTGTACATAAATGAAATCTTTCCCAACAGTGAACACATGCTTGCATAAGTCATATTTCTATTTTACTCACTGTCGCACAGATCATTTTAGACCACTCTCTGAATTTCAGAACATACAAGTGTCATTTGTGGGATCCTCTCTTGTTTAGCCTGCAGGTTAGTGCAATAATGACCCTCAATTTCAGAGGAGGCTCAATGCCACAAATTGGTGTCCAGTAACAAAGAGGTTACGCATGCCTCTTTTGTGCATTTGTCCCTCCCTGGTATACTTCTTGTCTTGCTCCTTTGTGTATATCTCCCTCTCAGTGTATATGCCCCTGCTCACACTATATTCTCCATAACTGTGCACATGCCCCTGCTTGGTGCGCATACATAGACACACACACACCCACTAAAGAGTGATCCCGATCTTGCTCGGCCTACAGTCCCAAGCGGCGCCTCATTGATGACACCCAATGAGTCTGAAACATAGCCAAGCTTTTTTATGGTCTCCCCCCGAAGTGATGTGACCTAGCAGTTTGAGGTGGGCAGCCCCTTTTGAATGGAGCCAAGTCAGAGGTGTGTATAGATTTATCAGTTTTTGTAATGACACACTAAGCTGATAAACAAGGGTGTGGAGTATTGTCCGAGCAATGCCAGTTGTGATTGCTATAGTTTTCCTCTAAAACTTTTCAACTCGTCTATGAATGTTCACGAGATTTAGCAAACCACTGATCTGGTGAAATCCAAACACTCACTGAAACTGTCATTAACATTTTTGTGTAGAAGAAAATGTTGAATGAAGGGCATTTTTTGCATTGAGTTTTCCTATTCAGCCCTGTAAGGAAGGCATGATACCAAAGCAAGACAGACACAAGTGATCACAGTTCAAGGGTGTTTATTAAACTGTAAAAATGGGTGAGATAAATGCCTAATCTAAACCTAAATCTAAGATGGGAGCAAGCTACGAACATCAAATAATAATAATATAGTCCCTTGGGAGTCTAGTCAAATAAAAAGAGCCTGTACTAAGAAAATCCTATTGCCAGTCCTTATCTCTAAATACAAAATAGTGTGAGGTAATGTTCACAAAGAAAGAAAGAAGGGGTCTTAAAAGGATAAGTCAGGATGTTTTAGCCGGGGTATCCATTCCCCACGTTTGAAGCACGGGACCAGGCGGGACTCTCGAGCAGAGCACACTTCTGAGCTTCTCCGGCCTGAGTTTACAGTTCTTTTTCCAAAATCAAGGCCTTCTGTGCACAAGTCTCTATTATGCAAAGTCTCTTGCTTCAGGGGGCCTGATATATCACAAACAAAAAACAAAAGTTCCTTCTATTTCTCTTCACGTTGTGCGATTACTCTTCACCCGAGGATCGCCCTTAGACGGGCTCTGATCCCTTTCACAACGTCAGCCTCCCTCAATCGGGCTCGTTCCAAAAACTCCCTGTGGACATCCCTCAGTCGGGTTACCGTTTATCGTCACAATGCAGTTCACTTAGTTTTTCAATTCACCATGTGTCAAAGACTTTCGACTGTACAAGTGGTTTTGACTCAACCCTTTTAGGACTACTTTGAGATCTCTAGTTGGCCTCTCCTGTGGCCTCTTGATTCTTGTAATTTTCTCAGTGCAACATAGCCTCCTTTTTCAGGAGTTGGGTATTCGTTAGAGTCTTTCGAATGAGCGCGCATGTGGCACCGGACCACTTTAACCCTAATACCTCGGTTGTTCACAGAAGACCTTTGTCTATTATCTTTGTAAATGTTGCCACTGCAACCTTGAGCTTAGCACAGTACGGTCTACTATCAGTGTCTTCCGACTCACTGGCTGTGTTGAACTGGTTGGTTTTTCCTCCGCTGGAGTCAAGGATGGTACCACAGGGCCAGCTCTTTTCCCGTCCTGGCTATCAGTGCAGGAGGGCCCTGTGTACCGTTGACATCTGCCATACCAATCGTCAGCTGCAATTCTGGTCTTCCTATTCCTTTATCGAAGGCTTCTCGAGTCTGAATTGAAAAGGGCAAAGGCAATTCCCTCCTTGTCGTCCTTTCGGTTTCCTGTGCCTTTCTCCATTGTTTGAACTACCGTCCCAGAATAGCTGCTTCCTTGTGCTTTCAGTCTTGCTGAAAGTGTGCTCTAGTACTCTGCCTTTTATCCCTATGGGGAAGGGAAAGGGCTGTCAGGTGTGCGTAGTTATCACCAATTGCCTGACTCTGCCTGACCCTTGTGATGGGACATGGCAGGTATACGGTTCTGGTGTTAGTCCGTTGTCTTTCGCAGTGTGAGAAAGTGTTTGTGTAGGAAAAGGGTGTCGTTTACATATCCTACGGGTTAGGAAGGGGAAAAGGAGTTATAAGGAAGGGGGTACCGCGTCTCACCTGCCGGTGTCCCACTTTCTCTCCCCGAAGATCCCTGCATCCAGGTGATCCTCCTGCACTGGTCCACACCGAGGAACTGGATCCATTAGCGATGGCCGTGTCCTCGCCACCTGGATGACAGATCCATGGGGACTAGTGGGTGAGACACCTTCAGGTTTCTCACACCCCTCATCCCAAGAAAAAACTTTTAGGATACATACATCAAAGTTGTCAGATTAGATTTTCAGCACACACCTAGCACTTACCTTAAAGAGGTTTGAAAACATAAATTATCAATATATTGGTCCACGCTCAACAGGTCTAGTGTAACCAATACATGTGTTGTGGATGAGGCATGCCCACACTAAAAGACACCATCACCAGCAAACACCTGCATCTACCAAACATATGCATTCACCATATGACCATAACTCTCGGGAGGATAGCTCAGGGGCAACGTGCTCGCCTTGGAAGCAAAACGAGAGAGAGCACTACACAGGGTCGAGCCCCGGGTCTGCGCTTAGAAACCTCTGGGTATAAAGCGCATTATAACTATCAGATCATGAGTCTAATTTTACAGGCAACAATACTTGAGAATGACACGTGCAGAATGAATGCATGGACCCCAGCTGAGCTGACATATATTCACTAGGCAAGACACGGATTTAGATATGTATACGTGGATCAAGTTATCAATACACGCATGAGGCAGATAAAAAAAAAGTCACTGATTAATTCAGCCACAGTAGGTCCAGAGTCGGAAACATGCGTGGACGAGGTATATCCACACAAATATCGACATTCCATTTATTCTATTGGTTTTTCGCGGATTTCTTTTTGCCCCCCCCCCCCCCCGCCTCCGCCAAGACCACATTCCCCTAATAATGTAACTCTATTCCCTACCCCATACCCATTATATTGCCTTTCCCCCCACCCCTTTGTTTTTTTATGGGGTTTTCGAGGGAAAAACTCGTCAAAAGACCCATCGAAAAAATGACTTTCGATGTATGAACATTGTACCCCAGAACACATCATCAGTTGCAAGAACTCACATCGGACACATGAATCGGCCGCCATGTAGGCAGAACACTACACACAACAATGTGCAGTGAAACAACTGCGGAATGAACAAACAAGCTAGAAATGAATGTGTGGGCACACACACTCCACGCGGAACGACAGATAGCACTCCGGGCACACACAGCGTTTCCTAGCAACCCGCGCATACCATGTGTGCAGGGTGTTTATTTGCAGACTTACTTCATTTAAATGACACTCTGTGAACTGTGCAGTGTCCCCTTTCTTCAGCTAAGTAAACCCATGCCCATTGGCCTTCCTGAGATTCGTGAGCAGAGCGCTTTGTCAAGTGCACAATGCTGAATTATGCCGTTTGGAACGGTCCTTTTCGCTTCTTTCATGTGCTGTTATTTTGTCAGCAATGTTATTCAAGGTTATGGGATGAACCAGACGGTATACGCCCACTAGCTTGAATTAACAGTCCAAAGAGATGTGAGGCCCTTTAAAAGAACGTGTTTTGATGCAATTATCATCTGGTAAATCACTCAGTCGAGGATAAATTAGCACCTGCAGCTAATCACAATGTTTTAATTTCTGAAAACAAGCTCACGTGTGAGCATGTTTGGATGAGCGAAAACACAAACCCACATTGCCTCGAGGAAACTGCCCCATATCATGTTTCTATAGCCCAGGAGAACATGTTATTCTGGTCCCCAAAAATGATTAGACTAGTTTACATTGCCCCCAGAAAATGGCCATGCCAGTTTCACATTGCCTCCAGGATTCTGTCCTTGCCAGCTTCGCAATGCCAAGAAAATTGCTGTGCCAGTATTACATCAACACGTGCAAAACACCATGGAAGGTTCACATTGCCCTGGCATGCCAGTTTCAGTATGTCAGGTTAACATCAAGTTGCAGACGTTATTCACATTGCTTTTCTGCATGATTATCCCCAGAAAATTATCATTCCTCTTTCTTCTTGCACCCAGAAAGTTACCCCATGGCAGATGTACACTGTCTACAGAATACTAACCCAGGCCAGTCTCACATTGCTCTAAAGAAATGTACTATACCACTTTCACCCTTCTTCAGAATATTACCGTGCTCCCGTAAAAATTATCCCATGACAGTTTCACATGTCCCACAGAAAATGTACACGTCAGTTTTACAATTTCTCTAAGCCTCAGAAAATTGCTCCATGTCAGTCTCACATTGATCACATACATTGTCCCATGCCAGTTTCAATGCGGAAATGACGTCTGCCCTGCAGTAGCACAAGGATGAGCAGTGGTTAAAAGGCCTACTCAGCGTTCACACATCTAGAAAATAAGAGTGATCCCAATCAAAAAGGTGGAACGGACACATCTACAAGATGTACCTCCTTCACCTTAGGTGGTAATTCCAGCCAACGACAAAGCGGTGTGAATGTGAAACAGTAGCAACTCAAACAGCAATAGTACAACAGTACAAAATAAAGGTTCTATACAAACATATATGTGTATACTTTAACTAAATATACAATAAAATACCACAATGTTCAAAAATCATAGGCTTCTTGGTAAAAAGAAAAAGTGCTAAAGGGGGTTTAGCAAGTTTCATAGGGCTCCCAAAAAATGGACCGGGGAGAGGCCTTCCAAACAGTACCTTAATCGTTTCTTGGCGGTTTGACGGCATAAAGACGGCTCTGAGATATTGTGCAATCAGTTCAAATAAGGATCCGGTTAGCCGAGTCATGGAGTCCCAGGTGGGGAGCAGACGTTGAGTCAGCTTCGAAGTGAGGTTTGATGTGAATTTTCGAATGAAGCAGATCGCTCGTGGCACCAGGATCTGTTTGAAGTTTGAGCATGGGTCGAGAAAGAAGATGCTGGTGGACTAAGCCTGTTGGTTGAGACACAGCAGTTTGTAGTTGTTCCTGCAGCTGAGAGATTCAGGTTCGAGCTGAGGCAACGAGGAGCTCTTCTGGCATGGTGCTGTGGCATACTGGCTTGAGTATTCAGCAGCAGTGATTCAAAATGTTTGAGTGAGTCCCAAAGGCAGCACCTGAGAGTCCTTTTAGTTTGAATATGTCAAACGTGGCTTGAATAAGGCTCGAAATGGATTACTCTCAAGATACTGTGAGTCCCCATCCAGGGGCCCAGGGAAAAGATTAGTATTTGTTCTCTTTTCTCCGAACATGGGGGAAGCTGGCAATCCTATAGGAGTCCTTCACCTCCAGTGAGGTCCTGGGTACCGGTGTGGCTGGCAGAAAGGCAGGACTTGCTCCAGCAGCAGGTCACTCCAAATGTGCCCTGTGAGTGGTTAACACTCAATCTTTACCTCACTGCCGGAGTTCTCTGGAAGGATCTAGTCTCCCAAAAGAGACCCAAATGAATTCTTCTTGATAGTCCAAAATGAATCAAAGAAGGGGTGAAACACCCATTCTTTTATAGTCTCTTGTCCTGCTGGCTGGCAGACACAGGCTGTCTGACTAGAATACACATCTAACATGGCCTCACAATGCTCGCATGTATATGAGCCAAAGGAGGTGTGGCTTTAATAATTATGTGAAATACCAGCTACCTTGCCCCAGGAATGGCTTATGTTTATACATTACACTGCCACCAGGATTGTAATTCCTCAAAATTATGTGGTTTAGGGAGAGGGATGTAGATTTAAATGCAACCTCTGTGCTATCTAGCCACATGATAGCACTTACCATGCTTACTTTATTATAGATACCAAGTAAATAATGCCCTGCCAAAAAATTGCTAGACTTTCTGCACCGAAATGCCAGGCTAGCCAGGTAATAACATTTATCATGTTTGTTTAATCTAAGAGAGTAAAAAAGTCATGCCACAGTAACAAATTGTTAGACTGGTAGCATCAAAATGCTAGTATAGCCATGTAATAACACTTATCATGCTTGTTTTATCAAAGATGCCTGGTAGAAAATGATGCACTCATGGCATCATGTTTAACTGGACATCTTTGATTTTGCTATTGTGTCCCCACCCCAAAGACACCCAAATCAGTGGCCTGGTCCGGCACAAACACACAAGTGCACACTACACACATCCATGCAGCATTTAATCGCTCATTCACACAGCATTCATTTGCATACATCAAATCTAAGGTGGTCTTTGGGTAAGCAAAATCTCTCTGTTGTAGATAGTTACAAATACCTAGGCCTGCCGTACACTGGAAACCAAGTAGATTCCGTACACTCTCTGACTCTTGATGCCAAAATTCGAACTTTACCCTCACAAGTAACCATTCTGATGCGTAAGTATGGTAAATTTACTACTAATCATGTGATGACTTTTTATAAACAAAAAGTAATTCCAATAGTTTCTTACGGGTCTGAAACACAATTGCCTAAAGCAAGAAACTATTGGGATCGTTATGAAGGAAGCTTTTGGAAGTCAGTCTTCAAATTAACTAGTTGTACACCAACTTCGCCCTTACGCTATGAATTGGGTGCTATCTGGATACATTGTCAAGTCATTTGGAAAATGTGCAGTTTCTTCAGAAAATGTTTGTTAGGTGCCTCGGCGAAAAATATTTTAAATTCCATAGCACATTATCTATTGACCTCGTTGGATACATTTCCCAATAGCTCGTATAAATGTGTCCTAACTACACTAGATGATGCCAATGTATGACTAGAACTTTTGATCCTAAATCCAGACAAAGCTAAGGTAGCTGTTTATCGACAAGATTGGATTAACACTCAAAATCTATATGAAAAGTATGCTGATTACTCAATCTTACTATTTGGTCATAAAAGCTTAGGATCAATGGAAAAGTATCTTCAAAGGTGTCCATCAAGTTATGTCAGAACACAGATGTTAAGAATACGACTAAATCTGTATCCCACAAATGAAATTCTTGCTAGGCGTGGAATTGTGCCAAAAAATCAAAAGTGGTGTCGGTTTAAAAACAACATGCAGACAGAATCTTTATCTCATTTAGTATTAAGTTGTCCTATGTTAAACTTTTTACAACAAAAAAATGTTAAGAATGTATTACATCTCCTCTGCTATCGATCAGAAGAGGAGATCTGGAGTTGTCTAGTAACCAGTTGTAGAACATCAATGCACATTGCATTGGTTCAATTTATGTCTGCTGTTCTTCCAAAATGAAATTAATATTGTATGAAAACTGAATGTAATTTTTTTTTACTCTTTGTAATTGTAACCATAATTTAATTTCTGGATTTTTCTTATTCTTGTATGTAAATTTGAAAGGTTGATATAATCAGCCAAACAAATAATAAAATAAAAAAATAAAAAAGCATTAATTTGCGCACCCATACACCATGCACTTGTTCATTCATAAATGCACCCAGCACCGACCCATCCATCATACATTGGTAGTTAATGGGGCGCCCTTTCACAACAACTCAATTTTGACAGGTGGCCATGCCCCCTTTGTGTCTTTATCCACACACCCTTTTTATAGTGTTTTGATATAAACTTAATATACATTTTATATGAAAAGGATATAGATTTTTTTCATATCAATTTGATATGAAATGTATACTTGATATAAAGCGGGTATGATTTTGTATTAATTTGATATATTTATCCATTTTATATAAAAAGGGTATCAACAAATGTTTGATATGTTTTTATATCAAATGTATAGAAAGACAGGAACAGCCGGCGCGGGTGCTGCTTGGTCGATTATGGAGGGCGAAGTGAGCTCTGAAGACAGGCCCTTGTAAACTTCGGGTTTTGCGGTGTGACGCAGCGATGATGTCGGAATTGGTTTGGCCTTTAATGCGATAGAAAGCAGATATACATTTTATAGAGAGCATAGATGATGTCATGATGTGATAATGTTAAGGACACTGGCTAGAGAGTTAGTGAGTATTGATGGAAACAGATTTGATACACAGTTAATATAGATGCCATATCAAAACTGATATAAAACATTTTTACATCTTTTTTTATATAAAATGTATATAACAATATAAAAATGTTTATTGGTAACTATAAAATAATATAACAATCAATATTTTAAGATAACAATTCATATACAGATGTATATTAAAATAATATGTTTTCATATTTAAATTTATATTTTTTATATAGAATTAATGTAAAAATATATATCTTTTGATATAAAAGTAATATAAAATGCTTAAATAAATTTGTGCCACCAAAAAAGTGATCCAAAAATAATTTGATTTCATTTTGGTATAAAATGAATATCATGTGATATGAACTGGACATAACGTCTATATATAGTATATATGAGGTTGTAGCATTCCAGACGATCAACAGAGTCTAAAAAAAAAACGTCTATAGTTGAGCTAGCATCAGCACCTAGTAACATTAAACTTGGATGTAGATTTTATATAGACTCTAAGTAGAGGCTGGCAGCCCAAAATAACCCTATGTGAATTCGTTTTTATAAGGTAAGAGTGTTTCACAGAGCCTATACAAAAGTTAAAACTATTGCTTTGCAAAATACAAATGACAGAGCGCAAAGTGTCTAAAACAGAGTTGCATAAAACACAAGGCATGTACAGTGCCAATACGAAAGACCATTGACTTGGACAATGCAGCCCACTCGCAACCAGATAGAAATATCAATGACAGAACCGGCTATTGTTAAACAGCAAAAGTGTTTGCTTTTAAATGCTCTTGAATTTTTGCATTTTGCAGACCTCAGCAATAAATACATGTATGGTTAGGGATAGGAAATGCTTGTAATTCTTTGTGTGGATAAGACATGTTTGTATTTCGTTGTGTAAGCATCAGCAAAATATGGCAGTTTCTGCATTTTGCAGACCTCAGCAAAAAAACATGTTTGGCTAAAGATAAGAAATGTTTGTATTTCATTGTGTAAGCATCAGCGAAATACAGACATTTTTGCAATTTGCAGACCTCTGCAAAAAAGACATGTGTGGTTATTGATAAGCAGTATTTGTACTTGGCTGTGTAAACACAGATGCAGAAAAATATGTATGCAGGGACATATCTAGAGGCATGGAGGGTACTATGAAGCAAATAAAAACAGATGTAGCATATCGGGACTGTCGATATAATGTGTATTTTTGCAGTACCATGTCTGGTGAATATTGGTATTTGTACAGCTCATGTGCGTCTGTCAGATGGAAGTGGCAGGGGAGGGGGCAGGGGGCATATTGCAATCTGTCAAGACTGGACGAATCTTCACCCCACTCCTCCTCACCTGTGTCTTCCCAGGAACTCTCCTGCTTTTCTGATTTCTTCTTTAGTCTCGTTGACTTTGTAGATCTTTCCTTTCTTTCCTCTTTATGATGTAGATAAGGGCGAGCCCCCTCAGCCGCCACCTTGGCCAGGGATAAGACCTGAGTCAGGGGGACAGCCAAGGAGCAAGTCCCTAATTCAGACAAAAAGCTGTCGCAGAAAAAACCCTGGTATCTTAGTCTTTGCATGAAGAAGGAAACCGATGGATTTCTCAAAAGTGCATGGTTGATAGAAGACTTCAAGGTGGCAACTTTAAATGGCAGAGGGTGTATACAGTAAGTTCAGTCTTTCTTTTCTGGAGGATATGATGGAGTATAGGCGTAATAGGATTGATAGCAACTCTGCAGTTGGGAAGAGGAAGGGTCTTGAATGAGGACTGAAGTAGAATCGGAATCGAGGGTAGTAGTTCCAAACGGAAGGCTGAATGAAAACAGGGGGAGGCTGCAGCCTAATGCCAGAGCTCGAGAGAAAAGTACCAGAGCCAAAAGACGCAAGCAAGGCAGAAGGGGATAGCAAGGTAAGTAAGGTCTGGCCGCAAGGAGGGCTGAGTAAAGGTAAGAATAGCGTGATGGAGGAGCCGCAATGAAGCGGAGATAAGGTAAGAATAGTGTAGAAGTAAAAACGTTAAGGCAGAGTAAGCAGAACCCGAAGTAAACAGGAGACTCTCGTACAATAGCGAGTGGAGCAGAGAGAACGCAAGTGTTTGGACGGACGGAATCAGAACTACGCAAAGAGGAAACAAAAAGTGCAGCGAGAGAGAGGAAAAGTAAGAATAGCAAGAGGGACAGATAAGCAGACCGGTACTGGTATAAAGCACCAAGAGGGAATAGGAACTGACCAAGTAGTGAGAAAGGGAAAGATCGGAGGACACCAAACGTACCTTATAAGATGGAATTTCCAAAAAGGTGGGGCAGCAAAGTCACGGAGTAGACCTAGAGAAGAATAAAGGGTACAAAAAGGGGAAAACGCTGGAAGGCAAAAAAAAACACTGACAATTCTCAGGGACTGATGGCGAGAGAATCAGAGATGATACAATGCGCCGGCATTAGAGAAAAGGACCTATTTATTGACAAGCGGCCATATTGGAAAGGCATAGACCGTTAAGATGGACTTCAAGCAACCATTTTAGGAGAGTCGCTATCGGTTCCAATGCTTCCATGCCTGATGCATGACACAATCCCTTAAACCCTTAAAAGGCTTCCTTTTATCCAGGGAGAAAAATCTGTCTGTGACTCATGTGGATGCAGTATTTGGAGTTACATTTGACTGAAGAGTCCATTTGAGAGTTTTAGCTCTAAAGGACGACCCCCATTGTTAACAACTTTAAGGACAGAAAAGGTGAGATGTTTTTATTTTTAAACTATGTATGTGCTTTTCGATTAGAACATTGTAAGCCGGCAGCATATTTGATTGACTGCAAAGTGTGTGCAGGACAAAGGCTTTTCATCTAGACTTATATTTTTTCACTTCAGGGACATTCTGCAGGGCTTATCAACTGTTTAATCTAGATGTGTGTTTACCGCGGTTCTCACAGCGTTCACTAGGGGTTGCGATTGCATTGACTAGTTGCATTTTCAAAGAATGTTTGAATAATTTAGTGTTTCTCAGGCCTACTCTGGCACATGTTAGCTATGTGGATCTGAATATATGGCATGCAGATATTTATTGCAAGTTCTGAGGAATGTTTTTCATACCCTAGAGGTTGAGAGTAGTTGTAGCCTGTCTTGATGTATTAACCAGTACAAGAGCTGGACAATTGCCCTTGTTTTGTTTTGTTAAAGCAAAGCACTAAAAACCTTTTGTGCCTATTGTCTGTGTGGAGGAAAACTCCAACATGGTAATGCTGACAATGTGAATTTATAGTTGGGCCGGCTGGGCCTGACAGGTTTTGAGTATGTGTCAGAGATCACACATTTGGTGAAGTGCTGTAGCCACGATTCTTTTATATAAACTGATTGAAATTTCAATTTCTTAGGGGCCCTGTACTTGGTTGTTGCATTGGATTTAATATGTTGATGCAGATATTGTAACACGCAGTGCTGCTAGAGTGGGAATATTGTTTGTGAGTACTGTAATGCGTTGATGCTTGTTGTGAAAAATACGTCAAATTCTGATTTTTTTCTTGTATATTTAGGAAAACAAAAGAGGTGATGGCTGGAAGGTTTAGAATGAATCTTAACCTCTGGCATCGCTCTGGGCAACCCTCCAGGCCATCTTTCTTCACCTGCCAAGCCATTTCAAAAGGGGAAAGACCATATGCAAATCAGGCTTGGTCCCACCCCCAAAGGGGTAGTCCAGCCCGAACTGCTAGATCACATTCCCTTCTGCACGAGACCACAAGCATCCCCAGACATGTTTCAGCCTTGTTGGGTGTCATCAGTGAGGAGTAGCTTGGGTCTCTAGGCCCAGCAGGCACGGGACCCACGTCTGGGCATACCCGTCCCACTCGGGTCCCCTTCTGTAATGGCTTGGCAGGCAAAGAACGGTGGTCTGGAGGGTTTCCCAGAGCAATGCCAGTGGTTAAGATTCATTCTAAACCTTCCAGCCATCACCTCTTTGTTTTTGCTTTGTCGCCCCGAGTGGGACGGGTATGCCCAGACGTGGGTCCCGTGCCTGCTGGGCCTAGAGACCCAAGCTATTCCTCACTGATGAGCCCCAACAAGGGCGAAACATGTTTGGGGATGCTTGTGGTCTTGTGCAGAAGGGATGTGACCTAGCAGTTCGGGCTGACTGCCCCTTTTGGGGTGGGGCCAAGCCTGATTTGCATATGGTCTTTCCCCTTCTGTAATGGCTTGGCAGGCAATGAACGGTGGTCTGGAGGGTTTCCCAGAGCAATGCCAGTGGTTAAGATTCATTCTAAACCTTCCAGCCATCACCTCTTTGTTTTTGCTTTGTCACCCCGAGTGGGACGGGTATGCCCAGATGTGGGTCCCATGCCTGCTGGGCCTAGAGACCCAAGCTACTCCTCACTGATGAGCCCCAACAAGGGCGAAACACGTTTGGGGATGCTTATGGTCTCGTGCAGAAGGGATGTGACCTAGCAGTTTGGGCTGGACTGCCTCTTTTGGGGTGGGGCCAAGCCTGATTTGCATATGGTCTTTCCCCTACTGTAATGGCTTGGCAGGCAATGAACGGTGGTCTGGAGGGTTTCCCAGAGCAATGCCAGTGGTTAAGATTCATTCTAAACCTTCCAGCCATCACCTCTTTGTTTTTGCTTTGTCACCCCGAGTGGGACGGGTATGCCCAGACGTGGGTCCCGTGCCTGCTGGGCCTAGAGACCCAAGCTACTCCTCACTGATGAGCCCCAACAAGGGCGAAACATGTTTGGGGATGCTTGTGGTCTTGTGCAGAAGGGATGTGACCTAGCAGTTCGGGCTGGACTGCCCCTTTTGGGGTGGGGCCAAGCCTGATTTGCATATGGTCTTTCCCCTTCTGTAATGGCTTGGCAGGCAAAGAACGGTGGTCTGGAGGGTTTCCCAGAGCAATGCCAGTGGTTAAGATTCATTCTAAACCTTCCAGCCATCACCTCTTTGTTTTTGCTTTGTCACCCCGAGTGGGACGGGTATGCCCAGATGTGGGTCCCATGCCTGCTGGGCCTAGAGACCCAAGCTACTCCTCACTGATGAGCCCCAACAAGGGCGAAACATGTTTGGGGATGCTTGTGGTCTCGTGCAGAAGGGATGTGACCTAGCAGTTTGGGCTGGACTGCCTCTTTTGGGGTGGGGCCAAGCCTGATTTGCATATGGTCTTTCCCCTACTGTAATGGCTTGGCAGGCAAAGAACGGTGGTCTGGAGGGTTTCCCAGAGCAATGCCAGTGGTTAAGATTCATTCTAAACCTTCCAGCCATCACCTCTTTGTTTTTGCTTTGTCACCCCGAGTGGGACGGGTATGCCCAGACGTGGGTCCCGTGCCTGCTGGGCCTAGAGACCCAAGCTACTCCTCACTGATGAGCCCCAACAAGGGCAAAACATGTTTGGGGATGCTTGTGGTCTCGTGCAGAAGGGATGTGACCTAGCAGTTCGGGCTGGACTGCCCCTTTTGGAGTGGGGCCAAGCCTGATTTGCATATGGTCTTTCCCCTTCTGTAATGGCTTGGCAGGCAAAGAACGGTGGTCTGGAGGGTTTCCCAGAGCAATGCCAGTGGTTAAGATTCATTCTAAACCTTCCAGCCATCACCTCTTTGTTTTTGCTTTGTCACCCCGAGTGGGACGGGTATGCCCAGACGTGGGTCCGTGCCTGCTGGGCCTAGAGACCCAAGCTACTCCTCACTGATGAGCCCCAACAAGGGCGAAACATGTTTGGGGATGCTTGTGGTCTCGTGCAGAAGGGATGTGACCTAGCAGTTCGGGCTGGACTGCCCCTTTTGGGGTGGGGCCAAGCCTGATTTGTATATGGTCTTTCCCCTTCTGTAATGGCTTGGCAGGCAAAGAACGGTGGTCTGGAGGGTTTCCCAGAGCAATGCCAGTGGTTAAGATTCATTCTAAACCTTCCAGCCATCACCTCTTTGTTTTTGCTTTGTCACCCCGAGTGGGACGGGTATGCCCAGACGTGGGTCCCGTGCCTGCTGGGCCTAGAGACCCAAGCTACTCCTCACTGATGAGCCCCAACAAGGGCGAAACATGTTTGGGGATGCTTGTGGTCTCGTGCAGAAGGGATGTGACCTAGCAGTTCGGGCTGGACTGCCCCTTTTGGGTGGGGCCAAGCCTGATTTGCATATGGTCTTTCCCCTTCTGTAATGGCTTGGCAGGCAAAGAACGGTGGTCTGGAGGGTTTCCCAGAGCAATGCCAGTGGTTACGATTCATTCTAAACCTTCCAGCCATCACCTCTTTGTTTTTGCTTTGTCACCCCGAGTGGGACGGGTATGCCCAGACGTGGGTCCCGTGCCTGCTGGGCCTAGAGACCCAAGCTACTCCTCACTGATGAGCCCCAACAAGGGCGAAACATGTTTGGGGATGCTTGTGGTCTCGTGCAGAAGGGATGTGACCTAGCAGTTCGGGCTGGACTGCCCCTTTTGGGTGGGGCCAAGCCTGATTTGCATATGGTCTTTCCCCTTCTGTAATGGCTTGGCAGGCAAAGAACGGTGGTCTGGAGGGTTTCCCAGAGCAATGCCAGTGGTTAAGATTCATTCTAAACCTTCCAGCCATCACCTCTTTGTTTTTGCTTTGTCACCCCGAGTGGGACGGGTATGCCCAGACGTGGGTCCCGTGCCTGCTGGGCCTAGAGACCCAAGCTACTCCTCACTGATGAGCCCCAACAAGGGCGAAACATGTTTGGGGATGCTTGTGGTCTCGTGCAGAAGGGATGTGACCTAGCAGTTCAGGCTGACTGCCCCTTTTGGGGTGGGGCCAAGTCTGATTTGCATATGGTCTTTCCCCTTCTGTAATGGCTTGGCAGGCAAAGAACGGTGGTCTGGAGGGTTTCCCAGAGCAATGCCAGTGGTTAAGATTCATTCTAAACCTTCCAGCCATCACCTCTTTGTTTTTGCTTTGTCACCCCAAGTGGGACGGGTATGCCCAGCCGTGGGTCCCGTGCCTGCTGGGCCTAGAGACCCAAGCTATTCCTCACTGATGAGCCCCAACAAGGGCGAAACACGTTTGGGGATGCTTGTGGTCTCGTGCAGAAGGGATGTGACCTAGCAGTTTGGGCTGACTGCCCCTTTTGGGGTGGGGCCAAGTCTGATTTGCATATGGTCTTTCCCCTTCTGTAATGGCTTGGCAGGCAAAGAACGGTGGTCTGGAGGGTTTCCCAGAGCAATGCCAGTGGTTAAGATTCATTCTAAACCTTCCAGCCATCACCTCTTTGTTTTTGCTTTGTCACCCCGAGTGGGACGGGTATGCCCAGACGTGGGTCCCGTGCCTGCTGGGCCTAGAGACCCAAGCTACTCCTCACTGATGAGCCCCAACAAGGGCGAAACATGTTTGGGGATGCTTGTGGTCTCGTGCAGAAGGGATGTGACCTAGCAGTTCGGGCTGACTGCCCCTTTTGGGGTGGGGCCAAGTCTGATTTTCATATGGTCTTTCCCCTTCTGTAATGGCTTGGCAGGCAAAGAACGGTGGTCTGGAGGGTTTCCCAGAGCAATGCCAGTGGTTAAGATTCATTCTAAACCTTCCAGCCATCACCTCTTTGTTTTTGCTTTGTCACCCCAAGTGGGACGGGTATGCCCAGCCGTGGGTCCCATGCCTGCTGGGCCTAGAGACCCAAGCTATTCCTCACTGATGAGCCCCAACAAGGGTGAAACATGTTTGGGGATGCTTGTGGTCTCGTGCAGAAGGGATGTGACCTAGCAGTTCGGGCTGGACTGCCCCTTTTGGGTGGGGCCAAGCCTGATTTGCATATGGTCTTTCCCCTTCTGTAATGGCTTGGCAGGCAAAGAACGGTGGTCTGGAGGGTTTCCCAGAGCAATGCCAGTGGTTAAGATTCATTCTAAACCTTCCAGCCATCACCTCTTTGTTTTTGCTTTGTATATTTAGGGACATCATGTACCCCAAAAGATGGATGACACAGAGGGCAGACTCTGAAAAAATGGCCCGTGGAGCCCTAGCAAGAGGCGCCCGTTGGTTCTACAGAGAATAGTGCATCTGATTTAAAAAATCCCAGATGTTTTTAGGGCCAGAGGATGGGCTTGCATGTTTTTGTCAGAGAAGCAAGGACAGATGGATTGGGGGCCCAACACATTGGAGTTGTTCTTCAGATTTGGCAATGGGCGTAGGTGGCTTCTCTGATTCCACAATGTGCCTTGGTAATCAGTGTCTTGGGCATATCTCAGCTTATGGATGTTTGGGGATGCTTGTGGTCTCGTGCAGAAGGGATGTGACCTAGCAGTTCAGGCTGACTGCCCCTTTTGGGGTAGGGCCAAGTCTGATTTGCATATGGTCTTTCCCCTACTGTAATGGCTTGGCAGGCAAAGAACGGTGGTCTGGAGGGTTTCCCAGAGCAATGCCAGTGGTTAAGATTCATTCTAAACCTTCCAGCCATCACCTCTTTGTTTTTGCTTTGTCACCCCGAGTGGGACGGGTATGCCCAGACGTGGGTCCCGTGCCTGCTGGGCCTAGAGACCCAAGCTACTCCTCACTGATGAGCCCCAACAAGGGCGAAACATGTTTGGGGATGCTTGTGGTCTTGTGCAGAAGGGATGTGACCTAGCAGTTCGGGCTGGACTGCCCCTTTTGGGGTGGGGCCAAGCCTGATTTGCATATGGTCTTTCCCCTTCTGTAATGGCTTGGCAGGCAAAGAACGGTGGTCTGGAGGGTTTCCCAGAGCAATGCCAGTGGTTAAGATTCATTCTAAACCTTCCAGCCATCACCTCTTTGTTTTTGCTTTGTCACCCCGAGTGGGACGGGTATGCCCAGATGTGGGTCCCGTGCCTGCTGGGCCTAGAGACCCAAGCTACTCCTCACTGATGAGCCCCAACAAGGGCGAAACATGTTTGGGGATGCTTGTGGTCTCGTGCAGAAGGGATGTGACCTAGCAGTTTGGGCTGGACTGCCTCTTTTGGGGTGGGGCCAAGCCTGATTTGCATATGGTCTTTCCCCTACTGTAATGGCTTGGCAGGCAAAGAACGGTGGTCTGGAGGGTTTCCCAGAGCAATGCCAGTGGTTAAGATTCATTCTAAACCTTCCAGCCATCACCTCTTTGTTTTTGCTTTGTCACCCCGAGTGGGACGGGTATGCCCAGACGTGGGTCCCGTGCCTGCTGGGCCTAGAGACCCAAGCTACTCCTCACTGATGAGCCCCAACAAGGGCAAAACATGTTTGGGGATGCTTGTGGTCTCGTGCAGAAGGGATGTGACCTAGCAGTTCGGGCTGGACTGCCCCTTTTGGAGTGGGGCCAAGCCTGATTTGCATATGGTCTTTCCCCTTCTGTAATGGCTTGGCAGGCAAAGAACGGTGGTCTGGAGGGTTTCCCAGAGCAATGCCAGTGGTTAAGATTCATTCTAAACCTTCCAGCCATCACCTCTTTGTTTTTGCTTTGTCACCCCGAGTGGGACGGGTATGCCCAGACGTGGGTCCGTGCCTGCTGGGCCTAGAGACCCAAGCTACTCCTCACTGATGAGCCCCAACAAGGGCGAAACATGTTTGGGGATGCTTGTGGTCTCGTGCAGAAGGGATGTGACCTAGCAGTTCGGGCTGGACTGCCCCTTTTGGGGTGGGGCCAAGCCTGATTTGTATATGGTCTTTCCCCTTCTGTAATGGCTTGGCAGGCAAAGAACGGTGGTCTGGAGGGTTTCCCAGAGCAATGCCAGTGGTTAAGATTCATTCTAAACCTTCCAGCCATCACCTCTTTGTTTTTGCTTTGTCACCCCGAGTGGGACGGGTATGCCCAGACGTGGGTCCCGTGCCTGCTGGGCCTAGAGACCCAAGCTACTCCTCACTGATGAGCCCCAACAAGGGCGAAACATGTTTGGGGATGCTTGTGGTCTCGTGCAGAAGGGATGTGACCTAGCAGTTCGGGCTGGACTGCCCCTTTTGGGTGGGGCCAAGCCTGATTTGCATATGGTCTTTCCCCTTCTGTAATGGCTTGGCAGGCAAAGAACGTTGGTCTGGAGGGTTTCCCAGAGCAATGCCAGTGGTTACGATTCATTCTAAACCTTCCAGCCATCACCTCTTTGTTTTTGCTTTGTCACCCCGAGTGGGACGGGTATGCCCAGACGTGGGTCCCGTGCCTGCTGGGCCTAGAGACCCAAGCTACTCCTCACTGATGAGCCCCAACAAGGGCGAAACATGTTTGGGGATGCTTGTGGTCTCGTGCAGAAGGGATGTGACCTAGCAGTTCGGGCTGGACTGCCCCTTTTGGGTGGGGCCAAGCCTGATTTGCATATGGTCTTTCCCCTTCTGTAATGGCTTGGCAGGCAAAGAACGGTGGTCTGGAGGGTTTCCCAGAGCAATGCCAGTGGTTAAGATTCATTCTAAACCTTCCAGCCATCACCTCTTTGTTTTTGCTTTGTCACCCCGAGTGGGACGGGTATGCCCAGACGTGGGTCCCGTGCCTGCTGGGCCTAGAGACCCAAGCTACTCCTCACTGATGAGCCCCAACAAGGGCGAAACATGTTTGGGGATGCTTGTGGTCTCGTGCAGAAGGGATGTGACCTAGCAGTTCAGGCTGACTGCCCCTTTTGGGGTGGGGCCAAGTCTGATTTGCATATGGTCTTTCCCCTTCTGTAATGGCTTGGCAGGCAAAGAACGGTGGTCTGGAGGGTTTCCCAGAGCAATGCCAGTGGTTAAGATTCATTCTAAACCTTCCAGCCATCACCTCTTTGTTTTTGCTTTGTCACCCCAAGTGGGACGGGTATGCCCAGCCGTGGGTCCCGTGCCTGCTGGGCCTAGAGACCCAAGCTATTCCTCACTGATGAGCCCCAACAAGGGCGAAACACGTTTGGGGATGCTTGTGGTCTCGTGCAGAAGGGATGTGACCTAGCAGTTTGGGCTGACTGCCCCTTTTGGGGTGGGGCCAAGTCTGATTTGCATATGGTCTTTCCCCTTCTGTAATGGCTTGGCAGGCAAAGAACGGTGGTCTGGAGGGTTTCCCAGAGCAATGCCAGTGGTTAAGATTCATTCTAAACCTTCCAGCCATCACCTCTTTGTTTTTGCTTTGTCACCCCGAGTGGGACGGGTATGCCCAGACGTGGGTCCCGTGCCTGCTGGGCCTAGAGACCCAAGCTACTCCTCACTGATGAGCCCCAACAAGGGCGAAACATGTTTGGGGATGCTTGTGGTCTCGTGCAGAAGGGATGTGACCTAGCAGTTCGGGCTGACTGCCCCTTTTGGGGTGGGGCCAAGTCTGATTTTCATATGGTCTTTCCCCTTCTGTAATGGCTTGGCAGGCAAAGAACGGTGGTCTGGAGGGTTTCCCAGAGCAATGCCAGTGGTTAAGATTCATTCTAAACCTTCCAGCCATCACCTCTTTGTTTTTGCTTTGTCACCCCAAGTGGGACGGGTATGCCCAGCCGTGGGTCCCATGCCTGCTGGGCCTAGAGACCCAAGCTATTCCTCACTGATGAGCCCCAACAAGGGTGAAACATGTTTGGGGATGCTTGTGGTCTCGTGCAGAAGGGATGTGACCTAGCAGTTCGGGCTGGACTGCCCCTTTTGGGTGGGGCCAAGCCTGATTTGCATATGGTCTTTCCCCTTCTGTAATGGCTTGGCAGGCAAAGAACGGTGGTCTGGAGGGTTTCCCAGAGCAATGCCAGTGGTTAAGATTCATTCTAAACCTTCCAGCCATCACCTCTTTGTTTTTGCTTTGTATATTTAGGGACATCATGTACCCCAAAAGATGGATGACACAGAGGGCAGACTCTGAAAAAATGGCCCGTGGAGCCCTAGCAAGAGGCGCCCGTTGGTTCTACAGAGAATAGTGCATCTGATTTAAAAAATCCCAGATGTTTTTAGGGCCAGAGGATGGGCTTGCATGTTTTTGTCAGAGAAGCAAGGACAGATGGATTGGGGGCCCAACACATTGGAGTTGTTCTTCAGATTTGGCAATGGGCGTAGGTGGCTTCTCTGATTCCACAATGTGCCTTGGTAATCAGTGTCTTGGGCATATCTCAGCTTATGGATGTTTGGGGATGCTTGTGGTCTCGTGCAGAAGGGATGTGACCTAGCAGTTCAGGCTGACTGCCCCTTTTGGGGTGGGGCCAAGTCTGATTTGCATATGGTCTTTCCCCTTCTGTAATGGCTTGGCAGGCAAAGAACGGTGGTCTGGAGGGTTTCCCAGAGCAATGCCAGTGGTTAAGATTCATTCTAAACCTTCCAGCCATCACCTCTTTGTTTTTGCTTTGTCACCCCAAGTGGGACGGGTATGCCCAGCCGTGGGTCCCGTGCCTGCTGGGCCTAGAGACCCAAGCTATTCCTCACTGATGAGCCCCAACAAGGGCGAAACACGTTTGGGGATGCTTGTGGTCTCGTGCAGAAGGGATGTGACCTAGCAGTTTGGGCTGACTGCCCCTTTTGGGGTGGGGCCAAGTCTGATTTGCATATGGTCTTTCCCCTTCTGTAATGGCTTGGCAGGCAAAGAACGGTGGTCTGGAGGGTTTCCCAGAGCAATGCCAGTGGTTAAGATTCATTCTAAACCTTCCAGCCATCACCTCTTTGTTTTTGCTTTGTCACCCCGAGTGGGACGGGTATGCCCAGACGTGGGTCCCGTGCCTGCTGGGCCTAGAGACCCAAGCTACTCCTCACTGATGAGCCCCAACAAGGGCGAAACATGTTTGGGGATGCTTGTGGTCTCGTGCAGAAGGGATGTGACCTAGCAGTTCGGGCTGACTGCCCCTTTTGGGGTGGGGCCAAGTCTGATTTGCATATGGTCTTTCCCCTTCTGTAATGGCTTGGCAGGCAAAGAACGGTGGTCTGGAGGGTTTCCCAGAGCAATGCCAGTGGTTAAGATTCATTCTAAACCTTCCAGCCATCACCTCTTTGTTTTTGCTTTGTCACCCCAAGTGGGACGGGTATGCCCAGCCGTGGGTCCCGTGCCTGCTGGGCCTAGAGACCCAAGCTATTCCTCACTGATGAGCCCCAACAAGGGTGAAACATGTTTGGGGATGCTTGTGGTCTCGTGCAGAAGGGATGTGACCTAGCAGTTCGGGCTGGACTGCCCCTTTTGGGTGGGGCCAAGCCTGATTTGCATATGGTCTTTCCCCTTCTGTAATGGCTTGGCAGGCAAAGAACGGTGGTCTGGAGGGTTTCCCAGAGCAATGCCAGTGGTTAAGATTCATTCTAAACCTTCCAGCCATCACCTCTTTGTTTTTGCTTTGTATATTTAGGGACATCATGTACCCCAAAAGATGGATGACACAGAGGGCAGACTCTGAAAAAATGGCCCGTGGAGCCCTAGCAAGAGGCGCCCGTTGGTTCTACAGAGAATAGTGCATCTGATTTAAAAAATCCCAGATGTTTTTAGGGCCAGAGGATGGGCTTGCATGTTTTTGTCAGAGAAGCAAGGACAGATGGATTGGGGGCCCAACACATTGGAGTTGTTCTTCAGATTTGGCAATGGGCGTAGGTGGCTTCTCTGATTCCACAATGTGCCTTGGTAATCAGTGTCTTGGGCATATCTCAGCTTATGGATGCAGGCCCAAGGAACAGCGCCGGATTTTGCTGCTTTTTTGTCGCAAGGGGGTATACATAATGGGCAGTGCCACTACCAAGGCTAAATCATGGAACACTATAGGTAGTGGTATTGAGCTCCAAGCTGGCGCTACAGGATGTGATGGAGGCCACAACGGTTTTTAAGTGTGAAGCATTGTCTTTCAGGTTCATGGGGTGGAGTGGCCATATCTAGCTACTACTGAGCTGCAGGAACACATGTATATATATATATATACACACAGACACACACACACACACACACACACACGCACGCACGCACGCACGCACGCGCACACACACACACACACACACACATACACTATTTAGTGTGGGCTAGGGCAAATGATTGTGGGGAGTTTAGTGATAAAACACCAAGTGGCATTAGTGGCGCCTGTGTTTTTGTTTCTTGTGTGTGTGTGTGTGAAAGCATTGTCTGCCTTCATGTGATGCCACATAGCACGATGAAGGCATTCAGAGATAATTATTCACCACTGGGTGTACTTGTCAACTGCAATGGTATGTGGCAATCAGAGGGATCAGCAGTCCTTGGTCTGACTGTGAGAGTGGTTGCACATGCCTCTGCTGTGTTTCACATTCAAAATCAGGGAGATGTTTGGGCTATGCTTTGTGTTAATTCAGCGCAAGCCGCACCACTCGCAAAAAGAATATTAACCCCTACTCGTTAATCTCTGGTGACAGGGTAGGATGCATTTCACAATGTATTATTAGACGCCTGGCACAGTTGATTTGTATGATACCGCTGTAAAGCACTTAAATGAGTAGACAAATGCTGTGGATGTGGAGCAGCATCATCAGGCTTAAAATGCGATCATTCCGTGGGGCTGCCACCAAAGTGTGTCGAAAGAAGTATCCGTTTGGTAAAGGCACTCCCCAACACAAGTATATTCACAGACAGTGCCTGTCAAGAATACAGAGTGACTTTTATATTCACAATAATGAAAACAAACCATAAATAAACTCTGTGAAAACATCTAAAATAGCTGCTCTAGTGTGTGCCATCCCTTTCAGCAGCCAAGTTACACTCACAAGTACTCACACAATGTAAATCTTTTTGGCAATGGATGCTGTACAAAACATTAATATATTTAACAAATAAATCAGAGGCTTTACACTTAAAATATGAATGTATTCTTGCCTCACCACCATAAAGCCTACAACTCCCCTATAAACCAGAAATTGCATTAAATCTAATTTTTCCCACCCACAATTATTTACATGTTGCACATTTCAGCAACGTTAGCATGTGCCACACTTAGATGGAACTTGAATGTTAGCATATGCCACACTTAGATGGAACTTGAATGTTAGCATGTGCCACACTTAGATGGAACTTGAATGTTAGCATGTGCCACACTTAGATGGAACTTGAATGTTAGCATGTGCCACACTTAGATGGAACTTGAATGTTAGCATATGCCACACTTAGATGGAAATTGAATGTTAGCATGTGCCACACTTAGATGGAACTTGAATGTTAGCATGTGCCACACTTAGAATTGAGAACTTTAGCCTGCGCCACATCTAGACAGAATTGTGAATGTTAGCATGTGCCACACTTATAATTGAGAACACCAGCCTGCGCCGTATTTAGACAGGATTGAGAATGCTAGCGTGTGCCACACCTAGACGGACTTCCTAATTTCGCCCTGCGTCACATCTAGATAATATTGTGAAGGTTAGAGAGTGCCACACCTAGATGGAACTATGAAGATTATCAAGCACAACACTTGGAGGGAAGTGAGAATGTTAGCATGTACGACACTTGGATAGAATTGTGAACATTGGCCTGTGCGGTATCTGGATAATGTGAAGATTGGTGAGTGCCACACTCAGACTGAATTGAGTAGGTCAGCGGGTGCTACACTTAGACAGAACTGTGAATACTTACATGTTGGATGTCACATAACCCACTAACCAATATAGGCTCAAACTCTCTGCACGCTTAAAAAAACTCACACATCCATCTCTCGCACAAAAGCTGCATGCACTTCACCACACTGCAACAACACATAAATCGCACCAACAGCACACGCGGACTGACACTGATCCAATAATCGCACCAAAGCTCAGCACCCGGTGTCCACTGAGTTGAAGCTGCCAGCAGTACTCCACTCTTCTCACTATCCTACGCCCTCTTCACCTTACTAACCCATCCCACCTTCTCATTTACAGATCCTCCAGAGCGCCTGGGGACCAATTCCGTCGGTGACGGTGCGCTATATAAGTACCGTTAACATTACATAACATAACATCTCATTTGCCCTATCTCACAAGTGTCAGTGCCAGAAATATTGTTTCACAAATCAAAAGGACCAGTGGCACAAGGCATCATTCTGCCTGTTGCCCTATAGTCAGTGCCAAAAGAGTTGTATACTTTAGCTGTCTAGGTTAGTGTTCATTTAGTTTCTGCACAACACTCGCCCTAGCTTTATAAAGTTTCTAACCATGACCATAAATACCTGTACTTATTTGACCAGCCCAAGGTTTTGGATTTGAGATTAAACGGCTATGATATATTTTACTGTGTTTGCTTTCTGTGGCTAGAGAGTTTTAGAATAAAAAGTCCTGGCTCTCATTGTGGAAATGTCCAGCACCCATAGCTCAGAAACCCCAAGAGAATTATACATATACGCTGTAAATGTATAATCACTATGTGTTATTTCATTTAATCCTAAGCCACCTGTCACAAACATGTTACTGTGTCACAATGCCATGAGAGACATTTACATGCATAAGAGGCTGTGTACGCATGCACAATTATCTATCAGCAGCAGTTTGCAAAGAAATACACCCAGTTTTACGTGAACATACTTGCAAAGGTTTAAAGCTTTCAACTTAGATTGAAGCCTAGCGAGATGAATTAAGCCTGAAAATTCTGATAAAGGTCGGCCTTTAAAAATGAAAGTGCAGAAGGAACATGTCATATGGTGGCTGGCCTGTATGTATTTTGTGAGGTTGCTGGACTGTGTAAATTAAGAAACATGAGTCTTTTAATCATCAAAGTGGCATTTAGTTGAACCGTGGAGCCATTTCATAAGTGTGAGATCAAAAGTAAATCTGTGAAGTCTGCAAAATGCAAAAATGTCCGTATTTTGCTGATGCTTACACAACGAAATACAAATATTTCTTATCCGAAGCCAGACATGTCTTTTTTTATGAGGTCTTCAAAATGCAGAAAAGGCTGTATTTCGCCTATGCTTACACAACAAAATGCTAACATTTCTTAACCACACAATGAAATACAAACATTTCTCATCCATAACCATACATGTCCATTTTTTGTTGAGTAGTGCAAAATGCAAAAATTCACAAGGGTTTCAAAGCAAACACTTTTGCTGTTTAACAAGAGCCAGTTCTGTCATTGATATTTTTAGCTGGCAGCGACCGGGCTGCGCTGTTCAAGCCAGTTGTCTTTAGTATTGGCACTTTGCATGCATTGTGTTTTATGTAACTCTTTTGTAGACACTTAGTGCTCTGTCATTTGTATCTTGCATAGCAATAGTTTGAACATTTGTACAGGCTCTGTGAAACACACTTTACTTATAAAACACATTCACAAATAGTTTTTTTTAATTGATTTAATTGCATAGCAATTTTTTACAATGAACATTGTTAAAAGTCTTTGTTCAAGACCACTTAGCACTCCAATGGTCCTACTGTGTTCCTATTTTTGGTTCCAAGATCTGTCACTTAGAGTTTATTTCATCTATCCCAGTGATTCTCCACTGCCTCATTACGACCCTGGCGGTAAGGGGTTAGCGCCATCGTTAGCTGCGCCGACCCCTTACCGCCAATCACGAGTTCCCTTTCCGCCATGGCGGATTTTACACCTGCTTCTAGCGGGTGTAAAAATCCATGGCGGTAAGGGAACTTGGTGTTAATTACGCCACCGTAATTTACGGTGGCGTAATTAACGCCTTCCCCACTCCCATTATGCCCTATGGGGCAAAAATGGGAATGGGGAAGGGTAAATGGGGATTGGGGATTTACCGCCCCGCCAAGGTCGGAATGGGGCGGTAAATCCCCTTACCGCCATGGTGTTAACGTAGTTAGCACCATGGCGGTAAAGTCACGGCCCTGGCGGTAACTTTCCGCCAGGGTCGTAATGAGGCCCCAAATGTCTTAGAAACAGAGTGACACCAATCACACATCTGGTGTCTTCCCCACTTGTAAGAAGTGCCCATAGTTTGTTCTCTTCTAAGGTTGAATTGTTTTTTAATGCCCTTGCTAGGTATTTTGACCTGGCGTCCCTTAAAGTACTGCATTCCAACAACAGATGTCGGCTGGTTTCCACCTTGTCTCTCTGCTTGCAAAAGCGACAGATGTCAGAATCCGATTGCTTTCTTAGTGCCTGAATTTCCCTTGTTCTTAACTGATTTAGTCAGAATCTCAGAAATAGTCTGCTCAGTTGTGTGTCAGGACATTTCTTTAGGTAACCTCTCACCTCTTGTATTTTAATTGCGGGATTTGGAATAGTCGAGGTCGAGCGGTACCTGCTAGCAGATTCCAGCGTGATGATCCAGTCCATTGCGTGCAACTTCTTAGTAACTTTGTTTGGATTATTTACTAGAAGTTGTTCTGAGCAGTCCAGATCTTGCAAATGTTTGTGGTTTGCTTCCTTCCATCCTGTTAACATCCGATTGCCTTCCATCCTGTTAACATCCGATTGGAGTCAGTGTCAAGCTCCTTCTTTAACAAATCCTTTTTTTTTTAGATTGGAAGAAATGGGCTGGGGTGGCTCACATGGTCGGGCTAAAGCATGAAACTGTCTCACGCACCAATTAAAAAGTGGCCCGCAGTTGTAAATGGATATTCATTCCTTTAGTCACAGACTGTTTTAATAGTACCCAAGGGGTTGCTTTGGGTTAAAATGTAAGTAAATTGTGATATTTAAAGAATATTTATTCAGCAACAATGGTCAAAATTACTAACTGCATAGTGAAGTAACTCATCAAACTGGCCCACATTGGCCATAAAGGTGGACATTTTGACTGGTCCGCACTAGCATTTTACATTTTTGGTACAGGCACTGCCGTTGAGCTGATTTTGGCAAATGGTCAATAGAGGGGCGAAGGAGGGTTGTACAACAAAGGCATTTTAAAAATGCCTAAATGCCTTTGTTGCACAATCCCCCTACTCACCTGTCAAAATCAGCTCTCCTTCCGAAGCGCTGTGGAGCATAGGGGACAGGGATGGTATTTTTTTTACTGGATTTCTATCATAAATGTCCAGTCAAAAATACCATGCTTCCCCCCTTGGAAGCTCAGTGCCTTGCATACACACATAATCATGTTGACTGTGTTAAGCCCAGTGGGGCCCAGAGGACAGGGATGGTATCTTGTTACCAGTAAAAAATGTCATGCCTGCCCCCTGGGCCCCCTAGCACCAATTGCAAACTGTTTGGCTATTTACCCTTTTTTTTAAAGTATGCTCTGCAAGGCAACATTTTAACCCATTACTTAAAAATACATTCACAGGGGGAACACCCCCAGAATCCTCCTTGATTGGTTCAGGCTCCCTTGCTGCACTCAGTCGCTATGGCTCTGGGGCTGTCTTGGGAATGGGATGGGGAGCCGAGGGACTGTGGTGGGAGCAGGATGGGCGGGAACCATGGGATAGTGGTGGGAGCAGGGTGAGGAGAGCTCAGGGACTGGGTAGGAGTGGGATGAGGGAGCCCAGCGGCTGTGATGGGAGCAGGTGGGGGAGCCCAGGAACTATAATAGGAGTAGGGTGCAGTGACAGCGCACAATACATACTGTCCATTTGGCATTTTTTGGGGGTCCGTTCTGCCCAAATTTTGATCAGGGGGGCCCATGCCAAAAAAGTTTGAAGACAACTGATTTAGAATATCTATAAAATCTACATCTAAATTTAATGTTACTAGATGTTGAAAATAAGTCAAATCTAGAGGGTTATTTTTAGACCCTGTCGATCGCTTGGAATGCTATAACATCATCTCTACTATATATAGACTTTATGTCCAGTTCATATAACATTGATATACATTTTATTTCAAAATGATATCAAACCATTTATGTATCACATTTTTTGAGGGGACAACTTTATTCAAAAATGTTATATTAATTGTATATAAAAAATATAAATGTGTATATTAATTTTATATACAAAATAATTTTATATACATTTTATCTTAAAAAGATTACTTTTTATATAAATCTTGATATCATGTTTATATTACAAATACTGATTCCTATATTCATTTTTATATTAAAAAGATCACTTTTTATTTTTATGTACATTTTAAATAAATAATATATCAACTTTTTTTTATATGGAATCTATATTACCTGCATTTCAAATCTATATGCATGTAAACTCTAACTCTCTAGCCAGTGTCCTTAAAATTATAACATCATGATGTCACCTGTGTTCTCTATAAAATTGATATCCACTTCCTGTCACATTAAAGCCCAAACCCATTCTCACAGCATCGCTGCATCACATCGCAAAACTCTAAGTTCACAGTCCCTGTCTTCAGCGCTCACTTCGCCCTCTATAGTCGACCAAGCAGCACCGTTGCCGGCTGCTCCCATCTTTCTATATATCTGATATACAAAATATATCAAAACATTTTTGAAACCCCTTATATATAAAATGTATATTTATATTTATATCAAATTGATATAAAATCATACCCGCTTTATATCAAATATGCATTTTTACTGAAATCGATATTAAAAAAATGTGATATCCTTTTAGTATGACATTTATATTAAGTTTATATCAAAATACTTAATAAAAAGGGCAGGTCTAAAGACACAAAAGGGGCGTGGCCACCATTCAAAATTAAGTTGATGTGAAAGGGGGACCCATTGACTACTTTCATTCACACATGCATCCATACATAATACAGAATATTCTTACCTTCAGGCGCCTGGTCCGGTTCCTCACTGCACACCGGTCTTCCAGGAAACACAGAAGACCTCCGGCTCCCGCACCACACAAACAGGAAACAGGAAGTAAAGAGCGCTTCTTGTTTCCTGTACATGAGCACAGGCGCCTTAGCACTACCACGTCACTGCCCCAGACTGTCTGAATGTGCGGTTCAGTACAGGAGCACCCTGAACGCATTCAGAGATGCAGTTCACCAGCCTGCATCTCCAATGGGACCTTCAAGAGTGAGGAAACCGAATGTGCTCAGTCTTGCATGGTCCACTGGACATGCACGCTGGGGTTTCTCTTTGTCAGTTTAAACCAGCACAGGAGTGTTCCTTCAGCTCTAGAAGCACCTGAAGGAGAACTCTGTGTTCACACTGGGCTGGCTTGCTTCCACCATGATGGGTGATGGTACTGTCGGGTCGAAGTCAGTGAGAGGGCCAGTAGGGGTTGTGAGCCCTCTTTCCTGCTCCCTGACAATACTACCTATGCCATGAGCTGTAAATAAATAGTTCCCCATTACCTCATCATCAGACCTATAAAAGTATTTCACCCTCACTTTAAATGGGGCAGAGCAGAAAATTAAGTTGTAAATGTGATGCGCAGTACATTTATGCCTCCATGTTCTGCTGTGCCCCATTTTCCTGCTGACACAAGGCAGAGGTGGTGCACAGAGCGGAGGTACGCTCTCTGCCCTGGCACCTCCTCAGTCTCGCGTGAGCGCTTCGCTTGACTCCTGCACGAGATTTCCCGTGGACTCTGCATCGGTTTTACATCTGGGGCCTCCTGAGCTTTCATTTTTGTACAGGCATAAAGGCCGAAAACAAAAGAACCCTCCGTTTCCCCCGGCCATCCACTCACATTTTCTTGCCATGGTGCACATTTCATATGGCCAAGTTACGCATCCGCAACGTGCGACTGCGCATGCCACACACGTCATTCCAAATCATTTGATCTGCTCTTTGGCGTCACAGGCAAGTTTTGAGCATTTTTGCATTTATTTTTTGTTTTATTTTTACATTTGTATAGCGCACAAAAAAACCCCATAGGCGTCGTGGCGCTGTTACTTGAGGGGAGCTTAGTTACAGGGGTTACACGTGGGTTAGTCATATATAGCATATGGCATTTCGTACATGTGTACATGGATTATCATAGATGAGGGTACACTATGAGGTTAGCATGAATCACATAAGAATATGTGGGGTTCGTTATGTGAATAGTGTGCTCTTCATGGCCTTTCACAATGCTGGGCGTGATTCTTCTGCTCGGAGAGTTGTATTTGTACATTTGTATTTGCGTTTACATAGAGCATGTGCAAATAGGGTGCATGTTTAAGCTCATTCAAATTTGGTCACAGCTGAGATTTTTGTAACTAGGGCACGAGAAATTCAAGCACAAATCGCATACGTTTGAACATCTGTGATGTGCCCCCGGCCGCCTCTGGAGCCAGTTGTGTCCTTCATATTAGGGGCCTCGTCTTTGCCACACTTAAGAACTTTTTACACGAAAGACCTAAGGTTGCTGCGATTCCAGAGGCGGCTTAGTTAGGTTCTTCCGGGCGCCCTCCACCACATCAAGGCCTGTCAGATAATGGCCCACAGACTGTTTTCATTTTACGGTCAGCAGAACACTGAAGCGAGCGCGAGGCCTCTGGAGGCGGCCCTTTGATGTGTGAGAACCAGAGCCAAAGACCCGAAGACTAATTATCTTCGGGACGTCGACATCAGACCCAGCCGAATTTTCCCTGTGGCTTCTTTGATGCTAAATTCCAGAGACAAACGCTCAGGAAAATGGTGAGAGGGAGCTGCAAATACATGTTTATTTATGTGAACCAACATAAAAGGCTTATGTTACTTGATATTTGCACAGCTCCTTGATGCCATTGTTATGACTTCAAAGCGCTTTGGGATGTGTGGCCCTTCAGCAGACCCTAGCCTGAACATACATGAAAGCAAACAGAGCAATTACATAGCATGCTAGCATGCGACTGCAGAACTTATATTTACAAGCAAAGGACCAATAGTTTGCAGAGAGAATTAGTGTCGACGTTGACGTAGTAGGTAGAGTCTTCTGGCACAGCCAAAAGTTGAGGGCTGGAAGGTTTTGAATAAATCATAACCACGGGCACAGCTCTGGGCAACCCTCCAGACCATCGTTTTTCAGCCTGCCAAGCAATTAGAGAAGGGGAAAGACCACACCAGCCGTATAATGGGGGAACGCAGTAATGAAGGTGGAAAGGGAGAGGAGTATATCAATCCCAAGGGAAACTGTCTACAGTTGAGGTTCCTGCAATACTTGACATGCAAATCACATACACAATAAATAACATGCCATCAGATGCACATTTGCTAGACATGTCAATGATATCGCAATGCATGTCCACTTGTCGAGTTGTACTTATCTTCAGTACAGTACGCTTGATCACTTTATTATGAATGGTATTGCTTGCCAGATAGTGCTATCTAAGTTCTACAATGTGAGTATCTTCTTTTACTATATAAAATACTATGAGGATTGTGGCATGTTTCTCGGCCTGCAGTGCTTCCTCAGGACTCTATTTTCTATTAAATGAAAGACAAAATTGATCATGTCTTTCAACTAGTCAGTGTAAAAAAGTTTTACGTTGGTTATTCACACCGTTTTACTGTGTGGTGATGGCATGGTACCCTGGCTTCTCAATCACGGTCATAATTGCAATGCAGGGCAATCATACGCCCCTTCTTCAAATTGGAGTTTCAAGTAGTCTCTTAACTGCTGAAAGGACTCGGTTGGAAACATTTGAGGCAATGCACAAAAAGATGCCGACGCAGAAGTTGACAGGCAATGCTCCTTCCCCTCAAAATCGGCGCCTGCAGCTTCTGAATGGAAGTGCTTTTTTGGTTCACTTAGGAGACTTGCCATTGAGGTAGGCACTCTGTGAGGTAGCAAGGGCTCCACAGCCAGCACCTCCATAAATATATATGAGTAGAGCCCACATATGCACTGCCCCCTTGCCCCTATGCAGGTGAAAAGCTGGGGTCAGCGCCCTAGTGCACTGGCAGCGGCACACCTTAACGAGCCCATCAGAACTCAAACATTTGTTTTAAAATATTCAGAACTTTTTCATTGGTGGAAAAATTAAAGTTGATGGCCAAACACTCAAGCAGTGCAGGGCAGTTCGATCGAAAAGGCTGTTAAATGCAGGCAAAGTGCTGTACATTCTTTTCCCCCCTGTGCCTTGCAATAGACAACAGTGAACCAGGCACTTGTTAAACTTGTGCTGAAAATCCTGCATACCAGACCACATGCCTTCATGAATCAGGTGCTCCTTCTGAAATGCTGCGGGCAGTGCCGCTGGCAAGCCCCCAAGCCATGCTGTCAATTCTCTGGGTGGCAGAAATCTGATTTCTTTCAGGCATTTGCTTAATGTGCTTCTACAAATCGGCAATTCAGTGAAACGTAGCCCTCCCCCCTCTCCCCCCTAAGTGACGTGACTCCTGTAAGCCCTCCTCGGACATGCCATCCGGGGAGCAGCTGCTGCTTAGTTCAGAGAGGACAGATCAGGGGCAACGTGCTCGCCTCCTAAGCAAGATGACCGCAGAGCAAGACAGGTTGAATCCCTGGGTCCGCCCTTAGAAACCTCTGGGTATTAAGCGCGTTATAAATAACCAATTACAATTGCAGAGGCAAATGCTCATGTCACCCAGGGGGGTGGGAGATACCTAAGAAGCAGATAACCCAGAAGTGTAGCCAGTTGGTAAAACCGCCCACTAGTGGAAAACAACTGAAAGAAAATCAACCACAGGAAAGATTTGGTATTCAGAGAGCACAAGTGGCTGGTTAGCCGAGCAGTTTAGGCTGCTTCGCAATCCCATGTTCTGAGAAGGACTTTGCATGTCAGGTGCTCAGGTCCTGGCATGGAAAGCAAAAAAGAGCTCAAGGGAAATCCTATGGCAACATGGAAAAGCATGTAGATCAAGCATCCATGCCAAGCACAAGGAAACCAGCCGTAAGGAAACACACTTATTTGCAAGGGGGAGGGGCCTGAATGCTACAACAGTGGCCGCCATGTAAACTCTGTTCAATTCCAACATGGTGGTCAGGCCTTTTGAGACCTCGGATGACAAAAGCTAAGGCACGGGCTGATCCCAACCCAAGCTCTCATTCGGACAATTACAACCTAACCGAGAGAAGAGGCAGAAGCAGGGGTATTGCTAGGTCTGAAATAGATCCGGGGCTATGCTAATGCTGGGACTGTTGGGACTCGGGGCTAGCCAGCCTTTTGGTTGTAGCCCCTGACCTTCTATCTGGGGCTACAATCAAAAGACCCGTGGCTGTAGCCCCTGCCCAGGTGTCCCTAGCGATGCCTCTGGGCAGACGCCTCCTAACATTTAACAGTGGTAGGATGGCATTCCAGAGTGCTCATTGTGTAGCAGAGAGAGGAAGAGGAAAATATCTAGAAAGATCTTCACTGGCTAAACCAAATGAGACATTTAGGAAGGAAGATTCCGAAATGAAGTAGCTTAGCCGAGTGAGCTGCATTGGGGTAAATGGCAGGGCTAGACTGAGGAGCATGCTAGCAGTCTGAGCCTAAAGGCTAGCAAGGTTCTGGGGAGGATAGTTCAGGGGGAACGTGCTCGCCTTGGAAGCAAGACGACACGGAGCACCACAGGTTCGATCCCCGGGTCCGTGCTTAGAAACCTCTGGGTATTAAGCGTGTTATAAATAACCAATCCTATCATATCGTATATCATATCATGCCTTGCATGGGGCTGTGACCCATGTACGGATGGTAGCTGCAAATCCACCAGCCCAACTTGCGTTCCTTGAGAAACCCTTGATTAGGGGGATGTGGGGATCCTAATCATGTCATTATGACATGCCCAGCTAGAGGTGATGAATATCCTACCCATAAGTGGCTACGTGGAGGGAAATTCCATCCCATAAGCATCCAGAGACCCCTTGACCTTTAGGCAGAGGAGAGAGCTACCCCACTGAGGCTTGGGACTAGCCACATATTATCTGGGCTTTATGATTCCACAGAGTAGAACCACTTGATATGATAAGTCATTTATAACTCGCCTGTACACAAGTGTTTCTAGGCGCAACAAGACAAAGGAGGGAAGATAGAGGGAGGACAAGACAAACGATCTTACTAGGCCTTGTGTCATTCAGATCGTACAAGTGTGAGAACGAGCAGCGCAAGGGGAAAGGGAGGGGGGAAGTGCAAGGGAGATGGGGGAAGCAGCAATGCTCCCAGTATGTGCAGCCAGGGCAGCATGCCTCTGGGGTAGTGCAAGGAGAACAAGGGATGTAGGGTTACAGTTACAGCTCCTAAGTGCCTGGTAGGCCCAGAGGCAGTGCAAGGGTGACTGATCAAGAAAGAGCCTGGTACCCAGTGAGACGCTGAGGGTAGCCAAGCAACCAGTTGGTACAACAGACTGGTAGGTCAGGTAGGTCAGCAGGGGAGGGAGAGAGAGAAAGCAGAGGAGAAGAGGAACGTTTTGAGCTGCTTCTGGAACTGCAGGTTGTCCGGCTCAAGTTTGAGAGGGACAGAGAGGCCATTCCAGAGGGATGCACCAGCATAGATGAAAATCTACCCCCCACTCTCTGCTTGGAGAAACGTCTAACCCTTAGAGAGTTGGAGGTAGCTGAGTGAAGGGCTCGGGAAGGAAGGTATTTTGAAAGGGAGCGTTGGATGTAGTGTGGGCCCACGGCCCCAGAAAGCCTTGCGGACAATGAAAAGGGTCTTAAACTTGATCCTTGCCGCCACCGGGATCCACTGGAGAGATTTCAGGGCTGGAGAGATATGGTCCCTGTGCTTGAGGCCAAGGGTAAGTCTTGCAGTTCTGTTCTGGATTAGTTGCAGAAGGCAGAGAGTAGAGGAAGGCAGATTGAGGAAGAGGCTGTTGCAGTAGTCCATCCTAGAGAGAACCAGGGCTCTGGAGACAGTGAGCTTCTGGGGGAAAGTGAGAAATGGATGAGTCCCTTTGAGGAGGTGCAGCTGGTAGTGGGACTTCTTGGCGACATCAGAGATGTGAGAAGAGAAAGAGAGAGTGGAGTCGAAGATGACACCAAGGTGTTTTGCCTCGCAGGAAGGTGAAGGAAGAGGGCCCAAGGTGGGTGGCCAGAGTGAGAGAGGGAAAGCAGGGGCAATGTAGAGAGGCCACCTCTTGTTGGTACAGATACCAGCATAGCCAAATAGGGGCAATATATTTATGTTGAACCCCTTTTTCGTGCAGCCCTTTCCCCCTGTGCCATTGCATTCAGAATAAACCTGGTTATCCTCCATCTTGTTGTGTGTGAGTGTCCTGTTCCTCCCTCCTCATGACAGTAACCAGATTCACTTGTGTGGATCATGCCACTCTCAGAATGCTGTGTTTTTCTGTCACTGGCATGTCAACTTGGCACGTTTTTGTCATGCAAATTGAGTTCACGGTTTTAACGTGGAAGTTCGTGCTACTGCTTACCAAATTCCCCCACTTAACAATACATTGACCAGCTGCTTCTCTTTGCAGTTTGGTGCATCTAGGGATTTTAAATAGGATGCATGAGGACATGCATAAGACCAACGGAAGTGACATCACATGACCCCCGACCCTTCAATGACATTGAAACAAATAACATCAGATGACCGCTGACCCTGATCAGAGGTTCTTTTCTGTATTCTTTCAATTTGTATTGAAATCCCAAGACCGCTACTTGTTAAAGTGAACTAAAGCTGAAGCCATCCTTACCTGCAACAAATGGGTAACTAGATTGATCAGCTTGGTGGAAATGGTGATCTCTGTGGCATGTCACCTTACAAAGAGGTTCACTGGGCAGTCCAGGTGTAATGAAATTTGATGGAGGTGGTCAAAACCTTGCTTGTTTCTCTCATAGGTGGACCCTATGGTCTCCCACAAGCCCCAAACTCTTGTAACACAGTCTAAAGTGACATTCTGACCCCAATGCCTGATGACCACAACTCAGAGTTTTGACGCTGCACCAATACTTTAGTATTAGAGTGATGCTGCAACCCCGCAGGGGGTTCTTTATGATGAAACAAGGAGCAGAAAAGATAGAAGGTCATAGTGGATTCTTCAAAAAGTGCAGCCTCTTGGCATTAAAGGGGGAGACTGGCGGCTGTAGAGTAATGTGCTGGTAGTGACAGAAAGGTGTTTTGGGTGGGGAGATAGGATCGACTTTCCAATAGCACTGCAGTCCTTTCATGTCTGTCTTCCAAATGCTTAACATGATAGAGCTGAAAAATATGCAGAGGAGAATAAAACCTTTGGCACCGGTAGCTAATTGTAGCAACACTTCTGCTCAGGCATCAGTGAGAGCACAGTTGGCTGTACGCTTCGGTACTACGCTCCAATCCCAGGAGAAAATGATGACATCCTAACACTATTCGAAGTGCGGCCCTTTCTGCTGGTAAGTACCACAGCTCTGTTGGTGTTAGAGTGCAGCTTGTGCGCAGGTTCGTGCCCATCTATCCTTCATTCTAAGCTTCCCTGAGTATTGTAAACGGGCCCACTGGGCTAGCAATGGTAACACGCTCTGTGTGCTTGTCTGGCTCACAATATGCTACTCTTATACTATCTGTGAGTACTTTCTGAACAGCAGTGAAGAACCGTTGCTGTGTTTCAGCCCACTCCAAGACAGCTGTGAGGCTTCAGTAATGGTCACTAGATGTTCTCTAACCGCCGTTGGATCACCAACTCCCCAATGCGTGGCTGTGTCATAGGTCTGGTGCTTGTTCCTTGCGTCTGAGCTGGCGTGCTTACTGTTATAGTCTAGTAGATCTAGTTTACAGTTCATCGTGTAGTTTCCTAGCTCTAACTGTGAACGGGAAGAGATGGTGCATTAGCATTTGTGTTTTCTCTGTAAGTTCCTTTGTGGCTACTTCTGTTCTTTTGAGGGATTTTGCTATGCTCTCTTCCTTTGGTTTCTCACTTGGCTCCTCTTGGTTACTTCCACTATTTTCTGGAGCTGTTCGTTCTGTAGGCAATTTCCCTTTCTCTGTTGCCCTTGTTTGAGGCCCTGTTGCCATTGACACTTGCCCTTGTTTGTGTGTGTTCAGTGTGCGTGTGTGTGCAGTGGTCAGTGCTACATTTTCATTCACTCCGTGCTGACCCTGTCTCCAGCCTTTTTTTTCATTCATTACCTCAAGTGTGTATGAATCACTGCTAATTACATTTAGTTTTATCCCGTTTCTTTTCAGCCATCAGCTTTTCTGGGGACTGGGATCACTATATAGGGTCTGGGTGCTTTCGTAGGCCCCAGACGTTCGTTATCTGGTGGATGCACTGAAATTGGGACGGTTCGTGCACCAATAAAGCAAGATAATAAAGAAAGCAGTTCTGATAGTCAATGACAGAAAGATAATGATAATTACTAAGCATATACACATGATAGACTTGTAGGACATCTGGCAGCATTTCCTCCCAGGAAGCGGGGACGCCCCTCTGCTGGTGGTAAAACTAAGTTACTGTTCTGGGCCCCCATTTCGAACAAGTCCATAGTCAGTTATTTATTCCTTCTCTTTTTGTGTGATTTCTGGCAGTTCCGTCTTTTCAATGCGAAGGAATGAGAAGACGGAACTGCCAAAAATCATACAAAAATAAAATGACGTAAAAATAAAAACAAAACTAAAAATAAAAGTGAACATTGAAAAATAAGAATAAAAATAAGGAAAAATAGAGGAATAAGTAAAAAGGAAAAATAAGATGGTGAACTTTCTTGTTTCTGCTCTTTTCGATCTGTCCTTCGGCGGAAAATATGGCACTGTGTCTCTGTCCCCTCGATCTGTTCCACGGTGGTAAGTCTCACTGGAACCTCCTTAGGTATTCTTTCTGGAAGTTACATAGCTCCACCTGGAGCATTATGCCGTGGAGGAGTGTGCCCATGTGGGAGATGTTGGCTGGATCTCTAAGGAAGGTGATGACGTCAACATCTATAGGCCTCCCCACCATTTCCGGATAGTCTGTGACTAGTCTAAGCAGGACGTTGTGCGCCAGCCGGGTGTCCTCAGGTGATAGGGACATTTGTCCTGTTTGTCTGGGTCCTGGTCATGAGTTTTCCTTTTGATTCGCACAGTCTCTGCACCTTCCTGTTGCGTGGACTACCACGAGGAACTTTAGTTTAGTCCACAGCTGGTTCAACTGAGCTAGGTTTCTTGGGTCTCTGATGAAAGTACGTGTGTCAGTTGTGCTCCCGATAAATCCTGGGCATTTCTCGATTATTTGAAAGAACAAAGTGAATGTGAGTTCATCAAGGTCTACCGGCGGTGGAAGCATTTGTGTCCTCTTTGCTTGGCTTGGGTAGCTCGGCAAAGGCTTCCGTGATGACAGTAAGTAGTTGCGAGATTATTTTCTCATTTGCAGGATCTTTAATAAAGTCTGTGACACTGGTTTCTCTCCCTATGAGTGTCAGATATGATATTAGCACCAGCTGGAAGTAGGTTAGCACATCCCACTTAAGGTCTCTGCTGGGAGATACCATGAGTTCTGTAAACAAAGTCTTGACACTGGTTGCCTTCAGGATGCTGTGTTACGCTCTCAAGAACTGTCCTCCCTTTTTTTTTTGGTCTATCAGAGTCTTGATTCTTTATACTACTTGAGCGTGTGGCTTTGTGTATGTAGTTCTATTCTTTATCCTGCAACTGTGGTGCCCAGAGTGTCCGTATTATTGTTCTTTATCACCTTTCTCTGGTTTGGGGAAATGTTCTTATTCAAAAGTCACAAATTAAAACAGAGTTCTTTGTCATTGTGTTGCTGCTCATGCGTCCTTCTTCCTCACCATGGATCTTATCTGCACGTGCTGAGGTTCTTCCCGTTGTCTGTGGCTTCTTTGTGGTTGGATGCAGCTGGAGGGCTCTCTCGTATATGATATGATATGATATGATATGGTATTTGTAACGCGCCTATACACAAGTGTTTCAAGGCGCGATGAGGCAGGGAGGGAGGGAAACAAGGGGAAGACAGACAAACGATTCTACTAGGCCAGGTGTCATTCAGATCGCGCAAGTGCGGAGGTAAGGGGAAAAGGAGGAAGTGCAGGGGGAGGAGGTTTAATGTCATTCAGGAGGAGCCATGCCCTTCTGCCCAGGACTTTGATGGCTGAAGGAGTGCAGTCCTCTACGATGAAAGTGAAGTGGGAGAATGGGAGAAAAAGCTCCCCCCAATCTCCTCGCGACCATGGCCTAGAGGATCGCGGCCCAGACACCCACCACAAGATGAATTTGTCTATCTACCAGACGACCAAATACCCTGGTTCAAGAACATAAGGATATGCCCACCAGCCTGCCCTACTCAAGCCGACACCTGCGGCATGGATGAACTCGACTAAGACCTCAACAACAAGCACCCACATCGTTAGAGATGCCATAACGACCTAGCCAACTGCCAAGAACACACCTGCCACCATGCACACTGGTCACTCACGCACCAACCTACACAAAGAATATATTCAGTGCTATGACGTAGGTGACGGATACACCCACTGACGCGCATCTTTATTATTTTTCACATAGGTTTTTTAGTAATGCAGAAACGCAAGACACATAAGGCACTTGCGTATACGCTTGCTGACGCTTCTCCCACCCCTCGCATCGTGATTAGAATATAAAGAAGACGTAATACTGCCTATGAAGCCATGTCAAACCGCAACACAGGTGCCGTGCATTACACATCCCCACCCATGAACCAGGCCCAAGTAGGCCGCAAGCAAGAACCGCCATGAACACTGAATGAGCGAGAGTACAAGTGCTGATCACGCAGAACGAGCCCAGCGAGAGCTCACAGCCAAGGGGGCGATGTTGCAACTCGTATGCTACCAGCCGGCGCCAAGGTCACACCTGTAAGCAAGCCAAGCACACAGAAGCAAAATACAACTTTAAATGTGCAGAATTCCGCCCCAGCTACGGTCTCTCCACACGTGACCAAGCCAACCTGACAAGGTGCCAGACCCACGAGGAAGAAGTCGCCTGGGTCCCACGTCTGGGACACAGGTTGCAACAGTGAAATGACCAGATGGACACCTACAGCGATGGGAATGGCCTGTTCTCAAGCCTATGAGCAAACCCGCACATTGTCTGCATGAACACATAGTTACACATTGTTGCTAGTGACAGGTACACCGCGAACTGGGAACAACGATGGTCCCAGATTGGGGGGCTCGCGGGAGGACCAATCAGAACATGGGGGCACTCATTACTGACGCCACTAACATTAGCCAATCATCAGGGGTCTTTGTGTAACAATTTTCAACTATCTAATAGAAGGGACAACCCAAGTATACCACCTGACTCATCCTCAACCACTAATATTGCTCTCTATATGTATACTATACTAACCCTACAACTCGAGGAACCAATCCGGAGTGGCAATAGGTTTTTCGCCTACTTTCCCAGGTGACGCAAGTAGCGCGTCATACTGCGGCAAAAAGGGCCTGCGAGCCCCACGAATTTTGAGAGTCTGGATGGACGCGTACGATCCTAGACCCATCCCTGCCGTTGTTTTAATAAACAGCAGAACTGCCTTGCTTCTTGTGTGTGTCTCATACTCATTTTTTGGGGAACACGGGAGGAGTTGGGGTCTCCCAGCCCAGAGGTCCGCGGACGGCTCAGCCGACCCTGGGATAATCATCCCAACAAGTTGGAGGCACTGCTGAGATCTGATTACGATCTACCTTTTCATTTTTCCAAGGCCTCTCGTTGCGAGGAGGCCCGGCGGCGCAGGCCCCCTCTGCCGCTACCCCCTTTTTGAGGACTACAGGACCATCGCGGAACTGCGAGAAGACCGGACAGCGCAATCTGGATATTGGCCCTCGGGAGCCGGTTGAGAAGTATCCCGCTCGCGGTTGGCGAGTGTCCAGACGTGGTCCAGACGAGGGGAGGTGGCGAGCCGCTTGGAGGGGTGCACGCAGTCGAGCGGCCCCGCATCAAGAGAACTTGGTGAGTATGTCACACCCAACAAGCAATGTGAGATTGTGAGGGAGGGGGGAGGAGTGCAATAAGGGAGGTGGGAGGTGTTACTAAGGTGTGCGGCGAAGATTTGATCAATTAGTGTTGACGGTGAAGTGAATGGTAGCAGGACAGGCGCGAGAGCCATCCGCTACCACGTCACGGAAAAGGGTGGGTGGAGCAAGAAAGCACCACGTGCGGTTGCTCGTAGACACTGATTGGCCTAGGTCGTGGCCACATGTAAGGGGGGTGTGTGTGTGGCTTTCCTTCGAATTGGCGGTTATTGATCAATGAGTAGATGAGGATCCCTATTGATCGAGCAGTGAAACTCGATAGATAGATGACGTTTTCCTGTAGGTGGTAGCTAACTTGTTGCCTAGTACGGAAGATAATTGGCTGGTTAAGCCCTCCCGTTGAGGGGCGTTTCACACGCGAGGCGACGCAGCGTGCGCAGTCCGATTATACGAGTATATTGTTGGTTACCTTGTTCCAGGCGTAACAAGAGGACAGCTGTGGGGTTAACAGGGACAAACAGTAAAAACTTATTGCGAGCTTTCTGAAGTGTAAAAGATCTTACCGGTAGTTTTTGGAAGACGTCGGTGACGTTACCCGTAGGGCTTTCATAGGATACCTTGACCACACAGCATTGTTGAAGGATGGTGGGGAAGTGAATAGAGGGCAGGGGGTGCGCACGGAGGTTGTCGGCCACCCCAAATACGGGACAAGTGGAGAGGGGGAAGTGACCGTGCACGGAGAACGCCGGCCACGCCGAGTGAGGTAGGAGGGGAGGAGAAAAGTGGGACGGCTGTATAAGCACGTCACACAGGGCACGCAGCCGCAGGGGGCTTCATGCGCCGTGGCCGCAGGGGGCCGTAACGGTATTAAGGAAGAAAAACAAACACAGGAAAAGACAGCATATTTGCCATTGTTATATTTGACTGTTTTTCTTTTAGCGGACGGTCGCAAGTCCCCAAACTACGGGGCCAGGTAACGACAACTATACTGAAGGGAGCTAAAAACACAGTGTAACCATGTCATACGGGTTAGGATCGGGAGGGTGGGGGAATACCCTCACTACCACACTCCAGCATATGTGTAAAACACTATTGCCCCATAGGGAAAAACTGATCAAATACAGCATAGAATGGACACAAGGGACAGACAACAAAATGACGACACCCTGGCCGCATAACGGCAGTTTCGACCCGTACGTCCAACACTCACTACTGACACACATACATAACACATACAAGGGGAAGAAGTTGGCGCATCACGTGGAGGTGTTTAATTTATGGAGGATGTTCCAGGGGTCCCGACCAGGACCAACCGGGCTGTTCACTGTGGAGGAAATGAAGAAGGGGAAGAAGATTAGGGAGGAAGAGGGAAATGGGGAAAAGGAGGTTGACGGCGCGGGAAGAGACCGAGAGGGGGACGAAAAGCTTAGCATCGCAAATGAAATGTAAGTAAAGAAGGAAAGGACCGACGACATGCCCCTAGCGAAAGTAGTGAAGAAGGAAGAAGGGGGGTTATATCCTGTGACGGAACTACGAGAAGCAGTAAGGCAACAACTAACGGCAGCTGAGGGATATTCGAACCCCGCGTACAGCCCACCACCATATACAGCTATAGGTAGCTACACAGGGGGGGAGGAGGTGACAAGTACGGTAGGCCCAACTTGTACGAAGATGCACGCAAAGGAAGGGAAGAATAGTGAAGAACCGATCCCAACCATAGGACACAACGAGTGGATAGCCGCGCAGGTGCTGTTAAAATTGCGAGGGACACTAACGAGAGAAGAAAAGGAGGTAGTACGGAGAATGAACCAGGACGATGAGGGTAGCAGTGAAATAAGAGGGGAGGAAGATAAAAGGAGAGAAGGGGAGCTGTTACGTGCAGAGGAGGAGATGTTGGAGGAACGATTGGCAGAATTAAGGAATGAGCAAAATGCACTGATCAAACAGCTTGAGAAAGAGGAACGAGGGAGAAGGAGGGAAAGGAAGGAAAGGAAGGATGAGTTAGAAAAAATTAGGGAACGAACTGAAGAACGGAAGAGGGAAGTTGAAAGGATAAAGGCGATAGCAGAAAGGGTATCTCAAGCAGCACAGCGTGACAGGAAAAGAGAGGAAGAAGAGAAAGAAAAGGAAATTGAAATATGGAAGAAGAAAATACTATCCGAGAGCACCAGGAAATACGAGGAAGGTAAAGTAATAGAAAGCATATTAGAAAGGGAGAGAGAGAGATGGGAAAGGAGGAGAGAGGAAGAAATGATATTAGAGAAGGTGAGTAGTGAGGTGATGGAGGAATTGAAAAAGAAAAGAGAGGAAATAGGTGGTGAAATAGTGGAGAAGAGGGAAGAGGAAAGAAGAGAGAGGAAAGGGGAGAGTGGGGTAAGGAAATATGTACGTCGGGATGCAGAAGTAGCCACAACATCGGCGCAAAGGGGAGCAATTGGTAAAGGAGAAGAGGAAGGAATGGATTTAATAGACTTAAAAACGGTGACGATTAGGGGGAAAAGGACAGATTGGGGGTTGTCGCTCCTGGATGAATTCTGCAGCGAAGAAGAAGAAGGAATGGAGGGAAAAGGAAGAAGTGGCGGTAGGGAAAGCTTAGACAAATTGTACATCACCCACACCAACCGGGAATCACCATGGGCATGCAGAAAGAAGGAAGGAGTGGAGGGAAGTGAGGAGAAAGAACGAGAAGTGGCGGAAGGGCAAACATGTGCAGTTACACCCGCATCATTCCACCCAACATGTCCGCCCACACCCGCTCCTGAACACACCCCCTACGCCAGCAGGCTTAGAGATCTCCCCGGACGTAGGCAGGAAGAACGGACACACGCACCCACATTAAATAAAGAAAATAATAAGAGAAGGGGGAGAAATGAAGGGAAAGCTACAACGAGCAGCGGTAATATGGACATGACAGATGACCTAGTTGACACAGAAGAAGAAGAGGGGTATACGGACTCCACACCGCGACAACTGGGGGGACAGATGGGACACAATCTAATGCCGCTATTGGAGAGGGGGGGTTAGACTACAATATGTCCCTTGGAAGCATGCCGATAAGGAAAATATAAAGTGCAGGCTCCCATCGCTTAGTGGAGGAGCGGGAAAATGAATATACGAGATAGAAAAGCACACTGCAGGACAGAAACTAGCAGTAGGAGACGTGAAGGGCCTATTAATATCAATATTAGGGGATGCGGCAGATGACATCTGGAAGAGAGCGGGTTTCCCCGGGGTCACAATAACGAACATATCACATGACGGAGCGCCAAGTGCACGGTCACTTCCCCCTCTGAGAGTACAATACCCAGACACCTCAGATATAGGAGCAATTACGTCACGCAAGATGCGTGAGAACGAAGATCCTGTTGATTATATCCAGGAGATTCAGGAGAAGTGGCGTATGGAAACTAGAGAGCAATGGGACAAGACACCGGCAATATTTTACCACATACTAATACAAGGGCTTCCGGAGACAGTACAAAAACAATTGAAGAAAATAGTGGGGATGGAAGGCAAGGCCTGACCGGAAATACAATTGACAATAGTACACCATTGTAGGATGTGGCAAGAATAGATGAAACAAAAGGAAGAAGATAGAAAAGCGGAAGAGGCTAAATTAGTGCAGGAAAAACTGACTAAATACACCATGGAAGGAGCACTAATAACTACACCAACAACAATGACACCAAACCCCACGCAAGTAGTGGCCGCACAGGATCCCTCACAACTACAAATAGCACCACTACCACAATCACCACGACTTATAACACAACAGCTGCCACCACCCCCACCATACACGGCTAACATAGGAGGAGGGTATATGGTACCAGGAAATGGATATTATAACAACCTCAGGGGAAGAGGAGGAAAGATGAGGGGGAGGGGATATGGCCAACCTGCACAACAGCAAGGAGGAGGATCTCGAAGTTTCTACCCCACTGGGCAACCAGGGTACCAAGATAATGCAGGAAGTTTCCCATGGCAGACCAGGGAACATCCCACAACATCCCACAAACCCAACCTGTATGTTGGGTTTGTGGGATGTTAGGACACATGTTGCGTACATGTAGAATGAGACCCTCCCCACCAGCATGGGGGGAACAAGGACAACAAGGGCCTATGAGGGAGCAGCAGGGTTACCAACAACCACAGGGACTACAACAGAGCAGCAATTAGCAACACAACAACAGCTGCAGACATATTCACTACCGCAACAACAGGTGGCAATAACACAACAACACCAAGTGCAGCCAGTGCAGCAGCTCACTCAAATACAGGACCATAAGTTAACCCCCACCGATACACAGCTACAACAAACACAGTTGGGAAGGGTGACTATCCTGGGACACAACCCTTACACAGGAAGCGGTCAGTCATTATACCCACAATAGGACAGCCCACAGACGTCCTTGGTGTGTCCCATCCTGTCGATAACACCTAATAGTGCGGAGGAACCACGCATTGAGGTAACGATAGGTGACAAAAAATTATCATTCCTTGTTGACACTGGGGCAAGCAGGTCTTGCATAAGGGAGGGTAGATTCAAAATGTCAGGTGAGGCCATGAACACCCAAGGATTTTCTGGGGCTAGGGGGTTGGTTCCCTTTATTGATAACATCTCCTTATCTATTGGAGATTATGACATGTCTGTCCCGCTCCTGTATTCAAAGGAGTCGCCAGTGAACATACTTGGGAGGGACACAATGAGCAGATTAAATATGACAATCTCCTTCACGGAGGATGGCATAATTTGCTCCACACCAGGAATAAACATGCTTACTGCACGACAAATACTGTAAGCGTACTGTGGCCAGACAGTAGCTTGGGCTGAGCCAGTGGATGGCGAACTGTTCCAGTACGGAACAGACATGGCATTCGCCTGGATGCCAGGAATAGAAGGAAAGATCTGGAGGAGGCCAGCAGCATATTTGTTCAGGCCTGAGACACCAGCCAATGAACCAGAAGGGAAGGTGATTTTGGTGAGCATCGAGAGTATTATAGCAACTGCTGATTATATCGCAGTACATGCCCAAGACCGGGAAGGGAGAGCATGGAGGGCAGTGATAGCACTGGCTGAGGGATGCAGGCTCACCCAGGTGTGCGATGAAGAGCTCTTTTCAGAAGACAAGGAAGAAGGTGAGATGGTATTTATGATGAGTGTAGATATATGGCTAAGAGTTACGTATAAGCAAGTGGCACAGAAAATGGCCATGGCACTTGAGGCATCCGCATCTACCCCAGTTCCATTCTACGAGGAAGATATGGCTAAGGTTCCAGCATCACTGTGGACCACCAGTCCCTATGACGTGGGCTGCATAAAGAGTATCGGAGGAGTAAGAATAAAGCTGAAAAAGGGTGCAATACTACCTAGAGTGAAACAATACCCACTATCAAAAGAGGCAGACGAGGGCATATACGAAACCATAACGGCCCTGATAAATAATGGCATATTGGTACCATCAGAATCACCATGTAACACTGCCGTGTACCCAGTGCGCAAAGCTAAAGGAGGGTCTTGGCGTTTTATCCAGCACCTCAGACCCTTGAATAACATTGTAGAGGCAGAATACCCCATAGCAGCAAACCCAGCCACAATATTATGTGGAATTCCGGCGGAGGCCTCACGGTTCACCGTGATTGACCTCAAAATTGCCTTTTTCTCAATACCCCTGCACCCAGATTCACAAGACTTGACAAGCTTCACATACAGGAACACAAAATGGAAACACACCAGGTTACCACAAGGGTACTGTGAGTCACCCTCAATTTTCAACAGAGTAATACAGATGGACTTGGGAAACATTGAATTAGAAAGTACGGTGCTGCAATATGTTGACGATATAACAATTTGCAGCACAACCGAGAAAAGGTGCAGGAAGGGCTCAATGAAAATGCTGACAGTGTTGGCTGAAAAGGGTTACAAGGTAGACAAAGAAAAGTTACAGTACTGTCAGGAACAGGTACTATACATTGGTCAACTAATATCCCAGCACGGAAGAAAGATTGCATCACAAAGAGCACAAGCTATATCCAACACGCCACAACCACAAACGGTGAGGGAGTTGCAGCAGTTCCTGGGATTATGTAACTACTGTAGAGCATGGGTTTTTGACTACAGCTCATACATAGGACCCCTACTTGAGGCATTGAGAGAAGCACACAAAGGGGACAAAACATTGGGATGGACAAGAGAAATGAAGGAGGCATTTGACGAGTTGAAGCACGCCATATCCACTGCTCCAGTACTAGCCACCCCAGATTATGAACGACAGTTCTTTATCTTTTCGCATTGCGACTCAGCAGTAATGAAAGCAGTATTGACTCAGAAAACCAGCATGGGACACAAGCTAATAGCGTTCTACAGCGGTCACTTGGACCCTGTCATGCTAGGACATTTCCCTTGCGAACAGAGTCTCGCTGCAGCTGCATTTGCGGTGGAGAAATCATCATCGATTATAATGGGGTGCCCAACCACACTATTTGTGGAGCATGCGCTATTTGCAATATTGAATAAGCCTAAGTCCACACTAACCACACAGAGGGCGTCAGGTTATGAGATCATCTTGTCTAGACCCGAATTGTCAATTGTCAGATGCAGTAAAGTTAACCCAGCCAGATTTATAGCGGAAGTTATTGAGGAAGGTGATTATGCTCACGATTGTACACAGACTATCGAAACGTACTTATGCACTAGAAAAGTTGAAGAGGATGCACTTAAGGGTGGGGAGATTTTGTACATTGATGGGTCATCAACAATAGACCAAAGTGATGGGATAAGGAGAACTGGGGCAGCAGTTGTAAAAATGACAGAAGATTTGATGTATGTCCCGGTGAAATGCGTGCAGTTACCACAGCATTATTCGGCTCAAGCAGCGGAATTGGTTGCACTGATCTTGGTGTTGAAGGAAAGCGTTGACAAAAGAGTTACTATATATTCTGATAGTGCATATGTCACGTCAACCGTCCACTCGGGGCTGATAAAATGGCAGAGGAGAGGGTTTAGGAGAGCTGATGGCACCCCAGTGCAACATGCTCTTTTGTTAGCAGAATTAATTGAAGTAATTAATGATCCCCAAGAGATAGCTTTGGTTAAATGCCCGGCACACACTAATGGAGACAATCATAACTCGAAAGGGAATGAAACAGCAGACGCACATGCCAAGCATGCGGCATACTTTGGTGAAATATGGAACCCCCCAGAGTCAGAGAGAGGGAGGGGGATGGAAAAACAGATGATGATGAAAGAAGGGTACACCCATCTCCCCGCAACACCGATAATGGAATTACAGGCAGCCACACCAATGACAGAAAAGGAACTATGGGTAAAAAGAGGATGTACGATGTCCCCAACTGACGCACTGTGGCGTCAAAATAACACTGGAAAGGTGGTCATGTCGTTGGCACTGTTGAACACCGCCCTGGCCCAGCTCCATCATCCAGCACATCCAGGAAAGGAAGTAATTGCAGCACGAATTAGGGAAGATTGGTTCTGCCCCGAGTTAAATTCTCATGTAACAAATTTCATCAGCAATTGCCTCACATGCCAACAATTTACGGCCGGTCACACGCTGCAAGTGATAAAAGGTACTATACCCCGGCCATAGGGACCCTTCCTACACATTCATATTGACTACGTTGATATGATCAATGTATTTCAAGGACATAGGTATATGATTGTAGTGGTATGCCCATTCTCCAGGTGGATCGAGGCCGGACCCTGCTCACACACGGATGCGTTCAGAGCAGCTACATTTTTAGTAAGAGAGGTCTTCCCCAGGTGGGGTGTGTGTGAAGTGCTGCGGTCAGATAACGGCCCACACTTTGCTAATGAAATGTTTCAGCGCATCACGTCCTTGCTGGGTATTAAACATAAATTTGCATGTGCATATCACCTGCAGGCCAACGGTGTATGTGAACGTCAGAATGGCCTATTGAAAGAAGAAATCGCAAAATAATTCAGCAGACAATCAAGAAGAGCTGGTTGTACTGTCTTCCGCTAGCTCTATTTGAGCTAAGGAATAGGCCAGGGTCTGACCACCACCTCACTCCCCACGAGGTGGTGACAGGACGTCAAATGCGCCTTCCTCTAACGCCTACATCAAGAGCCTTCACAGACCATGAAAACACTGCAACTGTTCTTGGTGACGAAATGTATCAATATGTGTCTTTCTTGATTACTAGTGTAGCGTTTGTATCTCAACAGCTTGAGCGCACGCGGGGCGGGTCGAAGAGTTCTCAACAAGAAGACACCAACAAGGAACTGGGAAAGGAAGGACTATGCACTATTGCTAAAGGTGACCATGTGCTACTCCGCAACTTTAATAGAAAGTGGAACGGCCCACGCTTTACTGGTCCTCATTTGGTAGAGGAGGTAGCCACCAGAGCGGTGAAATTGCAGGATAAGCGTGCCTGGAATCACCTACACGACGTAAAGATCTGCAAACTCCAGACCCGCCCTAGCGTTAATGACAGGGCCACTGGAAGGGCAACGACATCAACAGCATCGTCTACAGAGAAGGAGACATCGACCACAGCTGATGACAGTAGTGTCACTACACCTGATCATCCCCCAGATTCCCCAGAGGCAACTACTGAGATAGACATTGGACGCTTGCCCATAGCCCATCCCATGGTCACGAGATCACAAAGTAAACAAACTTCCGCCCAATTGAGCCCCAGCCCCCTCCCCTCTAAGGTCACCCCCGATTGAAGGACATTGTATAACAAACTTGGGTATTGCACACACACGCATATAAAACACTTGTATGTTTTCTCTTTTTTCTTCTTTCGCACATGCAGGTACCGTGTATAATTGTATTGTTAAGAAAATAAGTAACTAACAGTGTACTCTGCCCAGGAGTAGATGCTGCCCACAGATGATAACACCCCTGAAGCCCTATCGCACCAATTTGTATATCATATAAGAAGACCAAAGTACCTAAAAAGAAGGAGGGTACGCGTATATTACACCACATTTGTTTTGGCCATAGAACAATCATTTCCCCATCTTCACGAGCACTTACCGGCTCTAAGAGATAGATCACTAATATTAGCGTGGAAACAGCTCTTTGCCTGGGCACTGAATGATTACTTGATAGGGAGAGCTTAATAACAACGACTAACAATAATAACAAGTGTATTGAGGATTTTCAGGCGGGCACCTTTAACGTCGCAAGAATAAGCTGCCGGACTGCAGCAAGGTAAGAGCAAAATGCCGGTGAGACTAGCTCTTGTAATAAAAATGATAGGAGTATTGGTCATCACTGGTCTGCTGGCTGCCTCTGTATGGCAGAAAAGTTATGCTATCAATATTATGGCTGCACCCAAAACTAACATGCCCCCTTCCACGGCTGCAACAGGTATGACGCCAGGTGGTACTAGCAACCCTACGGATAAGGGAAGTAGAGTTAAACGCAGCACATGTACTGATAACAAGGGTATTGATAATTACATAACAGATTCAGCACACATCTCAAACAACATGTGGTACCAGCACATGTCCCAAATTGGTAAGCAGACAACAGAAGATAGCTGTTATGTGTGCTCATTGATCCCATACGCCATGAGCGCTTCACGGACATTCGCCGCCACAGAAATACAGCGTGATGTATAGTATATCTGGCACTATTTCAAACGAGAGGCCGATTTCAAGGGACGGTGGTGAGAATGCAGTGGGAAACAAGAGACACATACCCATACGAAAACAATTTCCTCAAGTCATATTTGAATTACCATAAGAGTAGCTTACACGCTGAATCATTCAGATATATGACGAAGCGCCCTGAAAAGGGTGAAACGAAGAAGATAACACTACAATACCTACCATGTGATTGGTACGCCACTGAAGCTCCTGGTATACAAGGATGTTGGGAAAGGCCACTGATAACAATAACAGGGAAGGTATACATGAACAATGAATGGGAAATAGGAGTGGTCGGTAGCAACATGATAACAAGAGAAAATATTACCACCATACAGGAATACAACGACAGATGTTGGATGACATGGGGCAAATACGTACCCATGCTGAAATGGATGGAGAAGGATGAAGACCCAATAAGCATACTACCGCTGACCGCGCCCAAGTTATGCTACCAACACAGAGGAGATGTGGAGGTGGGATATAACACCAACTGTGGAAGTGTGTTAGAATTACCAGAGGGGGGTGCTGGAACGGCAGTGATAATGGATCACTATTGGGCCTGCGGAGATAAGGCATATCACACCCTGCCTCCGTTGTGGAATGGTATATGCACAATGGTACACATCAACGTACCATCACTAGTGGTGCCCCAAAAACATGTGAACATGGCCAATTTCCCCAAAATGGATGAAGGAAACAAGAGGAAGAGGAGATCCGTACAATCACAGGAGGGAGAGAACAACAACAACAATAATGTCCTAACAAGGATAAAGAGACAAGGAGAACCCCTGACAGGAAACTACCTGTGGGGAAGGTCGGAAACAGCACTCACTTCTATTCCACCAGAACATAGATTATTCAGCAGGGCTGCAATGTTCTTCTCGTCAATAATACACCCAGGACTGCAAGCTTATGCAAACGCTAAATGGTTCCAGATCACCCGATGGGAACTAATGATGACGATTAATTCAACAGTAAACGGATTCAATGCCATAAAAGAGGAGCTGCGAGCGGTAAGAATGGTAGCACTACAGAACAGATATGTACTGGATCTTCTCACAGCAATGGAAGGAGGAGTTTGTGCAAAAATAGGACAATCATGCTGCACATTTATTCCTGCTAACGATGCAGACAATGGTACACTTACTGAAACAGTATCACAACTGGCCCAGATGCACTCCAAGATGATGGATGAAAGTAAAGGAGTAAAGAAGGATAATAGCTGGTTTTCATTGTTATGGTCATGGATGCCATCATGGCTGTTGGACGGGCTGAAGGTAATAGTTGGATGCATAATACTGGCTGCAGCTGTATTGATTGTAATAAGGTTTTGGAAGGCCAGGGAGGCACGCACTACAGACGAAATGATCGAAATGGGTGGCATGCACCCCTTGATGCCAACTGATGATGACCAGCACACCGACGTGATAATAAAGGAAAGAGAGAAACTGCGCAAACAGATCATCACCAATCACTTAGACCCACCATCCGTAAAGCTTGAGAACCCAAGAAACCCGAGGAGCTATATCGGAAGATGGGTATACTGCAAACCGGGAGGGAGCTGTGTATATATGTACTGGTCATTTGAAGACCATGTCAACCACTATGGACACCTGGGAGGAGTGACCAAAATATGGAGAGTAAGAGGAGATAAAGAAAAAGATATGTTTGTGGTCCACAAGTCGACCAGAGGGGGGACTGAAGTGGGAGAATGGGAGGAAACGCTCCCCCCAATCTCCTCGCGACCATGGCCTAATGCAGGGGTCTGCAACCTGTGGCTCTCCAGATGTTTCGGACTACAACTCCCATGATCTCCTGACATTGACTATGCTGTACAGGCCGGATGGGAATGGTAGTCCAAACACATCTGGGAGCCAAAGGTTGCAGACCTCTGGGACCGCGGCCCAGACACCCACCACAAGATGAATTTGTCTATCTACCAGACGACCAAATACCCTGGTTCAAGAACATAAGGATATGCCCACCAGCATGCCCTACTCAAGCCGACACCTGCGGCATGGATGAACTCGACTAAGACCTCAACAACAAGCACCCACATCGTTAGAGATGCCATAACGACCTAGCCAACTGCCAAGAACACACCTGCCACCATGCACACTGGTCACTCACGCACCAACCTACACGAAGAATATATTCAGTGCTATGACGTAGGTGACGGATACACCCACTGACGCGCATCTTTATTATTTTTCACATAGGTTTTTTAGTAATGCAGAAACGCAAGACGCATAAAGCACTCGCGTATACGCTTGCTGACGCTTCTCCCACCCCTCGCATCGTGATGAGAATATAAAGAAGACGTAATACTGCCTATGAAGCCATGTCTAACCACAACACAGGTGCTGTGCATTACACATCCTCACCCATGAACCAGGCCCAAGTAGGCCGCAAGCAAGAACCGCCATGAACACTGAATGAGCGAGAGTACAAGTGCTGAACACGCAGAACGAGCCCAGCGAGAGCTCACAGCCAAGGGGGCGATGTTGCAACTCGTATGCTACCAGCCGGCGCCAAGGTCACACCTGTAAGCAAGCCAAGCACACAGAAGCAAAATACAACTTTAAATGTGCAGAATTCCGCCCCAGCTACGGTCTCTCCACACGTGACCAAGCCAACCTGATAAGGTGCCAGACCCACGAGGAAGAAGTAGCCTGGGTCCCACGTCTGGGACACAGGTTGAAACAGTGAAATGACCAGATGGACACCTACAGCGATGGGAATGGCCTGCTCTCAAGCCTATGAGCAAACCCGCACATTGTCTGCATGAACACATAGTTACACATTGTTGCTAGTGACAGGTACACCGCGAGCTGGGAACAACGATGGTCCCAGACTGGGGGGCTCGTGGGAGGACCAATCAGAACATGGGGGCACTCATCACTGACGCCACTAACATTAGCCAATCATCAGGGGTCTTCGTGTAACAATTTTCAACTATCTAATAGAAGGGACAACCCAAGTATACCACCTGACTCATCCTCAACCACTAACATTGCTCTCTATATGTATACTATACTAACCCTACCACTCGAGGAACCAATCCCGAGTGGCAATAGGTTTTTCGGTAACTTTCCCAGGTGACGCAAGTAGCGCGTCATACTGCGGCGAAAAGGGCCTGCGAGCCCCACGAATTCTGAGAGTCTGGATGGACGAGTACGATCCTAGACCCATCCCTGCCGTTGTTTTAATAAACAGCAGAACCGCCTTGCTTCTTGTGTGTGTCTCATACTCATTTTTTGGGGAACACGGGAGGAGTTGGGGCCTCCCAGCCCAGCGGTCCGCGGACGGCTCAGCCGACCCCGGGATAATCACCCCAACAAAAGGGCCATTGAATCGTGGCTCATCCCACTTCTTCCTTGTAAAGTTCCTTATGAGAACAGCATCACCAGGGAAGACGGGTGGCCCAAATAGACTTTGCGCAGAGTCTGTTTCAGCACTTCCTGTTGTATTTTGTGCTGCGCTGCACCCTTTTCTTTGTCGCTGCAGCTGGCCTGAAATGACAGATACGCTGGATGTCATATAATTCAAGTAGTCCTGCATCTCTGTCCCCAAGACCTCTTTTGTTGGCTGGGCATCACATCTAGCTCTATCTCAGTGGGTAAGAGGGGTCCTCATCCTTCTGCCTGTGAGCATCTCGTGCGGCGTGAGATGATGGTCGGAGCCTGGTTAGTTCCGAAGTGCATACAATGCCAGTGATAGACAGTACAGCCATCCCTTTTTTAATGTGAGCTTCAACTTGGCTATCCTATCCTTTAGCAGGCTGTTGAGCCGCTCACAAACACCATTCCCCTACAGATGATATGCCGATGAGAACTTGTGCTTTATACCAAGCAACAAGCGGATCTGCTCGAAAACTGCATTCATGAAGTGAGCCCCGTTGTCTGATCTCATTACCTCGCACACCCCCCATCTAGGGAATACTTCCCTCACTAGACATTTGGCAGCAGAGGTAGAGTCTGGGTGTGCACAGGGACCTGCTTCTATCCATCTAGAGAATGGACACACTACCACAATTAAATACCTGTACCCCTTGCACACTTGAATCATGTCGACGTAGTCGATATGCAAGTGCTGGAATGGCCCATTTGGCCGGGGGATAACTCCTCTTACTACTTTTAGTGTGTGTCCAGCGGTGAATTGCTGGCAGATTATGCAGTTCACCATGAAGAACGCAACATGCTCTGATAAATTCAGTGTAAACCAGTCTTCTGCGAGTCTTGCAGCAAGATTTTCTTTTGACATATGTATAGGGTAGTGTAATTGCTCCAATGCTACTTTCAGTATGGCGACAGGCATTACTAGTTTACCAGTGCTGTCTTGCCTACACAACCCGTCAGAGGGGTCTAAGGAACACCCTTGATGTTTCCACAAATGTTTCTCCTCCTGAGGTGCCTCCCCTTGGAGTTCCATTAGCTGAGTCTGTCCCATGTTGCTATAGCCCTCTGGTGTGGCTCGTGCTACCATCATACGCTCATGGGTACGTGCCACCTCCACGTCCATGATTGTTTCATACTTGGATGCCATGCGCTTGGCTTCCGTGTCCACTTCATGATTTCCACGTGACACGAAATTTGTCCTTTTGGTGTGCGCGGCACATTTCACGACCGCTATGCCCACTGGGAGCTGTAGTGCTTTTATCAACCTGTCCAATAAGGCTGCATGTTGCACTGGCGTGCCGTCCGCTCGGAGGTAGCCCCTCCTTTACAACGTGCTAAGCCTGCGTGCACGGTAGATGTCACATAGGCAGAGTCACTGTACACCATTACTTCCTGGTCTGCATGATTCTCAATGACGAGTATCAGCGGCAATAGTTCTGCATCTTGCGCAAAATAGTGAGATGGTATTCGTGCACTGACGACTACCTGGAACTTTCCATTCGCTAGGTGTTTTATCACGGCCACGCCTGTGTATCTTTGTCCATCTTCTTGGTCGATTCTAGATGAGCCATCAATAAACACAATCTCACCACCTGCCAGGGCATTTTCCTCTACCCTGGGGATTTCATCATAGAATTCCTCATAATTCACGCAGTCATGTACGGGTTCTCCCTCTGTGACTGGTTCAGCTATGAAAGTAGCTGGATTCACAGTTTTACATCGCACTATCTTGATCGATGGGTTAGAGATAATCATTTCATATGCGGATGCTCTCTGAGATGTCAGCGTGCACTTTGGCTTCTCTAGTATGGCAAATAACGAGTGCTCGACGTACAATGTCATAGAGCACCCCATCACAATGGATGACGCCTTTTCAATGACGAACGCGGCAGCAGCTAGATTTTGTTCACATGGGAAGTGGCCTTCATGACTGCAATATGCTAGGGGCTTGTACCCCAGTGAGGTTCGCTGAGCGAGCACTGCCTTCATAAAATTGCCATCGGTATGTGAGAACAGGTAGAATTCCTCTGCATAATTAGGAATCTCGAGAACTGTGGCCTTACAAATCGCCTCCTTGAGTTCTGCAAACCCCTTTTCCATTGCCTCAGTCCATTCCATTTTTTCCCTTGTCGCCTGGGCCTTCTTAAGGGCCTGAAGCAAGGGCTTGGTATACGAGCTGTAGTCAAAGTCCCATGCTCTGACATAATTGCACAGGCCTAAGAAGCTTTGCATTTGTTTTATCATGAGTGGCTTAGCCATGTTCATGATAGCTTCAGCCCTTTCTGGGGTTACCTTTTTCCCTTCATGTGAGATTAGCTGTCCTATGTACAGCACCTCTCGCTGACAGTATTGTAGCTTTTCCTTGTCAACCTTATATCCCTTCTCAGCCAGGATAGGCAATAGCTGGACAGAGTCGCGCCTGCATTGTTCCTCAGTGATGCTGCAGATCAGAATGTCATCCACATACTGCAAAACAACACTGTCTACAGCAATATTGCTTAGGTCCATCTGCAGGACTCTGTTGAATATGGATGGAGACTCACAGTACCCCTGTGGCAGCCTCGTGCTTTTCAGGTGCATTTGCCTGAAAGTAAATGACGTCAGGTCTTGTGAGTCACGGTGCAACAGGATTGAGATAAACGCATTTTTCAAGTCAATCACCGTGAAATATTTTGCCTCAGTGGGTATGTTGCATAGATTGTGGATGGATTAGGGACGAGAGGGAACTCGCCCTCAACTATATTGTTTAATGCTCTTAAATCTTGGATTAAATGCCAAGATCCTCCCTTTGATTTCTTGACAGGATAAATCATTGTATTGCAAGGTGATTCTGACGTCACTAGGATGCCCTGCTCCATCATGGCAGAAATTGTCTTCGCAATCCCTTCATCTGCCTCTCTGGACATAGGATATTGTCGTGCTCTTGGTAAAATTGTTCCTGGTTTCAGTTTAATTTTCACTTCACCTGCCCCCTTCAGAAGGCCTACGTCATAGGGCCCTGTAGTCCATACCGCGACAGGCACTTGGGCCATGTCCTCATCAAAGTATTCTGGATGTATCAGCGCCAACATCATTCTCTGTGGCACCACCCGTTTGATCATTTTGGCCCAAAATATGAGACTCACTTCCACCCTTGTCTCTTCTAGGTCAGGGTGTTCTTCGAACAGATCGTCATCGGTGACGTCAGTCACTCGATAGCCTTCTTCGATGGCGATAATCGCACACCATTGTCTGCCTTTGTCGTCATATCCTTCGACCAATACCACTTTCCGTCGCACTGCGGCAGATTGTATCATTATGGGAAATACTTGTCCCTCTTCTTCATGCATAGGTATTCTTGGTCTGAATAGGAACTCATCAGGTGTCCTCATATTTCTATTAGCGAGGCCTGGCAAACCCGCCATGAGCACCTGCACGCAATATGCGAAAACTTCTGGCTCTAATGGTATAGCTCTCATGGCTATACGTCCGGAGTATGCTCTGATAATTTCGCACACATTCGAATAATGCATTCCTGGAGTGGAGCACACTATACCATTCTCGTTAAACGAGATTGTCATATTCAACTTAGTGATTAAGTCCCGACCCACGATATTTACTGGGGTCTGACGTGAATATAATAAGGGTACATTCATTTCGCGCTCTCCCACAGAGACTGGGAGCGCGTCTGTAAAGGGAACTCTAAAGTGAGCTCCCGTGAAACTCTGAGTATCTATGGTCTCGCCGGACAAGGAAAACCTGCCTCTCGTATGCACGAGCTCGTCGCACCCGTGTCAACTAAGAAGGAATATTCTTTACCCCCTATGACGACATTCACCCTAGGTTCCCTATTAGGGTATGGTGTCACTGATAGGATAGAACACATCAGAGTCCCCCGTGAGCTGTCCTATTTCATATATAAGTTCGGCCCACTGTATACTTGCTGATTTCCCCCATTTCCAGGGTTGACTCCCCCTCCAGAGCTTGTGTCCTGCGACATTTGCGGTGGTGCCTGCGGGGATTGTCCCTGCGGTAAGTTTCCCATGTGTGAGGGTTGAACCACTTGCTGCGCACCTAGCTGCAAGCCTGACGGCTGCTGCTGCACTGTGTGATTTTGTGCACTGCCCTGGTATGGGTGATTCACCATGCCTATTCCCATTCCTTGGCCACTTTGCCACATGCCTTGGCTTCCGCACATGCGCGGCACGTGTCCTGTCATTCCACAAAGCCAACACACTGGCGATGGTTGGGCCATCTGTCCATCTGGCGTAACTGGACTGCCCATCTGCGCGTTCTGAAAGCCATCTTGATTATTCCGAAAGCCACCCTGGTTACCTCGAAACCCACTGTGATTACTCTGCCATCCTCTTCCTCCAAAACCCCGTCCCCTCGGGTAAAATCCCGCCCTACCCTGATTATTCAGAGATGGGTTAGTCGCTTGCTGTGCGCGCGGTTCGGCTGGGCCTGTCAGCATGGCTCCCTCGAGAGCATACTTTAAGAGTTTCTTTTGCACCAGCTTCGCCTCCTCACCCTTACGAGTTGCTTCCTTTTTATGATTTTTTTCTTGCAACAATCTACAGTAATGTGCAATTGTCAACTGTATTTCAGCCCATGTTTTAGATTCTATTCCTACCAATTCCTTGAGCTGTTTTTGCACTGGCTCAGGCAACCCTTGGCATAATATATGATAGAATACAGGGATAGATTTCGTCCAAGACTCATGCGTTTCGAGCACCCACGCGTCTTGAAAATTCTGGATATAAATCAACAGATCCTCTGACTCTTTCATTTTCCGAGTCATTATAGCCCCCATATCAGAAGTGTCTGGCTATAGCGTTTGCAGCGCTTTCCACACTGCTGCTCTACAATTATTAAATGGCGCTCCGTCATGAGAGGTGTTTATTAGGGTTACCCTAGGGTAGCCTGCCCGTTTCCATACATCGTCTGCTGTTTCACCAAGTATGGCAATTAGGAGGCCCTTAATGTCCCCTATTGCTAAGGTGACACCCCCTGTCATTTTCTCTAACTCATGTATCCACTTACCGGCTCCCGATGTCAGCATTGGAAGCTTATTTTTTAGTTTCTCTCGGTCCATGTGTGGCCATGGAATATATTGTGGTCTTGCTCCCCCCTTTTCTAGCAGCGGGAATTGGAATGCGCAGTCTTCCTTTTCTTTCCACATAGCTCCCCGGTCTATCGCTAGGGTGGCATTTCCGCCTTGCCGTCTCCCTGGCAATGCCCTTAATCTATCTGCATAGGCAGGTTCTGACGCCCCCCTCTGACCGTGGGGTGTTCTTTCATGTCGGCTGGACTTCGGTGTCCTACTTGTGGACTCGCTAGCATCTGACCATTGTACCCCTCGGTCGCCTGTCTCCCTTCCTCGTGTGCCTCATCCTCCGTTTCCCCACCGGAGTCAGATTCTGAATGCTCAGTTCACACAACTCCTTGCATCGTCTTCGTCCTGCCCAATCTCCAGTCTAGTCTGTCTAGGGACAGTCCCCTGTTCCCAATACTTCGGGTGACATTCTCTGTGTCATATAGCTGAGTGCTCTCCAGGCGCTCATCTTCCCTTCCCCCATGGGATCTCTGTTCTAGCCCCATCTCATCGTATACCTTATCAATCATTTCCCTGATGCTTCTGGTGTCGAAGTCATCCTCAATAATTGGCCCACTTGTACCTGGTACCGAGTCATGTGCAGGAAAGAATTCTTCTATGTCTTCCCATTCTACAACAGGATTGGGTTTTTTAACTTCCTGCTCCAAATATTCAAGATCTCGTGCCCTCTGTCTGCGCTTACGTTCTGCTTCCTCATCTATTCCCTTGCACTTCCTCGCTTCTTCTCTAGCCTTGTCTACTTCCCTCACCTTTCATTTCTACGTTCCTTTGCCGTTCTAATTTCTTCATCTTCTCTTCTCTTCACTCTCCTCTCACGTACCCTTTGCTCTTCTTCCAACCTTTGCTTATTCTGTTTGTACTGGTAGTAGGCTGCCTTCTGTTTGCGATCGAGCTGTTTCTCTTGCTCTTCGCGATATAGTTGTTCTCGCTTCAGCCTATCCCTCCTTCTTGTCCTTTCATCCCTTATTTCGTTTTCCTTTTCTCTCTCTCTCCTTGGCGTCTCATCAGACCTCTCTCTTGGCCTTTCATCATCACTTCCTTTTCCATCTAATTTCAGCAATATCTGCCCTCCCATCCATTTGTCTTTTGCAAATGTTATCTCATCAGTTCTATCTTCATTTTCCTTTCGTTGCTTTCCCTCTCTCTCCTTAACGAGGGATGCACATCTCTGTGCCTGATCCTTTCCTACGTCATTGCGTCTCTCCTTGTCCCTCGGGGCTGCAGAGGCAAGATTAATTTCCTGGTCCTTTTCTTTATTGTCATTGCTACTATACGTAGGCGACTCATATGCGGGGTTGCTATACCCCGTGGCTGCCTTTAGTTCTCTTAGCAGGTAGAGCCCCTCTGTCTTACTTCCCTCGATGGCTGGCTACGGCAGGGCCAGTGGCGCGGTAGGCATCTCACCCCCCTCCGTGCATATGTTTAATATCCAATCTGCAGGAGGCTCTTCCTCCTTCGTCTGCTCAAACATCTTCCATAGTTCTAGAACAGCAAGACGTTTCTCTAGCTTCTTGCCTGTATATGTGGGATGTAGATAAATCGTCATGTGCTGTACCAGCTTTTGATAGGGAGCCATTCGGTGGCCAGGGCATAAACCTCTTGTGGGCGGTACCCTTAACCCATTCTGTGCTATACTTTTTTAATTTAGGTGCATGCTTAGGTAGTTGCTTGCATAGATGTGCAAGTGGGGTGACCTCCTCCATTTTCAATTCCGTTACCAACAATATTTATACAGTTTGTTATCCTTCTACTAGTATGATCGAGCACCAGATACGCAAGCCCCAATCCAATCTTTTCCCCCCAAAATGTATACTATCAATTAACTCAAAACCATCAATTCATTGGCGATTCCCTCTTCTTCACAGAATCGCGTAAAACTCAATTTCATCTCAAACAATCAACAATACGGTTTGCTTAATTCAACACACAACAGAACACATAGGACAGACACTTGACAGACTAGACGGACACCAGCTGGTCATACATATACCTGCCTTCTAATCAATACCCCGTCATGGAGTTTAAACAAACTCCTTTAATGCGTCTTTAAACGTCATCGTAGTCTAATTGTCCCTTATTATATGGGCTATGAGTTCACGTTTCTTCTGACCGCTGTATTAAAATGCAGGAACAAGGCGAATGCTTACGTTTTTCTCTCGGGTCCCCCGCCCGGTATCCATACGTTATTCTCTCGGGTGCCCCTCCCCCCGGTATCCTTACTTTTTTCTCTCGGGTACCCGCCCCCGGTATCCTTACGTTTTTCTCTCGGGTGCCCCCCGGTAACCTTACGATTTTCTCTCGAGTGCCCCCCGGTATCCTTACGTTTTTCTCTCGGGTGCCCCCCCAGTATCCTTACGTTTTTCTCTCAGGTGCCCCCCAGTAACCTTATTAACCCCTTATATATATATATACAGTCTTCTCTACTTCTGACTATTTTTTGTTTCCTCTGCCACCCTCTGTTACCTTTCCCTTGCTTGTTCTAATGCCTACAAGACATTTGCCAAAGTAACAAGTTTGTTGTTTCACTCACCGATCTCATCTTTTCCTCTCTGGAGCTTGGGATCACTGCCCCGCCTTTTCAGCCTCTTGCGGTCTTTTCGTCCGATTGGCTGCCCATGGGAATGAGAAGGGTTATGCTTGGAAGGTGGGTTCCTTCAGACCCACTGCAGATTTTTTATGGACTTACTCTATCATTGTCCACGGGAAGCTTCTCAGCCTACTCAGCCAGAATGGCGAAAGGACTCGTGATATTGCCAAAGGCCTAGAATTACTTTGTGCCGTCGGTCTATAGGTGTCTTATAACTATATTAATCAATAATCCATAATCGATGGCTGAAGCCATCCTCTGCTACTAAGTGTAAAAGAGGACGAGACATCCACCGACGGGCCCATAGGTCAGTGCTCACCCTCTAGTACCTTTAAGACAAGATAGCTTCACCATGTGAGGGATGGGGGTGCAGGATTCACTTACTCCAACACGACTCAATAATGAGGACTCAGTAGTTTGGCAAAGGGAAGTCCGTTTAATGACAAGTACATCAAACAGGGAAGCAGTTGGGTATCAGCATCGTTGCAATCACCTATCTCACTCCGACTTCCTTGAACTTCAGTTGAACAGCAACCTTTATGCATAAAACATGTCATCATTGACGTCTAATTCTACAAAAACTTGGGGGGCGTGGCTTGGACAGCCATGGAATAGGCTGTGAGCCCTGTGTGCTCCGTGATCCGACATCCTGATCCGTTCAACAAACGCATGTATTTCACTTGAATCTGGAAGCAAAACACACCCAAGCGTGTGGGAAGGTGCCGGGAAGAACGTGAGCAGATGAGCGGCTCGTGGGAGACTGGAGAACAGCCGAACGGACACATAGTACCCTGGGGAGAGGCCGCGGATGAAAACACCAAAATGGCAGCGCTCCTAGGGAACGAAGGGATCTAGCAGGACGCGGCAGCGAAATGAAACTGCCGATCCTCTGATGCAGTCACTGGATCGGGCCCGGCAGCTGACATGGCTGAAACATGCGAGTGTGTAACACACTATTACCAGAACATACCCCGGTCTGGCACAACCTACATGTGACTAGGCCATTGTAAAGGAGGTGAGCAGCTGTTGAGTTCTGTTCTTAAACATATTGCCGTGCTCCACAGCACAACGCAACCCGCTGCAACTAGCGCCCAAGCGTTTGAGGGACCAGAGCACTACACATCAGCATCGCAGTGTGGGGACCAGATACGATTGAGAATCACGAGATGTCTGTGAAGGGACTGAGAGCCAAATCCAAACAATCCACAATGGAGGTCTTTGCGAAAACGCAGCGAACCCCCACGGCAGCGGCGCAAAGTACAAGCGCGGCCTCCGCTGATGGTGCCGCAGAAGGAGATAACCGTCAGGTCATGGCGGCCATAACGGATTTGAGCACCAAATGGGGCACAGCGATAGAGGACTTGCGGACGTTCCTGGAAAATAAAAGTGACGCTGTGGGAATGGAAGTTACCCTGCTGCGTCCAGATGTCCGTGCGTTGGCGGAGAGAACAAGTGGCCTGGAAGGCACAGTGAAAGTCAACACGGAGGTCAGCACGAGCAATGCAAAGGAGGTCCATGTGCTAAAACAGCAGGTCGCCAACCTTGAAAATCGAGTGGAGGAGGCGGAAGAAGAGCAAGGAGGAACAACATACGTGTGGTCGGCCTGCCCGAGGGGGAGGAAGGCCTGGACCCCACGGACTATGTAGAAAACATAATCCTCCAGGGGATAGGAGCATAAAAACTCTCACAGGGGTTTACTGTTGAGCGGGCCCACCGGGCCTTGATGAGGAGGCCACGACCTGGAGCTCCGCCGAGGCCAATAATCGCAAGGATCCTGAATTATAAAGACAGGGAGAAGATCCTGGAATATTTCCGTAAGGGCGGGACAATTGAGAGAGCATCCACCAATATCACGGCGTACCCAGATTATACAATGCTGGTGCAGAGGCAAAGATATAGTTATGTGGCCGTCAAGAGGAGGCTACGTACTGCGGGCATCAAATATATGCTTCTGTACCCGGCGAGGCTAAAGGTGCTGCATAAGAGCAGGGCGCTTTTTTTTGACACCCCGGAGGAGGCAGCGTCGTGGATGGACCTGCAGGGCTGCCCGGAACAGGAGGCTGACTGAGATCACCTCGAGCGTGACAAGTGAGGAGTCGGTGCAATGGACATTAAGGGGATAAGTGGGAAGGTGGACTTGTTTCAGGAACACGGGAGGTTTAAGTGAATTTGTAGCCCTTGGACCTTGTGCTCTGGCTGGACTGCGGGCTTCCGAGAGGATTTGAGGGAGGCCATCGAGGAATACTTTGAAATTAATACGGGCAGTGTAAGTTCAGTGGGAACAGTATGGGAGGCATTCAAGGTGGTGGTGCGGGGAGTAGCAATATCTAAATCCAAAGGGCTCCAAGGGGGTATTGAGCGGGAACTGCAAGAGACAGAAAGAGAGCTAGAGGACCTGATACAAAATGAGGGGACCAACCGTGCGAACAGGGCTAAAATTAAGGACTTACAGCTAGCTTGTAGTCAACTCTGGGACAGATTATGCAAACTGAACTATAAGAAATACACGGAGAGGCTGCATTCTGGGGGGGATAAGCCGGGTAGGTTATTGGCTTGGTTGTACAAGAATGAGACCCCCGCTCGGTGATCAGAGAGACGATTATACGAGGACACAGAAGTGGACATGAGCCAAGATATACTAGATACGATAGAGGACATTGGTCTGCCTACTTTGGATGACCTAGAGCGAGCGGACCTGGACGCCCCCATCACCGTGGACGAACTGGAGGCGGTGATCCAACACCTGCCCACATGTAAAGCACCTGGGGCCGGTGGGTTACCCAGCAAGTTCTATAAAACGTACAAGCAGGAGCTACTCCAGCCGCTGCTGGCCATGTTTAATGAAGCATATGAGCGTGGGAACTGCCGGTGTCCCTCCGCAAGGCGGTGATCATTCCCCTTCTGAAACCAGGCAAGCCAGATGCGGAATGCAGATCCTACAGGCCCTTGTCTATGCTCAATCAGGATAGTAAGATACTCACGGCAGTGCTAGCCAATAGGTTGAAGAGGGTAATTGGTAAATTGATACACCCAGACCAAACGGGCTATGTCCCCGGTAGAAATATCACAGATAACTACAGGAGGCTACACCATATTATTGACCAGCATGAGGGAGACTCGAGCGAGCTGGCTATCGTGTCGCTGGACGCGGTGAAAGCTTTTGATTCAGTGCGGTGGCCGTGGTTGAAAGCGACCCTGAAAGGATACGGGATGGGGCCAGGATATATTAGATGGGTCCAGATGTTGTACAGTACCCCGACGGCGAGAGTCAAAACCGGAACCACAATCTCAGATAAATGGCAACTTAGCAGGGGTAACAGACAAGGATGTCCCTGGTCGCCAATGTTATACATCCTGGCATTAGAGCCGCTGGCAATATGCCTACGGCAACAATAGGGGGAGGTGGGGATTCGCACGACAGGGAGCACACACCTGATATCATTGTATGCAGATGATGTGCTTCTCTACTTGCGCTACCCAGAGGAGAACCTGCAATATGTGTTGGAGGTGATGGTTCGTTACGCCACCCTCTCAGGCATATCGGTGAACCCCGGGAAGTCCAGTTTGTTCCCCCTGGGAAGGTACAAGAGCACCCCGTTGGAGAGGCTGCCCGTCTTGCAGATACCCTGGCAGACCGTGACATTCAGGTATCTGGGCGTAAATATCTACCACAATATAGAGACAGAGCACAAACATAACACAGAGAAGGCGATGGAGGGAGTTAAGAATAGCATGGTGTTCTGGTCTAAATTACCCCTAGCCATGATGGGGAGAGCAGGTCTACTCAAAATAGTGGTCTTGCCCAGACTCTTGCACTTTTTTGTGAATGTCCCGTACCTAATCCCCAAACGCTTTTTTGTGAAACTTCATGGCATGTGCAGGGGCTCCATATGGGGCAACTCCAGAAATAGGGTGGCCCTGTGGAAACTACAGAACACATGTGATTAGGGGGGCATAAACCTACCGAATTTTGAGCTGTATTACATGGCAGGACAGTTGTTGTATGTTGCTAGGTGGTTGTCTGCAGGCGACTCGGCAGAAGCTAGGCTTTTGCACGGTGAATCAGCTCCTTACTTTTTGAGGGAGACAGTATGGCTGCGCAAAACTAAAATGGCGAAGATGGGGAGATTATTGAAGCTGGTCTGGGAAGTATGGCGCAGGACATGGAGAACGGTGGATGAACCAGATCCCCTTTCCCAGCAGGCCCCACTGGCGGTGCTATGCGGGGACGACTCCCAATTGTTCGAAGCGGTCCGTAGGTACTGGGAACCAGTGGGATTGGCCACCCTTGGAGACATATGGCAGGAAGGGGTGGCGTTGGGATTCCAGAAGCTGCAGGATGAGACAGGGGTGCATAGAGGCCAATTTATTACTTATTCCAGGCTCATGAAGAAAGTGAGAGAGAGGTGGCCTGAGACTGTGCTAGAGGAAGAACCCAATGCCTCCCTAGAAACAATGTATGATGTCTCGGAGGGTGGGCACGAAATATCTTGGATGTATGAGCTCCTGAGGGCGAAGACGGGGAAGGAGCTGCTCCAATTGAGGCATGACTGGGAGGAGGAGGTGGGGGAACCCATGACAGAGGGACAGTGGGATAGAGCCCAAAGGTACCATAAAAAGGTGTCCCGGAATGCGAGACTCCAGCAGATCCAGCTGTATGTCACTCATTGAGCTTACCTGACTCCCAGTAGAATAGCTAGGTTTGGAGGCTTGGCTGTACAAAAATGCCCCAGGTGCGGGGAGGAAGAGGCAGGACTACTACACATGTTCTGGGCCTGCCCTGAGGCGCACAGATTCTGGGAGGAAATAAAGATGAAAATGGCTGGTGGGGGAGTGGTACTGGACGTAGGATCTGCTTGGGCTTGCATGCTTGGGAATTTCCCCAGGCCACGTCACTCGAAGCATATCAGTAAAAATGAAGGACCTGGCCTATATTTTGGCTAAACACAGAATCGCAATGTGCTGGAAAGCGGCCCACAGACCCAGAGTGGAGATATGGTGGGCGGACCTCTTGAGATGGGTGGAAGCAGAACCTGTGGTATGGTTTGAAGCTGTCACCAAGGGCGGGAGGAGGAAGCGGGCCCCCTGATAGTCTGGAGGCAGCTGGTGACCTCAATGGTAAGCCCCCACCAGGTCAATCATGATACAGAAGACTCAGATGAGTCAACGAACACAGAGATTCCCGAAAATGCTCATCTAGATGATGAGGCTGTGATGGCTCGAGTTTGTGGGGAGGGAGGGGGGAGGACGGGAAGCGACAATGCATAATGTGATGTTTTGATATTGATTATGTATGTCCTAAAAGTTACCATGGTTGACGTGTTTGTTATAAAATAATAAAAATTGTTTAAAAAAAACAATAATTCTACAAAAACTTGTCATGCAATATAATTGGTTAGGAAAGGTAACTTAAGTATAGGTGCTATATCTGTATATGGTAATGGAGCATGAGGATTGGATAACTCTTATCGGGTGGGCGTCTACACCCCTCCCTCTACATCACACGTGATAGACTTCACTACAAGTACAACGTCTCATTGGTTCTACAATATATAGGACCCTAGATAACTTGGTCCATTGTGATTGGGCAGGTTACACCCCTAGACATAAATTTCCACTTTTAATTAGCAGCATGCAGAATGGACACCCAGGTGTCTGGTGTCCCAAGTTTCACCCTTCCTCCCTTCCATCAATCAGTATCTTGGGGCTATGTGTCAATTAGTTGGCTGGGCATGGCCTCAAAACTGTAGCCTCTTATCTGGAGAAGATATGGCACCCTTGGATCTGGGTGACATCAGACGTTGGCAATTCTTTGCACCTGTCTTGGTCATATGTCTGTTCACCGTGAATCTGCTTCAGTTTCCAGCTTTTAGTGTATTTAATTCTGTTTTTCGGCCTCGCCACCTGCATGGGACTCCCTTATCTTGACCTTCATGGGGCAGGCTGGTATGCTCTGAAGTTTCGATTCCTGTTAGCTCACACTCTCCTCCCTTTCTCTGGTTGACCTCGATTTCCCAGGCATGAGCTGTTCTTTGTTGAGTTTCGATTCCTGCTCCTTCTCCTGGCTTTGGCTGGGATATGAAACCAGGCCTGTTAGGCCTCTGGCCGCCTGGGCATACTTCTGCTTTTACAAAATGGAGTTGCACTTGTATAGCATGCCTTATTGAGGTAGATATAGTTGGCGCTTGCCGCTCTATTCTTCTACTAAGCATTGCAAGCAGTATCATTTTCTTAGCTTCTTGCGTTCCAAGCCTATTTACACGCATTTAACTGGTTGGTTACTTCCATCTTGTCTCATAGCAACGTTTCCTCGCGTTTTAACATTGTCTCTTTCCTGTGTCCATTATATCTATTTTCATAGCTACTCGCACTGGCGTGCTATCTTCAATAGCTGCTTTCGTTCATTTGCGAGTCTGTCCAGGCCCTTGTGTCATTTCCACTGGCCTTCCATTACAGCTCTTTGGGTCTCTTCATGGACCGCCTGTAGGTACTCTTCATTTCGTCTCAGCGGCTAGTATGACTGTCTGATAGGGTACCGTGCTGCCCAGGGCTGTCTGGTTATGGGCGCTTCAACAGGTATGGATCTTCTAATGTACACTGGGCAGAGTCCCAGTGCAGCTCTTTGTTGGTTCATCTGCTCCTCATACGTCACATACCTTGGTGAGTCCGTTCCTGGTACCTCGAAATGAGGGGCAGGAGTGCAGGCCATGTCTGGGACCTCCTCTACAATGCTCTTCAGACCCACCAACATCAAAAAATTGAGGTCATCGTACAAGAGAGCACGCCAAGTTACGACATTGAATAGATCTCCCCATTTTCTCTCACCATGTAGACATTTTGGATAAGCTAATCAAATATAGGCGTGAGGCGAGAGGGACTCATGTCTCTATCACGTGCCAGTGAGTGAGGGCAGAAGTGAGTGAGTGTGTGAGTACATCTATATATTACACATTAAAACATTTTTGTCTTGGGGCGCTATTCTGCTTAGCTGCTAAGCAAGAGTAGAACCAGTGCTGGAGCACCCGATGAAGACCAGAGACACTGACCACTGGCTTGTGCACAATGAAAGGAATTCATTGTAATTTATTTCCTTTGATCATATCCACAAAGCATATCCCAGATCCTTGGGACTTGAATAGAGGAACAACGTTGCCCCACTAACACCGTTCACCTCTTCTGGGATAATTATTATGACCTGATCCACAGAGCACTAATCGCCAGAGGAGAGGTATTTAAACAGACTTAGTTTTAAGGGGTTTTGAAGCAGACAAAGAGAATTTCATAAATAGGTCACGCAAATTGAACTGAATTCACCTAACCACTGGAAACGGATGTAGATCCATTTTGGTGGTGATGATGTGCTAACTCGGTTGCAATTCATAAAATAGTCCCACCATTGCATTTTGGGTGAGGTGGAGATGTTGGATACATGGATACAACTACTGTAGCATGGACTCCTCTGTGGCATGGGCCGCTCTGTAGATTGAACTCCCCTGCTGCATGGACTCCCCTGCTGCATGAACTCCCCTGCTGCATGAACTCCCCTGCTGCATGAACTCCTCTGTAGCATGGCCTTTTCTGTAGCATGGACTCCTCTGTAGAATGGACTGCTCTGTAGAATGAACTCCTCTGCTGCATGGACCCTTCTGTAGCATGGACTCCTCTCTAGCATGGACTCCTCTGTAGAATGGACTGCTCTGTAGCATGGACCGCTCTGTAGAATGCACTCCTCTGCTGCATGAATGCCTCTGTATCATGGACTCCTCTGTAGCATGGACCGCTCTGTAGAATGAAGTATCAAATGATAGCGGTCCAGCGTAACACATAAGCGCACACACAATTACACATTCACTCACTCATTTAAACATCCCATTCACCATACACTCGCTCATTTACATGCGCACCCAGCCCCCCATGCATGATATGATATGATATGACATTTATAACGCGCCTATACACAAGTGTTTCATACAATCATTCACACATACATTACATGCACACTCCTTGCACACATGAATACATACATAATGAGCTAACATGCAACACCCTTTGAAACTGCTTCTTTCCCCTCTATTTGTATTTTGTATCTTGTATTTTATTTGGTTTTATATAGCGCCTTACACCAAAGCGCTAAACATAAGAACAAGCACAGTACAAATAATCTATTAACATTTAAAAAAACAGAATATTTCTGTGGTTGCAGTAACCCTCATTAACCAGACGAGAGAAGGTAGGATCGTAGAGAGACCCGAAAGAATGAATAAATAGTGATAGAACAGAGTGAGCGTGGGAGCGTATTCCAGTTTAAAGGTGGTAAGAGAGAGAAGGACTAAAAAACGAGATTGAGCACAAAGGGGATGGGGAACTATAAGGAGGTGAAGAGAAGCAGAACGAAGTGGACGAGAGGGAAGGTAGAATGCAACAAGAGAGGAAAGATAGGGGGGAGCAAGACCATGGAGTCCAAAGAGCACAGAAGAGCATTAGAAGAGCGTGAAAAGATTAAAGCAAACACCAGTAGTTGCTTGGCTTTAAAAGTCATAAAAGGACATGCTTTTCGAATATTATACAAATGAAATCGACACGAACGAGCAGATAAAGAAATATGATGACTGAAAGAAAGATCTGAATCAAGATAGAGACCTAGGTTACGGGCCACAGAAGAAATAGGTATCTGGGATGGAGGAAATGATATGAAGGGAGGTGATTGAAAAGAGAAATAGTAGAAGAAGGAAAAAAGATAACCTCTGTTTTTGCAGCATTAAGTACTAAAAAATGATCTGACATACAAGATTGGATAGCTAAAAGACAGGTGCTAAGTTTATGGTGAATGTCATCAGTAAAGTGAGGAAACGTGAGAAAGACTGTATATCGTCAGCACAGAAGTGATGCGAGAGCCCAAAAGAGGAAATAACCCCAGCTAATGAAGACGTGTAAAGTGAGAAAATAAAAGGACCAAGGATTGAGCCTTGAGGGACACCATAAGTAAGTGAACATGTTTCAGAAGAAGGCCCCGCCCAGGAAACCGAAAAAGTTCTCTAGGATATATATGATTCAAACCAAGCTAAGGTGGAACCAGAAAAGCCAAAGAGGAAAGAGCAAACAGTAAGAGTGTGTGATCAACAGTGTCAAACGCAGCAGAGGGATCCAGAAGTATAAGAAGAGAGGAGTCTTTAGCATGATGTGCAGAATGAAGAGTGTCCAGGACAGAGAGAAGAGCAGTCTCAGTAGAATACCCTGGGCGAACCCCAGATTGAAAGCGGGGAAGGATGGAATTACGAGATATAAAGGTGGAAACTTAAGTGTAAACTATGAGTTCGAGAATTTTAGAAAGATATGGCAAGAGTGAGATGTGACGGAAATTGGAGGCAGGAGATACATCAGCAGAAGGCTTTTGCAAGATCGGAATAATAGTAGCATGTTTACATGAAGAAGGAAAAACAGAAGAAGATAAGCAAGAATTCAATAAAATTGTAAGATAAGGAACAAGTAAAGGATAGATTTTAGGTATGAGCGTAGATGGGATAGGATCCAATGGGAAGGAGGTAGGGTGAGCATGGACAAGGAGACAGAGAGTGTCTTCATTAGTGATGGGCAGAAATCCAGTAAAAATGTCTTTAGGAGATACCAAGAGGAGCAGAGGTCAAAGAACTGACCTCAGTGCGAGAAGATTCAATAACTGATTGAAGTAAAATAGAGCGCAAGATCTGTAGCAGTAAGAATAGAATTAGTTGAAGGATCCAGAATAGGAGATGAGAGCAGACGGGATAGAATTGATAAGACGCATAAGAAGTGTAGTTCCCTGCTGTCTTCAGTTTTAGCCAGCACCGAAGTACGCGTCACATTGCGTGAAGATGGGGAGAAAGCCAAGGTTGGGGAGGTTTACGTGAAGGGTGAAATGAAGAAGAAGGGTAAAGTGAGTCGAGAGATGTTGAAAGTGAGGAGGAAAGAGCAGTAGCAGCTTCATCTGCTGCCAAAGTGGGAAATGATGCTTGTGAGACGAGTTTAGCAGTGCTAGCGGAGATGAAAAGTGTAGTATTGAAATTGACTAGATCAAAATAAGGAGGAGAAGTTACAGGAGACAAAATGCGAGAGGAAAGAACAGGAGAAATCGAGAACAAAAGACGACCGTGATGGTTCGATACATACACCGGAAGAGAGGACACAGGAGATGTAGACATGGAAGAGGTAAATAGAAGATCTAGACGAGATCCAGAGATGTGAGAAGGGGGAGTAGAAAGAGGAGCGAGATATTCAGAGTCAAGAATAGAAAGAAAAGGAAGAGCAGAATGAGTAGTTAAGAGGTGAAGATTAAAGTCGCCAAGAACTATAAGTGGAGTAGTAGTAGGAAGCAAAAAAGACAGCAGTGTATCAATCTCCTCACAAAATGAGTGAGGACGATAACTCAATAGGAATGAAATTGAAGATGTAGAGGAAACAGCAGAAGAAATGAGAGTATGAAAATTCAAATGAGGAGAAGTGAGGAAGAGTCAATTATGAGGGATAAGAGAAAAAGATGAATGATATAAAATACCAGGGCCACCCCTCCTCCCCCGAGAAAAGATACGAGGGGTATGGCAGCAAGATGTAGCAGAGGTAAACAATGATGCGGGTATGGTAGTATTAGTAGCCAAGATCCAGGTTTCAGTAACACAGAGAAATTGTTCATTTAAACGTAAAAACATGTCAAGTACTGTTGATGACTTTTTGCATAATGACCCAGCATCTCATAGTCCAAGATGAAGAGATGTGAATTAAGGGGCCCAAAGAGGGTAAGACAGGTTAACAAGGTTACGTGTGGTAGTGGGGTGTCTGAAGTCTGCACTAACGGGTGGCATAAGAAGCGCGAGAAATGAGGCACCCAACAGTATTGCTGTGATGGGATGTGAAACAAAGGACACAGATGGAACACCAAGTTGGCCCCTAGATGGATGAAGAGGGCGTGCCGGTAACATGAAGTCAGGGAGTTAGATAGTACTTGCGGTGCCTTTGATTGCATGATACCCCAATCTGGTAGAAGATTCGACATGGAGGCGGAGGTACTGCCCACCACGGAAAGCCGCGCACAGCAGAGGCTCACTTTGCCCAACTTCGCCTAGGCTTCGCCCAGGCCTGATACTATCACGGGATGAAAGTGAAGATGGAGACGTGGCTTGGCAACACTAACGCTCTGCACTGGAAGAACGGGTGGACACAGCAGGGAGTGCACGCAGAGTGCAAGCCAGATGAAAAGAATACTCTCTAAGAAAAAGCTATATGCGGAAGCCCAGCCCCTCAGCTCACATTGGGGGACGGGTGAGGGTGTGGGGGGCGGCTGAAGCGCGATTAGCTCAATGGCGGTGCACGCCTGCCCAGTCGTACATTAGCGTCGGGAGCACGTGCCCGGCACTAATATATGCAAGGGGACTTGCCTGTGCATCTTTGTGCTACTGTTCAGCCCCCCTGAAAAGTGCAAAGTGCAGGTAACCTTTCAGAGTAAGGTGGCCTGTGCATTTGTACAATGAGCGGGACGAAAAAAGCACATCCTCTAAGCTTTTTTCATCTGCACTCATATTTGGGAATATGGCCCAATGCCATCTAAACTAAGATTGAGGCTTTTCTACTGTAAACCGCATCGCCTCTATTCAATGTTGGCAGATAAGGTACAGTAAGCTAAAATGATTTGCTCAAGGTCACAGAATTCGGTTAATTGGAGAAGCTGGGATTTCAGCAGCCTGCAATTTCGGTGCTTGACAGACCACACATCTTCTCAGCTCTCGTTGGTGAAAATATATAATGAAGTAATATGTGGAATATATATACCTCATTCAGAATGGAAGTACACGAGCGACGTCATGCCAATAGAAGACTAACCATTCCGCAACTTAATTCGAAGCCTTAAAAAGCACAGCTCCAAACTGACAATGCAAAGAAAACGAGAAGTTCAAACAAGAGCCCTTTTTGTCCATGACCTCGAGGAAAATGAAGTATGTTAAAGAGGGGGGCGGGGTCGTTTTGTGGCCAGATTGAAGGGTCTTGAAAGAAAATGCAGATTTTGGTAGTCAACTGGTGGATCTGTGGGGGGCTTTCCTTTCAGATGCAAAAGCCCCCGGCTATTAACTAAAGGGTAACTCTAAATGAGAGGCCCTTCCTGGGCTGACAATGAGCAGCCCTTTCAAATGCGCAAACGTTACACAGTATCTGCCTGTGCACGGTTTTGGGGGTGGCCCGTGACTTCCGCCGGCCCTGCATGGAGGTGGTGCGTGCGCTTGTGGGGTGCTAGAGGATGCCGGTAGGCAGAGTTCACGGACACGTTGTGCTTCCCCTCCGGTCCACTCCTGCCCCCTCTCCACCCCCCTGCTTCCCATGCTGAGCCCAAACTCTTCCACACAGAGCTGCCGGATGGGGGGAGAGGTGGAGGGACGAACTCGCTTCAGCAGAAGGCCACGCTGGTCTATCAGTACTCCCAGAAGCACGTGCTGCGCTGCAGGAAAGCGCATAGCAGCAGGGCCTGTTTGGGGCATAGTCATTGTTCTAAAGGATTACATGTAGTTCATGCAGTCGGTATATGCAAAGCTGTATATGTATTTTTATGTAATTTCCCGTCGCCTGATCCACCATCGTAATGTGCACAGATGTTATTTAGTTATTTATTGTATTTGTTGGTAGCGCCCAAACCCGGAGGTATCACGGTGCTAGACGTACATAGTTAGGACTCGATGGAAAACAGTATGGTAACTACATTACATCATAGAACTGGAGTCATACAAGATAGAGTGGTTACATTACATCTTGGGAATCAATCATTAAGGTAGTTTCGTTACATCATAGATAGTGAGTCAAGTTCAGAATAGGCAGGTCACTCCAGAAATGTACATATATATGTGGAACAGTGCATTGTTTAATTTTTTACGGAAGAGTCCATAGGTAGGTTCGTCTTTTATTCTCTTCAATAGCTATTAATCAATATTCTTCATGATGATTTTCAATAGGTCTGTACTATTTCTTTCTAAAGGAATTTGACCAGTGTCTGGCCATGAAGCAAGATGATTGTACTCACTGTGGCAAAGAGCCAAGAGGAACCTCTTTCTCAAATAAAGGTTGTGAAGTTTGTGAATTTTACCATGGAATTAATTCCATAGTATTGGTGTCTAGTAACTGAAGGCCGGCCAGACCAATTACGATGGTTGTAGATTGTAGGTCTGAGATGAAGTCCAGAGGGCAAGAGATGGGCTGGCTATCTTGGATACCCAGTTAGTGCTTGCGAATGCGATAGATGCTTTCAAACAAGATTCTTGGAGCTTTTGCAGTAAGCCTTGGGGTTTTAATGAGGTTTCTAGGGGCTTCCTGAGGTGTATTACCCGTCTCCTGGGAAGTCTTAATTGGAAAGCCTCCAGCAGTCTGTAAATCTTTCTGTCTCATGGAAATCAAATTTTTACTATGTATCGCTGTAAAATGGAGGTTTTCATGCAGCAACGTTAGAGTAGGGGTACCCTCTTAAGTCTCTCTAGGGTAGTGAAGGAGTCAGAGACTTCCTTCGCTGGGTACTCTGTCATGAGTTGTACAGTTACTGCAGGGTTGTCCAACTCCAGGCCCTGAAGGCCGAATCCATGTTGGGTTTTCAGTATATCCCTCATTAATTTTCATCAAATAAATGTGCATACAATGATTATAAATGTATGCCCATTTTTCCTCATGAATATCAATGAGTTATATCCTGAAAACCCATCTATATCCCGGCCTGTGAGGCTTGGAGTTGGACCTGCGTGCCGTTCCTGCTGCCAGCAGTTTGCTCTCTCCTAGGAGAGTCTGACTTGTCTTTTTTAACGTTTCTGTGAGAACCCTAGGAAGGTATTTTGTTAAGGTTCTTAGAAGTTCACTGTGGTCCCTGTCAATGTTCTCTATCCTACGTCTTATTTCCGGTATCAGTTTCAGAAATCCAGTCTGAGTTGAATTCTCAGTAAAGGGATGCATTTTGGGAGTAATAGTGATCAGGGATTTGGTAATGAGTGGGGGCAGGGTGTGCATCTCAGTATTGCATGTTTGGAGCTGCGGTGTGAACTGATATGTGGGTTTTGTAAATTGTTGTGGCAAAGTGTCTTAGAATCACCAGGCTATGAGTAAGGTAAGGCTACTCTTCTGGCCTCTAAAGGTTTCAGGAAAGGTCTCTCTGTTTGATTTCTCTCTGGATGGTTTGGGATCCACTCCGTGTTTCTGACTGATACCGTGAGTCATTAGGGGAGATGTGGTTTTCAAATCTCTGTCCATCTAGATGTTGTTATTGGCTTGGAACCTGCAGTAAATGCAGACCTGCAGTAAATGGAACAGGATTCTAAGAAATTCCACGTGTACCGCATTCAGGGTGCCGTTCACTATCTGGAGGGATGAATTAATCACAGCTGTCCTTTTTCATACGATGAAGGTTGGTTTGCTTCCAATAATTGCGCACACAACCAAAAACTAAAGTGCTCAATTAAGCATAATTGAATGCATACCAGAACAGCCGACACGTGTTTCGAGCAACAATGCTCTTCTTCCAAGGCTGCAAGGTTGTTTGAATAATATACACATGTTTGACATTCATACATTTGGACAATCCAATGTGGATACACCATCCAAACCAAAAGCATAGAAAGAACATAGGAGTGGTGTTTTTTCGAAACATAATAGCCCAACAAAATTTGCAAATAACAGTATGAATTGCGCAAATTGAATGAAGTCAAAAATCATGTTGTGGCAATAATGTAAATTTCATGAAAGGATATTCAACCGAACGTTCATTGAAGTTGATTAGAAGATAGATGCAAGTGCCATGCACGGAAAGAAAATGAGAGAAAATACAAAATGTCAGTGATAAGAACTATCCTGTAAATACAAAACTGGTCATACTAGTGTCCATCTACTAATTGAAATGCTAAAAGCAGCAGTTTTACCTGGAGATGCATAGGTGTGTACAGAACAGGAAGAGTGTTCCTCGGTCTGAACGTGGAACAATGGAAGGATCTACTGTGGGTATTTTAAAAGTGGTGAGACAATACTGTCTTTGATGTAAGTGGGAACGAAGCCTGCGTGAATAAAAACTGAGATTGATCACTCTTGATCACACACTAAGAGCAGTCAATCAAGAGAAATGGCCACTAAAAGAGGCCACACGCCAAAGTCAGGCTCCTCAAGCGGGTTAGGCTGAAGGGAGCCCATCCATGCTTCTTCCAGGGATACCCTCTTTGCCTTTGGAAGGTTCGGAGGGTGCTCCTCCACTCGCAATGTCTTTATCTCAACGCACTCTATGACGATCGTAACTCCAAATGGAGAGCCATCTCTAGCGGAAATGTTCTCTCAAATCTCACTGGGGCAATGAAGGAAAGTGCTCCTTTTGGGGGCGAAGCCTCTTGATGGGCAAACTAACAGACCCCAATGATCTCCCTTGACTTACCTTATTCATAACGTAGGCACCGCTCAAGACTTACTCATAACAGGAGTGAGAGGACAACCAGTTCAAAAACGATCGAAGTCCAACTAATGTAAATGCCCCCTTTTGATATGTGTCCATACATGTGACACAATAAATGCAAAACAAATAATTCCCCAAAAATATTAAGTACATGAATAAACTAAAAAAATAGAGACATTACGACAAAATGAAAAGCATTTTTTAGGTTATATTATAGTATTCATGCCTCTTTCCAAACAATTTTTCAGATATGCAAATTCCTTAATTGCCGATATTAATGTTGGTAATTTATTGTGAGATTAGCTTTATATTTACGCATTGACACATCTGGCACCATACCCTCTTCTTTTATTTTTGTTGGCAGAATGCCTTCAAATTGCTTACATTAATCCCTTATAGACTGCCTTGATTATGTATGCCTGTAACTCTGTCAATAAGGTTACATATTGTTATCTTAATATGTTTTTATGCTGTGCCAAATCACCACTGTCCAAGTATCCGAGCATCGTGGCTTTTCTGTTGAATTGCGTATTTTGTCCCGCCAGGGGTATCCAGACATTAGTCTGCTGGAAGAAAGAAAATACGATAACATGGGTGCATGTCGGTTCTATTAGGTGGCTAAAGCAAAACAAAACGTGTTGACTGGAAGGTTTAGAATTAATCTTAACGTCTGGCGCAGTTCTGGGCAACCCTCCACACCATTGTTCGTTTGCCTAGCGAGCCATTACAGAAAGGGGAAAGACCATATGAAAATCAGGCTTGGTCACAGCAGAAAGGGGGCAGTCTGGCCCGAGCTGTTAGGTCACATCCCTTCTGCGCGAGACCACAACCATCCCCAGACACGTTTCGGCCTCATTGGGCATCATCAGTGAGGAGTAGCTTGGGTCTCTAGGCCCATCAAGCTTGGGACCCACATCTGGGCATAACCTTCCCACTTGGGGTGACTAAAGCAAAACAAAAGGAGATGGCTGGAAGGTTTAGAAGTCATCTAAACCTCTGGCACAGCTCTGGGCAACTCCCCAGACCATTGTTCTTTGGCCTGCCAAGCCATTATAGAAAGGGGAAAGACCATATGCAAATCGGGCTTGATCCACCCCAAAAGGGGCAGTCCATTCTGAACTGCTAGTTCACATCCCTTCCACACAGACCACAAGCATCCCCAAGCATGTTTCGGCCTCATTATGTTAAATGTTAAATGTTAATTGTTAAAGGTATTTGTACCGCGCACCGTCACCAACAGAGTTGGTCCCCAGGCACTCTGGCGGATCTGCAAATGAGAAGGTGGGATGGGTTAGTAGGTGAAGCGGGAGTAGGATAGTGAGAGGAGTGGTGTTCTGTTGGCAGCTTCAACTCGGTGTCCACCGGGTGCTGAGCTTTGGTGCGGCTCTGGCTTCAGAAGCTTTGGCTTCAGAGCTTCTAGAGGCACGGAAACTGCTCTCCTGAACACCTGTAAAGATCAGCTCTCTAACCTTGATTCCAGCATTCCTTCTGTCCTCATCCTCCTTGATCTTTCCTCTGCTTTCGACACGGTCAACCATGCCATCCTGATCAATCCTGATCAATCGGCTGCATGAGAACCTGGGCATCACGGATCAGGCCCTTGAGTGGCTGACCTCCTTCCTCTTGGACAGCCCCTCCCAGGACCAACTTGGTCCCTTTCTCTCCGCTCCATCCTCTCACCATGGTTTTTCAACCTCTACTTGGCCCCTTTGGCCCACCTGAACTCTACCTTCTCCTCTAAATTTCAGTGTAATGCGGCTGACACTCCGCTTTCCTTCAGGCTCCCCTCAGACTCCTCTACTCTCTCGCTCATTCCTGGCTGTCTATCCACGATTCAGGATTGGTGTGCCTCCAACGATCTCTGCCTTAATGTCAGTAAGATGGCGATCCTTCTCATTTGGACTACTGCCCCTGCTTTCCCTCTCTCACTCTGGCTGCCTGCCTTTGGCCCTTCCTGTCAGGCAAACAATCTTGGTGTCATCTTTGAATCCACTCTCTCTTTCTCTTTCTCTCCTCACATCTCGGACGTCGCCAATAAGTCCCACTACCAGCTGCTCCTCCTCAAAGGAACTCTTCCCTTTCTCACTTTCCCCCAGAAGCTCACTGTCTCCAGAGCCCTGGTTCTCTCTAGGGTGGACTACTGCAACAGCCTCTTTCTCAATCTGCCTTCCTCTACTCTCCACCCTCTGCAACTAATCCAGAACAGGACTGCAAGACTTATCCTTGACCTCAAGCCCAGGGATCTTATCTCTCCAGTCCTGAAATAACTCCACTGGCTCACAGTTGCTGCAAGGATCAAGTTCAACACCCTTTGTATTGTCCACAAGGCTTTCTGGGCCTGGGGCCAGCCCTACATCCAACGCTCTCTTCCAAAATATCTTCCTTCTCAAGCCCTTCACTCAGCTACCTACAACTCTCTAAGGGTTAAACACTTCTCCAGGCAGAGAGTGGGGGCAGATCTCTCTCCTCTGTAGGTGCCTCCCTCTGGAATATCCTCCCTGCCCCTCTCAAACTTGAGCTGGACCACCTGAAGTTCCGGAAGCAGATCATACTTTCCTCTTCTCCTCTGCTTTCACTCTCTCCCTCCTCTGCTGGCCTACCTGACCTACCTGTCCGCTGTACCGACTGGTTGCTTGGCTACCCTCAGAGTCTCACTGAGTCCAGACTCTTTCTTGATCAGTCACCCTTGCACTGCCTCTGGGCCTACCAAGATCTTAGGGGCTGTAACTGTAACCCTACAGTCCCTTGTTTGCCTTGCAATACCCAGAGCCACGCTGCCCTGGTTGCACTTACTCCAAGCATTGCTGCCCTGTTTTTCCCTCCCCTCTCCCTAGCACTTCCCCCTCCCTTTCCCCTTGCACTTCTCGTTCTCGCACATGCACGATCTGAATGACACAGGCTTAGTAAAATCGTTTGTCTTGTCCTCCCTCTATCTTCCCTCCCTTTTCTTGTCACGCCTAGCAACACTTATGTACTGGCACGTTATAAATGATTTATATCATATCATTTGATCACAGATGCCCAGGAAAATATACAATGCCGCTGTAAGAAACGGCTAGACTGGCAGCACCCAAATGGCAGTCTAGCCAGGTAATTCACTTAGCAGGACTGCTTTATCAGAAATGCCCAGTTAAAAAAAGTTATACCAAACTGAGGTATGACTAGACTGGCTGCACCAAAATGCCTCTCTAGCCACTAATACCACATATCATGCCTTCTTAACCTATCCTGGACATGGACAGCATTATGATTTGTTGCACAATCCTGCCCCCCCCACACATCCGCTCTCCCAACCACCTCTACCCCAACCTCCAAAATCATCTCCTTGGCCCAGAATTACCTCCATGTCACTCTTCCTTGTCCCAGAGTTTACGTATCAGTATCTTTGCCTCATAGGTAAGTACTGGGATGAGGAAGAGTGGGACTAGAAGTAATGAAGAGTACAGGTAGCTAAGTCAGGCATTACCTCCATGTACCTCTACCTCATCCCAGTACTTTTGCCTTATACACAAGTACTTTCTCATACACACTGGGACGAGGAAGAATAGGGCTAGGAGTAATGAGTAATCAAGACATTAAACACAAGTATTGGTGCAACACCATTGAGTTGACTGGGATTCAGCACTCCCCTTGAAACTTTGGGCTATGTTTGTTGATTCGACCTGGCTGGCCTTTAGAGCAGTTGCCAGGCAGAACAGGGCGCAGATGTTAAATGGCACCTGGGTTTCGCTGTTAAAAAGAACCCAGCTAATACTAACATAAAGAATTTCACTGTCAGTACCTGCTTTCAAATGCCAAATGTTTTATGCAATTGAAATCGTGATGTGGGTTTAATACTTGCATGCCAGGGGAGTGATTGGTAGGGTTGAGAGGGAACAGGAGACCACTCATTCTGACAGCAGTCCATGAGTGGGTGCTTTCAACCTTAAAGGAGAGAGTTAACTGCTTGTAACATTGAAGCTGCACTAGAATAGTCTCATTAAACTGAGTAAAGAAATGAGATGCCCCCAAACAAATAGGTTTGCCCCTCCCCCACCGCCCATGAAGTAAGCGCCTCTCCCAAACTTTGAAGGGTTAGCCCTCCGAAATGTAGGGTCTTGTTGCGCCCCTGAACGCAAGCACACACACCAATCACCATATACACAGACGCACACCCAGCCATCCATACATTTAAGCGTGCATTATTTCACCATACAGTCACACCCAGGCAGCCATCCATACATTTAAGTGTGCACCCTTTCACCATACATTCACACCCAGGCAGCCACCCGTACATTTAAGTGTGCACCCTTTCACCATACAGGCACACACACTGAGGCACCCACCCATACATTTAAGTGTGCACCCGTTCACCATACACTCACACACGCACACATCATGGGGTTAAGGGGAGCCCTAATACTTCAAAATGAAATTGGGCCTCATTATAAATATGCCAGTCTCGAAACAACGGTGCCGGTAAGCTTACCGGCACTGTTGTTTCTGGACCGGCATATTACAGCTCTGCGGGTGGTTGCCGTCCCACCCAGCAGGTCAGACCTGCTGGGCAGAATGGCCCCCACCCGCAGAGTTTTCATGGAAGCACCAGCACTGTTATTAACGGTACCGGTGCTTCCGTGGTCCCCATTCCCATAGAGTCCTTTAGGACTCTATGGAAATTGGGACTTACCATTTGCCGGCGCCTGACGTCCTGGACCGCCGGGGTTGTAATCCCCTGGTGTTACTGGGAAGTTGGGCACCAGTAAATCATTACGGGTCTGACGGCAAACTGCCGGTAGCACAGGCACGGTTACCGCCAAACCCGTAATAAGGCCCTCTGACTTCATAAAGAAATTATTTCCGTTAAGGACCAAACCATAACGAAATAATTTCTTTGTGAAGGAAGAGTGACTTCAAAAATAAACTATTTCTTTTTTAAGTCATAGTGCTCCCATCCACCCCATGACATGGAGTCCTCGAGCCTAGCGTCTTCCATGCCATGGGGAGGGCGGAGCCCTCAGACTTCAAGAAGAAATTTTCTTTTTGTAGTCACTCTGCCTTCATAAAGAAATAATTTCTGTTACGGAAATAATTTCTTTATGAATGAAGACTGAATTAAAAAAGAAAAACAATTTTTTTGGGGAAAAAAAACGATATTTTTTTTTCTCCAGTGGGGCCCCCTCCTAGGACATGTGCTGGTGGGGCCCCCCGCACTGAGGGGGCTGTGGGGGCCCCTGTTACGCCAGTGGGTTGTTGTGTGAGAGATGGTTGTGTGAGAATTTTGAGTGAGATAAGGCTGCAGAAATGCTGAGTTTTTTGTTAGTGGGTTATATGAAGTTTAACATGCTAACATTCAGAACTCTGTCCGAGTGTGGCGCTCCCCAACCCTCCCAATCTCATCAGGATGGGCGAAGGGGTTACACCTGGCAGGGTTTTAGGTTTCTGTGAGGCGCTCCCTGTGCTGTTTTTTCTAATTCTGATGGAGTGAGTGTTGTGGGTTGGGTTTTAGTGGGTGCAATGCGCTCACCGGTCTATTCTAGCGAGCTCTGTAGGTGTTCTAATGCTGATGAACTGATTAATGTGGGTTGGGTGTCTATTCTCCTCGTTGGGTGTTGGAGCAGGTGTTGTGGTCTCCTCTTACAAATTTTCTATCTAAATGTGTCTGCTGGGGGTTTGAATATGGTAGGCCGGGAGTCAGTGGATGAGTCATTTAAGGGTTTTCGTCGCGGTCTGAGTATGCATCATAAGTGAGGAGTAGCTTGGGTCTCTAGGCCCAGAAGGCTCTGGATCCACGTCTGGGCATACCCGTCCAACTCGGGGTGACAAGGCAAACAAAGAGGTGATGGCTGGAAGCTTTAGAATTACTTCACACAGGCACATGTAAGCTGGCCTAGGTGGTGGGCAATCTGTGCAGGAGATGACTTCCAACTGTACAGAAAGGAAATCTGGCGGGAGAAGTCAGCAAGTTGATTTCACTTGAGAACTGTGGAAAGGTCCGTGTAAGTCCTTTGAAATGTTGTAAACCAGCAAGTTTCCTGATGTCACATGACTTTGCTGGTGCCGAGTGGGTTTACTTCTGATACCTCTCCCTGGGTGCGGTAGAACTCCCAGCCTCTGCGAAGGCCCACCTTTATTTGATTAAGAGAAAGTAACCCGTTGGCTGTAAACATTGATTGCCTGGCAGCGCTACACAGCAGCCGCCTCCCACCCGTTACTTATCAGACTATTCATGAAATACAATAGCGGCAAATGGACAGCAGTAGCGTTCAGTAAAGCAGAAATGAGAAATAGGCAATGACGTATGTCAACAGCTGAAGGAGCACGTCTGAAAGCCGTCCATGTTATATCCTGAGGCCTGCCCCTTCACAGCATGGTGCTGCTGTAAGTAGGGCACAGCACCAATAGAGAACAGAGTTGTTTTTTATTTACAACATGCTGGCTAACAAAAAAAGTCCCCGTCCGCACCCGGTTAACTGAAAAAATATTTCAGCAGCCAAATTACCTGGGCTTAATATGCCACAGGAGGAAAGCTGGAGCACCAGTAGTTCTTATCTGCAAGTGTTATAGGTCAAGGGTCAGAAGTAAAGACCTGGGCAGATTTGAACTTTGCAGAGCCAGAAGACAGACCTTCTCTGTCTACGCCCCCAGGCTGTGAAAGCTCCTCCCCATCGACATGAGACCCTCCCCTTCACTTCTACATTCCAGGAAAAAGCTCAAGACCCTCCTCTAGGTTCGCACACACCCTCCACTCCGCACCTAACCTGAGACTGGCAGATCTTCTCAGCCCTGTTTCCTCCCGTGCCGTGGTTGCTTGTAGACCCCTTGCTGCCAAACTGCCTCACCCCCCTCCCATCATCAGTTCCCCACTCCCTTGTATCTCTGATTTCCTCGCTGTGCACTTTCCCCTATGACTTGTAGAAACGCCCTGTTACTTCCCTAAACTAGGTCCCTGCTCAATAAAAACCCCAATAATAATGATAATAAATGAGTATGTAATGCAGCTGGGCACGTTCAGGCACGTGTTTCAAGGAGTAACAAGACCCCTTTGCCTACTCCAGTTAAGCTAGTGCGCTCCTGTATTCAATCTGTTAAAAGGGATTTTGGAATTTTCTCGGAATGATGAGTGCCCTTTGATTCCTAACTGTTCTACATCTTCTCTTATCCCCTTTCAGCAATGAATTTGCACATAGACATACTTTATTTCTATTTAATTGTGGGACAGCGGGAAGGCCAGCGTAACCTTGCATGTTTCTGATAAATGGCAGCCCATACCCATTTAGTGTACGAATCTAAGGACTTCATTAAAAGTTTGTCAGTGTGGTAAAAAAGTGGCAATAACAGGATTACCACCACTTCTAGAGCACTGCAAAATACAGAGTCTCATCGCTGAAATCTGGTGAATTCCGCCTGGTTTTGTGGATCAATTTATTTCCACACAAAAACATAACGGCATGTGGTTATACTGCATGCAGTAATATCACATTTACTCAATAGGGGTTGTCAAAATGGACAATAACTGAAGGGTCCGCATTACTCTGCATATCGAGCACCGTGCAGGTTACTGCAAGATTACCACATGCAGTAATAGTAATTCCATTTCCTGGTATTGCCACAGTGATAATAACACCAAACTCGTAGTGATGCCTTAAACCTCACCATATTCCTAATGACTTTTCTTTGTCTGTTTATTTTCTTCCTGCTTTTCACTTGACACAATCATCCCTCCCACTATGCCACATAGACCTTCCCTCACCCACTCCTATCCTAATTCCAGTTTGGTTGCACTGACATTCTTTCCCTAGACTTCCATTGGGTATTTTATGCCGCATGTCCCTCCTTCCTCACCTTTCTAAGATCTTAGAACGCGTGGTTTACCTACAGGTTCCATCTTATCCTGCACTCTCATCTCAATCTGGTTTACGCCCATTCCACTGCAAGGAAACGGTGCTTCTTTCAGACGCTAATTCTTTACTCTCTGGTAGACACTCTTTCTTCCAGTCTTATTCTTTTTGCCCTCTCTACGGCTTTTGACACTGTGGATCACTGCACCTTACTCTCGACTCTACACTCACTCTGTCTTGGTTCAGGGCCTATGTCACTGATCGCTCTTTCACCGTTGCCTGGATGGTTATGATTCCCCTTCATTTGCTCTTGCTTATGGAGTCCCTCAGGGCTCTGCCTTAAGTCCCCTCCTTTTCCCTCTGTACACTGCTCGCCTCGCTGCTATTATCTCCTCTTTTGGGTTGTCTGTGCAGTTTTAGATGGAAGATTCCCAATTGTTTATTTATTTCTCTTCTTTTTCTGATTCTTTAGACTCTGATATGTCTGCATTCTTACTCACCATCCAAGCTTGGATGCACTCTCGTTTTCTGAATACCTCTAAGACAGAAATTCTCTTCTTTCCGGCCTCTACTGTCCCTCCCCCGTTTCTCCCCCTTTTATCAGTGTTCTGCCTGTTTCTCTTGCTTCTCCTCTCCGCCCACAACGTAGACGTTATTTGTATTCCTCTCTCTCATTCACCTCCTATATCTCCAACACTGCACGATCCTGTCTGGCGCTTCCAACCGTTTAACATTAGAAAATCTTGCTCTTTCCTCTTCTTCCAAGTTACTACACCGTTGATTGCTGGCCTTGTTTTCTCCCTTCTTGACTACTGTTCCGATCTTCTTCTTGGTCCTCCATCTTCTCCTCTGGCCCCCCCTGCTCCCTATTTCTAACTCTGCCGTCCGCACCATTTGCTGTAATTCTCCATCTCCCCTGCACTTATTGCTCTTTGTTGGTTAGCCTTGGAAGCTTGCCTTCCATTCCATTTCCTGTGTACCCTTTAAAATATGTCCTGGGCCTTGCTCCTGGTTGTCTATGCTCCTTGGTCTCTATGTACATCCCCCCAACCCCGCCCTCTTCGCTCGCAATCCCAGTTTCTTCTATCTGTCCCTAAGCCCACTTGTTCTCAGCCTCGTTTCCGGTCTTTTGGTCTTCTTGCCCCTAAATTCTGGAACACTCTAGCACTACATATTCGGTCCATCTCTTCTTACTCTCTCTTTCGCACTAGCCTCAAAAGCCATCTTCTCTCCACTATGTTCTAATATCCCCTGTTTTTGGTTGCACGTTTTTCATGCATTTATTGTTTGTAATGTTTCAAAGTCTGTATGTACAGCGCTTTGGTTAAAGTGCCTTATAAATGCAATGCAAAGACGCTGCTTTTTGTATCTACTTGGTAAAGGTAACAGGTACCATTGCCTAGTTTTGTCATCATTGTGAATGCATTTTAAATATGGGATATCTCTGTTAACATTTCTTCCTAATGCTTAGTCTAAACTTGTTTGTATTTACTTTACTGTTGTGGTTTGGCAACCACTAGCCTACCTTCTTATCACTTTGGTCGGCTTACTCCTGAAGGTACTATAGTTATATTGACTTTACTATCTTGTGGCTTGGCAACTCATTATCCCCATCAAGCATTTTATAATTCATCCTATAATTCATCAGGATATACTTCCTTTCGATAGGATCTCTGTGAAAAGAATGAGAAAGGCTCTCAGAGACTATGACGCTCTATGCTATATTTTTCTTTCTAACCCCTGGGCCTGATATGCAAGTTTGGGTTTCCCATGAGATATTGAATGCATCAAGGCAGAACAGAGTATTGGTGTGTTGCTCCATACGGGTGTCCGCGGTGGCTGACCTCACATCACTAGTGGATTCGGCCTGCCCTCTCGCCACTTGGCTGCACTGGAAGAGGGATTTGGGAGATGGCCGGGGTTTGCCCTCTCTCGGTTTTGGCATTTTCAACTGGACCGAGTTTAGGTGAGGTGTCGAGAGTGGGTCTCTTTCCACCACTTGTGCTTCTCCTGGAAACAAAATGAATGACCAATCCCTTTACTGTCCCAAAAGACCGGGCACATCTCCACAACAGAATGGGAGGCCCAAAATATGTGGATTTTCTCTTCCTCATATGTTTGTATAATTTTATTGCCTAATCACATCCTTCCTTAAATGTATTTACCATTCCACTGTTTGTTTTAATGTCCATTTCATCTGGGGATAAACACGCAATACTTGCCAAGTTTCAGGTGGTCAGCTATTTTCACGCCTTCTTTTGTGTTGCTTATTACCTACTAGTATCTTCTACTTGTTACATGACATCATTCATATGTTGACTTCCTTTGCACGTCTGTTTCCCTTGTGGCAACTAGAGTATGGCAGCAATAACATTTGTAATAGCTGTGAACATTTAGCCTATCTTATGTCCTTGTAATGAGCGTAACAACCATGCCATTGCTACAATGTTACAATGTGTAGTTTGGGCACAATAGAAATGCCCTTTCTGTAGCTTTGGAATTACAATTGGATTGGCCTTTTATTTCTATATGTCCTAAATTAGACATTGTTTATACCCTTTGGCTGATATACTAGAGTTGGCTTCCTCCCTGGATAGGGAATTTAAGGTATATTCCCCTCCTACAGATGGGCAAATAAAGTTGTGATAGCTTTCTCCCATACTACTACACTACATGGTATTCACATTACCTAACAATGATCACCCCATCTCATCCCTCAACAAGTAGCTAAACAGGCATGGCTCTTGGAGGATCGACATTATACCTTCCTGCCCTTGCCACTTTCCCCTAGTGTCAACCCCACATTAACCTAGTAGAGTGCTAACTCTTTGTTCTGGCACTTCTGCCGCATGGCTTGGCACCCCCAGATTATCCTCCTTGTTTATGGGGATGCACATTCAATATGTTTTCTTTCAAAAAGCCTCCACATTTAAGCGCCTACTTGAGCGCATTGCAAGTCCACCACACATCCATGCATTGACTAATTCTAGAACCATGCAATGAATGTACTAGAAACTGCTCCTCTGATAATGTCTTGGTATCATGTGCAGGCTTTAGTCCCACTTTTCCAATCAGCCTTAGTTTGCATTATGAAGACACACGGAAGCAAATAAACCTCTTCATTAGTCAACCTACGACGTAGCAGCGCCCAGCATCCAGATTCAACCGTCCCAAGTCTCTAACTGATTTCTCTGGATTCCGACCGGCTCCCCAGAATATGTCTAACACTCTAGATTCCATAATACCCAGCCCAAGATATTACACTTTGATCCATTACTAATGATAACACATGCCACCCTATTATCACAGTCATAAATCCTTTCCCCCCAACCCCTTTGTTAGTTTGTTCATCTTTTTTCTAATCCCATTTCTCGTATCCTCACCATTTCTTATGTTCTCCCACAGAGCATGGTCTGGTTTACCACTGATGGGATCACAATAAACAACTGTCCAGACAGGAGCATTGGCACAAGCGGCTCTCCTCTGGAAACACAAGGCGCTGCACCTCGGACAAGTTACACCTAGAGACCGAGAAACGAACCCGCATGCATAGGTCAAGGTATTTCCAGTCTACATGCATCAATAAATCAGCATTCTGTGATGAATCCAATAGTGTCATCAATCATTTCCTGGCGTTGACCTCCCCTCATGTGACCGGGGACGGCAGCCACTACCTGATCCTGATGCTGGGGGCGGCTATATGAGGGAGGATCACATGGGGGAGACAACCTCTGGGAAAGTGTCATGGCATCATCGAATGAGACATGGTATCCCCCTTCTTTTTCTGAGGAAATCCCACCCATATCTAATGCCTTAATGGTGTATTGTTAGACCTCCCCTCATCCACCTAGAAACAGTCTTGAAAACCTTTTCAGCAGATCTGTATACAAACCATCAAAAACCGACTACATATGCAAGCCGCCAAGAATAGACTTCAATTCCCACAAGCACGAGAATACCGGGACGAGGAAGAAAGATAGAGTAATGCAGACCACCCAAGCCCAAGAGCACACGCCGTGTTCTAGTTGTCACGAGTGCTTTCCTACAGTGGGGACATTTAAACAGCGGAAGCAGTTGACCAAGCAGAGCTGCTAGTGGGAGAAGACTGCATCTCTCCGAAGTGACCGGGAGACAGAGGGATGAGAAGGTGTTCCGTGGAGCAAACCGGCTCACCAAGAAGGAGAAGGGAAGCAGACAGTGAAGAGGAACACGCTGCAGGGACGCCAGAAGCCAGGAAAAGACTTCTGGGAATTTGCAGGTGTTAGGAGGTTGTTTCCACCTTACCGGAGCTCAAGAAAATGCCAGTGAGCCCAGCTGTAACAGCGAAGAGCAGAGAAGCCAAGAACCAAAAGCAGCGAGCAAGACGCCGACCGATTGCTGCCGGCTCAACATGGAAGGGAAGAAATATGCCAGAAAGAACCGGTGAGTCCACGGGAGGGAAGCAGTGACACTGGGGTGTATTGCAGACATGCCAAACATGGTTAATGAACAAAACAACCCCTGAAAGAATACATTCAAGTGAACATTTTTACAAAAGGGGAAAAGCAATAAGAACAGGAGACTTACAACCGTGTGAGTGTATGCAATACACATATGAAAGAAGTCCTGGCAGAATAATAAACCAGGCAGATACAATACCAGAAACAGCTAATATAAGAAAATGTCAATATTGGAAATGTGTGCAGAGTTCACGTTAAAAAACCCTGGCAGGAGAGTACACCAGGCAATGTGAAGGTGTGTTTGAAGGTGCAAGAAAGTGCATATGTAACAAAAGCCCAGGCAGAAGAGTATACCAGGCAGTTTGGAAGTATATGTAAGAAATCCCTGGCAAGCAAGTACACAAGGCCGATGCAAGTTGCAAGACTGTTCATAAAGAAAAGTCCCTTGCAGGAGAGTATAGCAGATGGATGCTAATTGTGAACATGTGTCTTTATGAGAAAGCCCTGATAGGAAAGTATATCAGGAATTAAGATGGACAAAGTGTAAAATGGAACTGATTCAAGAAATCCTGATCAGAGTCAATCAGGAAAAGGCAGAGAAAGATATTAAAAGTGAAAAGAAACCTAGCAGGAGAGTATACCATGTATCCTAACACGACAAAGTCCAAGAGTCAAGTTGTGTTGTGTGCCAGTCATATTGATGATCAAGAGACTGATAATCCTGAACAGAAACTAGAGTGAAGAGAAATCCAGGGGAAGGGAATCACCCTTTGGAGCAAGGAACTCCATCCTATGGAACCTTTTGTGCTGATGTTACATATTTTGTTTATGAACATTTATACATCACTCAAGGCCAAATACATTTTCTCTTTCCACTTTAGAATTGTGTGGTTAGAATGTGAGAATCTTCCATGGAAAAATAGGAGGTTAGAAAGGTAGGCTTCACAAGTGGACTTTGAGCAAACGTAATGTTTGAAATATTTTTTTTGTTTGATCAGATGTTTTAGATTATGAAGTATAATTAGTTTTGTATATGTATCATAATTTTGTAAAGACTCATTGAGTCGTAAACAAATAAAAAAAAAATGTTTTAAAAGGAATGTGAGAATCAGACTAGAACTTTGGATACAGGACGTTTTGTTTTGGACATTCTGACCTATATGAAAAACCTGAGGGTGTTTCACTACTCAAGCCCCGGGATCTCTTATTCAGGTGGCCAGGAAAGGGCCTTCACTATTGGATCCTGACCCTGGGGGTGTAGAAGCAAGGGAGGATCACCTAAGTAAAGGGTCCTTAGGGAGTGGGGAAGAAACTGTAACGCTCACCTGGTATCCACGGGGACGTCACTCAGCCTGTTCTGACCTCTTACGACCTCTAACCCTTCCCTGGAGTCTACTCGACTGGAGACTGGGCCTGAAACACAGGATTGGTAGAGTTTAACTCCCTATTATCTCTGTGTGCTTGAACCCCTTCTTCCCCGGGGCCCCACCCTTCCCTTTGATCCACAGCTCACCTTGTTTTCTTGGAAAGTGAGCTCTCCGTCCTGCTTTGAGCGCAGGGGCGAGTTGATTGATGCAGGCTCGTTGCTGCCTAGTTACTTCACTGGCAAGAGTCCGACAGGTAAGTATAATGAGTCTTTTGAACAGTTCTCTAACTACGTTTCTTTCCTTCCTTAGATAATGGCCGGCGTCAAGGGATGGCAACGTGCTGTTTAGATGAGTAGCGCTGAAGGTGAGTGAGAGCGCGATGCGCGATGCAACCCTTTCGTATTTGTATTGAACTGAGTTCTTTTTCTGTGTCTTTTAGGTGCCGCAACGTTTTCAGCGTGGATGCCGGTTATAAAGAAGAAATGCAGTGAGTAAGCACAGTATGCAGCACCTCTACATGTTTCCACGCTAACCTGGAGTGTCTTTTCCCTCTTGCAGATGGATGAGAAGTTCCGGAGACAGAGTTCCCCCAGAGCGGCTAGGATTCAGGTAAGCGTTTCAAGCTCGTACAGTCTTTAAAAATAAGCAAAGATTTGCTGAATGCTTACTAATGCCTTTTTTCTATTCTTTTCCCTTTTCCTTAGGAAGCGGCGTGCCGGGATGGGAATGACACCGCCGAAGATGCCAGCAGAACAGATGAAGCGATGAATGATGGGCAGAAGCGCCGCAAGGTAAGGCTGTTCCTAACGGTGTTCTTGTTCTTGCAGGAGCTGAGCGCTGAAGAAAGATGCAGGCCTACTGGAGACCGATCCGAACACGGTGAGTGTCACGCTGCAGGTGCAGAAAACACAAGGCATGTTTCGCAGCCTGGGCGTGGCTTAAATAGTCTTTGGGTATCCCAGGTGTCTCTGGGCTGAACCACACCCAAAAGACTAGACTGCACATGCAGTTCTGGGTACCGAAATATGTGGGGGCATCCATCTTGTCCCCATCAATGCACTACAAGTCCAATCCCCAATGTTATCCTATGGGAGTGAGTGAGTCTGGTGCCACAAGCGGCAAGTCTGACTCCAAGTGGGTCTTTTGAGGGATGGAGAGGCCTTAAGGGCCATGCAGGTGATCGTGGCCTGGCTCCAGCCTGACATCTTGGAGGGCTGGGAACATAAGGGACAGGAATAATGACAGCAACACCGGAAGGCGAGACATGGTATCCCCATTTCCCAATAATTGTTTACCCCATATTACCTCTAGCTTTATCGGATACTACAACTCCCATAATTCCCCTCTTTTCTGTGTCAGCCCAACTACTGAGACGAGGAAGAGGAAGAATGAGATTAGGAAGATTACCCCTAGTAATATGCAATGGCCCTGCCCCGGTAATTAGACCAGGCAAGGTCAGGCACTCAGTCATATTCACACACACCTGAAACACATTGACGGTTACCCAGAGTATAAGAGGTGGAGCATAGAGTTACACAGTGAGCGAGTTGGAGACCCAGAAGGCACACGAGTTAGAGGTTGAGCAGGCAGCTGAACTCGGTTGCCTTAGTACCCTGCAATTATCTGGTCAGCAGAGAACGAAGTGCCGAAATGCTGAGGGCCTAAGAGGTGAAAAGACTGCAGACAGCGTGGCGAGGTAGCCGTGTCTCCAAGGAGCCAGAAGGGGGTTGCTTGAGGAAACAAGCACCAAAGAGAAAGCCTGCTACAGGTGCTCGTTTCCCTGGGCATGCGAGAAGGCCCGGGAGTTCCGCAGGGGCAGCGAAGAAGACCGTGACCTCGACACGCATCAAGAGATAAAGAGAAACATAGCCGGTGAGTTCCAAGCAGAACGGAGCCCGGTTTCTGAAAGGCATGAGGCTCGAACGAAATACAATGTTGGAAAGTGAGATCAAGCATATGGTGAGAGACACAATGAAGATGAAAGCTTCAATTGTCCATGGTTGAAAGAGTGTGATGAGAAACAAAGTGACAGCGAGGCCGCATGTACGTTTTTTACGAGTAAAGAGAGACTTTTTGAGATTGTGAATTACTGAGGGCTCGAAGCGCGAATGCAAGTGAAGTAAGTACTGTTATATTTGTGGAATTAAGAAGAAGGTTTGAGACCCGTAATGAGAGTTAAGAAGATGGTCTGTGACCCACGAAGTGAAGATTGTGAAAGACAGTGCAGAGGGCATGACCAAGTAAAGATTATGAAAGACAGTGCCGGGGGCACGACCAAGTGTAATATAAAGAGGAGCATGAACTGTATTGACGGCCTTAGTAACAGAGTGGTCCCGCACAGGCGCAAGCAAGATGCTGTGCGTTTGCAAATGTTTCTGTTACTCTACTATGACGTAAAGAGCAGTGGCGTAACAGGGGCCCCCGCAGCCCCCGCGGTGCGGGGGGGCCCAGGGGCTGCGGGGGCCCCCACGCCATCGTCACTGAGAGGGGCCGCCTCTCCCAGTCCCAGCACAGCAATATCACTGACTGTGTTCTCTCAGTCAGAGCAGCAGCCCTCAGTGGCACCATAACCCAGAGAGACTACGGTCTGGCCCTCTGTCTCTGGGTCTATGGTGCCGTTGGGGTGCTGCACTACTGACTGTCTGCAATGCAGTGGACCCGGCGCCTGGGATTGGATTTGGGATGCACACTCACACACGTGAAGTTTAGTTACTGTCGCTCGGCAGGCTCAGCTCAGGCAGGCACACTAACTTGCCTTGCAGATTTGCTGAGCTGAGCCTGCGCGTGGGCTGCATCATGCTGCAAAGCGCATGCGCAGCTGGCAAGCTAGCCCTGCCTCCGCACGAGCCGAGAGCGAGTCACACGGCCCGCCCGCACCCTGACACACTACGCATGATTGTGTAGTGAGACTTATGTTGTTGCCGGCCCGGGTGATCCATTGTAATTCGGCAGGCAGGATCGGCTTCAGTTTGAAAGGTCGTCAACTAAGGTAAGTTATTTTTTTATTTTAATTTAGCAGCAGGGGCACTGGGCAGCCTTACTATGATGGTGCATGCATGCGTGACTATTGGCCGGGCTAGGATGGGGTGCGATGGCACTCTCGTCTTCATTTTTTTTTAATGAAACACCCCCCTTTCATCATTTGTTTGACACGCCCACCCAGGAGTCCGTAAACATACAGCCCCCTGTACAACGCTACAACACTTCTTATCTGGGCAAGACCTCTGTGTATTGCGCTTTTTCGCAGAAGCATCTTCTGAATCGGATGCGTTGCACTATTTCATGCTTATATGATGCAAGCGTTTACTGTGGAGGATACATGGGGGGGGGGATGCTGACGGCGCTTTCCCAGGGAGCTGAGAGGCCATTAGCCCTCTCTGGACCAGCCTAATAACCGGAAGCGCACTAGTGCCCGGGGTGACCGTAGCCCGTTGCGGCCTCTTGCTGACACTTCGCAGTGGGTGGGCATGAGGCACAGCCATCAGCCCACGTGAATACACAAAATGGAATCAAATGCCCTGTTATCCTGGCATCGCTTGCGCTGTCACTCTCTGCTCTGCGCCTATTACTACAGACTAGAACCACGCCGACATGCCCTGGCGAAGGGAAGGCGTCGCCGTGTCTGTTTTCTCATTTGCTGCCTTACATTCTGCTTGAAAATCCAACAGACACTCTCTTTACAAATTGAGTCTGTTGGATCCAATTGTGGTATATCTTGCTTTTGAACACTGCACTTTTTATGTCGCGCCGAAAGGGAAATGCTACTGGTAAAATAGCAACATCACCTGAAATAAAATCACCAATGTGCCGGCTTTCGATTTTCTTTTGTTGGTGGTGTTATTTGATGTTTAGGTTATTTATTACTTTGTATTTATTGGCCATGTGTTATGTTCTTGCTTTTCAATGACATTATAAAAGGGATGCTAGGCAACATAACCTCTGCCGACAACCCCCTCACCTCTTGGGTCATGCTATCAGAGCAGGCTTACATTTCTGCCCACTTCCTCCCATAATTTAGTAAATTATGACTGTACATTGAGTTAAGGGACAACCATGTCTACTATACATGTGTAACGTAAGCCTGTTGGAAATGGTGCTTTTTATTGGTTGAGAGTGTAAAATATTATGGGCCTGCTGCCCTGCCCTGATTCACAAAAACATTTTACAGGGGGAAACGTCACCCCCCAAAAAAACGTTTTGCAAATCATTGCAAAGGACATGCTGCACGCACTTAATCAGTTTTGTTAATTATGTTTGTACTAGGCCAGACACTTCACCACTGCACTTTATAACTTGATGAAAAATGACAAACAACTAAAGGTGAAATGTTTTATTTCGGTTCTGCAAGTCCCAGGGAAAACATTTGTATTGGTTCTTGAAGTTTAAAACATGCACACCATTTAAAGTTTTAAAAACCACTATGGGGGACGGAGTCCACCCACTTTATTCAGGTGGTGTACTCAGTCACACCCAGCTATTGAATGTCCTCTTTGAATTCATGAATTAAATCCGACCTTAGTGATCACACCACAGTTGTCAGGTTTGTAGGCCAGACACTTCACCACTGCACTATATAACTTGATGAAAAATGGCAAAGAAATAAAGATGAAATGTTTCATTTCGGTACTGCAAGTCCCAGGGAAAACATTTGTATTGGTTCTTGAAGTTTAAAACATTCACACCTTTTAAAATTTTCAAAAACACTATTCGAAGAAAATATCCCCTCATAACTTTTGTGTGTTTGTTGATTTTATGAAAGACAAATGCCATTTGTCCTGTTTAATTTGGGTGGTTATGCAAAGCCAATTTAATGAAATGTGCATATTTCACCTTGATATGCTCATTTCTGGTGACATCACCTCCTATTGCATTTGTTGATGAGTCCCCCACTTTAATTTTTAGGACTTGACTTGATACACATGTGAATGGGTTCGTTCCTAGAAAACAAGATGTTCTTTGTTTTTTACCTTATATGACGTATATGGTAGGGTGGGGTGTGTGGACGGTAGAAGTTGATGAAGCAGAGCTACGTGTAGCAGAGGGTAGGTATACCGACAAAGCCAAGCGCAGAGAAGAACAGGCACGCGCTAAAGTTCAAAAGACAATCATGTAATCATGGGACTGCTAGTTTTGTGCATGTGACGTGTTTCTTCATTTATTTACCGGCCTGATTCCTCTGGTGGGGTTGACTACTAGAACATCTAGTCTGGGTGTGCAGTTTAGAACCGGCTGACGAGGTGCACCGGAAAGGCACCTCTTGGCCTGATAGAAAGACAGCGAGAGAGAAAGGGAAACCAAGAGAGAGTGGGTGGGGGAGAGAGAGCGAGGGAGGGAAAGAGAAGAGAGAGAGTGAGAAGGAGAAAAACGGGGAGAGGGAGAAGTGCAGGGAGAGATAAGAGTGAGAACATTGTACTTGAGTGCAGATGCTCGTCAAGGTATGAGTGGGACGAATGGCTCGTAAATATACGAGTGGAGCAAATGTGTATGGGCGGAGCATATCGTGGTGGGCATGGTCTAAACTGGTGGGCGGAGCATACCTATGTTGGGGCGGAGTTTAGGGGGCCCCCATTGGGAGGTCTCGCAGGGGGGCCCCCACATTTTGTGTTACGCCACTGTCGGTACACCCCCCGAGTTGAGGACAAAGGCAAAACGTGCAATGCACATGACCTGAGCCTGCCACTTTTCGTTACTCAGTGGGAGTCTTGGCCTTGTCAAGTTTTAAGAGCGGGCATGTGTGATGTTCAATCCATTCACTGCGAAGACCAAACTATCACTCTTGATAGTCAGGATCCTTTGAAGCCCTTCTATCACTTTGAAAATGATGCTTTCGAAGACGTCAGCAGCTAACAAAATGCCAAAACTAAAATGTTTTTACCTTTGACGGGCAAACCGGATGGAAACCGTGGTGTTGTTTGCGAGTCACCCGACGAAGCTTGAGATGACAGTAGCTAACTGTAAGATCAAGCTTCAAAAACACTACAGCAGCAATGAGATCTGCCCACATGTCTTCAATTGTGGGGGAGATGTGTCCATTGCATTTGATCACTGTAGCTTGGTGTCTCATATCTATGCAAGTAAAATACGGATAGTTCCAAAGCTGCTGTGTACTTATTTTGGAAAATAATACTCCCTATTTCAATGTGTGTATCTAAAAGTAGACATCACTTCCAGGTTATTCCATTAAAGGTCTCAATGTAAACATCACAGTTATCAAAAAATGTATGAAGGGTTTATTTTGATTACAAGACATGAAAGTGATAAGGTAGAGAAACACAGTTTGCTCTAAAGGAACAACAAAGAAAATTGTTATGAAAAAACAAAGAAGTAACAATTGTCAAAAAAAGCAAATAAACAAGTTGCAGTGCATTACAAAAAACAGAAGTTGTCGAAAAATACAAACAGGCACATTTTCATAGGAAAACACATCAAATGTGCTAAAAGTTAGATATCCAACTTATTTTGGAGATTAACACGTTTCTAAACAGGTCTGCCTACGTATGTGAAAATATCATGATTACTATTGTTTTTTTTATTTCTGTGGGTATCATTTTCCGGTGTATAAACACCCATATATGCTTCGGCAAGCAACCCACCTGTTGGTGGGATCAGTTAAGATCAGTCAGTTGCAGTCCTAGGTGCAGGGCAATGGAGCACTGGCATGCACTTGATATCAGTTAAGATCAGTCAGTTGCAGTCCTAGGTGCAGGGCAATGGAGCACTGGCATGCACTTGATATCAGTTAAGATCAGTCAGTTGCAGTCCTAGGTGCAGAGCAATGGAGCACTGGCATGCAATTGATATCAGTTAAGATAAGTCAGTTGCAGTGTGCACAGCAATGGAGCACTGGCATGCAATTGATATCAGTTAAGATAAGTCATATGGAGTCCTAGGTGCAGAGCAATGGAGCACTGGCATGCACTTGATATCAGTTAAGATCAGTAAGTTGCAGTCCTAGGTGCAGAGCAATGGAGCACTGGCATGCAATTGATATCAGTTAAGATAAGTCAGTTGCAGTGTGCAGAGCAATGGAGCACTGGCATGCAACTGATATCAGTTAAGATAAGTCAGATGGAGTCCTAGGCGCAGAGCAATTGAGCACTGGCATGCACTTGATATCAGTTAAGATCAGTCAGTTGCAGTCCTAGGTGCAGAGCAATGGAGCACTGCCATGCACTTGATATCAGTTAAACTCAGTCAGTTGCAGTCCTAGGTGCAGAGCAATGGAGCACTGGCATGCAACTGATATCAGTTAAGATCAGTCAGATGGAGTCTTACGTGCAGAGCAATTGAGCACTGGCATGCACTTGATATCAGCTAAGATCAGTCAGATGGAGTCCTAGGTGAAGAGCAATGGAGAACTGGCATGCAACTGATATCAGTTAAGATCAGTCAGATGGAGTCCTAGGTGCAGAGCAATGGAGCACTGGCATGCAACTGATATCAGTTAAGATCAGTCAGATGGAGTCCTAGGCGCAGAGCAATTGAGCACTGACATGCACTTGATATCAGTTAAGATCAGTCAGATGGAGTCCTAGGTGCAGAACAATTGAGCACTGGCATGCACTTGATATCAGTTAAGATCAGTCAGTTGCAGTCCTAGGTGCAGAGCAATGGAGCACTGGCATGCAATTGATATCAGTTAAGATAAGTCAGTTGCAGTGTGCAGAGCAATGGAGCACTGGCATGCAATTGATATCAGTTAAGATAAGTCAGATGGAGTCCTAGGCGCAGAGCAATTGAGCACTGGCATGCACTTGATATCAGTAAAGATCAGTCAGTTGCAGTCCTAGGTGCAGAGCAATGGAGCACTGCCATGCACTTGATATCAGTTAAACTCAGTCAGTTGCAGTCCTAGGTGCAGAGCAATGGAGCACTGGCATGGAACTGATATCAGTTAAGATCAGTCAGATGGAGTCCTAGGTGCAGAGCAATTGAGCACTGGCATGCACTTGATATCAGCTAAGATCAGTCAGATGGAGTCCTAGGTGCAGAGCAATGGAGAACTGGCATGCAACTGATATCAGTTAAGATCAGTCAGATGGAGTCCTAGGTGCAGAGCAATGGAGCACTGGCATGCAACTGATATCAGTTAAGATCAGTCAGATGGAGTCCTAGGCGCAGAGCAATTGAGCACTGACATGCACTTGATATCAGTTAAGATCAGTCAGATGGAGTCCTAGGCGCAGAACAATTGAGCACTGGCATGCACTCGATATCAGTTAAGATCAGTCAGTTGCAGTCCTAGGTGCCCTGGGGACTGTTGAGAGGAATGGCACAAACATTCTTACTCTTCGTGAAATAGATGATGGTGAATTATGCAAATACCCATGCATCTGCCCCTTTGTCAGTCTCAGCGCATGGTTTCTGAGTGGGTTATGCCTCCCTTCTGGAGTTAGGCATGGGTGTAGTTGTAAGGGGGAACAAGGGTGTGTGTCCCCCCCTAATGTTTGTGGCACACCATGTGTTCTGGAGGAGAGGAATTCGCTGACGGGCCCATAGGTCAGCACTCACCCTCTAGAACTTGTAAGACAAGATAGATGCACCATGTGAGGACAGCGGGTGCAGGATTCACTTACTCCGACACGACTCAATAACGAGGAGTCAATAGGTTGTCAAAGGGAAGTCCGTTTAATGACAAGTACATCAAACAGGGAAAGAAACGGGAATCAGCTGTAGTGCTATCACCTGTCTCGCTCCGACTTCCTCGAACTTCAGTCGGACAGCACTTCTTATAGGCAGCAATCGTCATTAATAACGTCTAACTTTACAAAAATCACAATGCAATATAATTGGTTAGGAAAGGTAACTTAAGTATAGGTGTTATAGCTGTATATGATAGTAGGGCATGCGGATTGGATAACTCTTATCGGGTGGCCGTCTACGCCCATCCTTCTACATCACGTGTGTTAGACGTCACTACAACTACGACGTCATATTTGTTACAATATCTATAGGACTTCAGATAACTTGGTCCGTTGTGATTGGGCAGGTTACACCCCTAGACATAAATTTCCACTTTTAATTAGCAGCATGCAGAATGGACACCCCTGTGCCTGGTTTCCCAGTTTCACCCTGCCTCCCTTCCATCAATCAGTATTTTAGGGCGACGTGTCAATTAGTTGGCTAAGGATGGCCTCGAAACTGTAGTCTCTTATCGGGAAAAGTTATGGCATCCTCGGGTCCTGGATGACATCATGTGATGGTACTTCTTCGCGCCTGGCTGGTCACGTGTTAGTTCACCATGAATCTGCTTCAGTTTCCAGCTTTTAGTGCATTTAATTCTGTGTCGGCCTAGCCACCTGCATGGGCCCCCTTATCTTGACCTTCATGAGGCAGGCTGGTATGCTCTGAAGTTGGAGTCTTGTGAGCTGACGCTCTCCTCCCCTTCTCTGGTTGACCTCGATTTCCTAGGCATGAGCCGCTCTTTGTTGAGTTTCGATTATGCTCCTTTTCTTGCCTTTGGTTGGGTTTCGAAACTTTGCCTGTCAGGCCTCTGGCCGCCTGCATACCTTTCTGCTTTTACAAAATGGAGTCGCACTTGTGGCAAATATATGGTTGGTGCTTGCCACTCTATCTTCTACTAAGCATTGCAAGCAACATCGATTTCTTAGCATCTTGCGTTTCAAGCCTATTTACACACGTTTAACAGGACGGTTGCTTCCATCTTGTCTAGTAACACTGTTTCCTCACGTTGTAACATTGTCTCCTCTCTGTGCCTATTCCATTCAATTTCGTAGTTACTCGCACTGGAGTGTTATCTCCGGTAGCTGCTCTTGTTCATTCTCGGATCTGTTCAGGCCCTTGTGTCATTTCCGCTGACCTTCCATTAAGGCTTTTGGGGTCTCTTCATGGACCGTGTGTAGGTACTCCTCATTTCGTATCAGCAGCTGGTATGGCTGTCTGATAGGGTACCGTGCGGCCCAGGGTTGTCTGGTTATGGGTGTTTCAACCGGTATGGATCATCTGATGTATACTGGGCAGAGTCCCAGTGCAGCTCTTTGTAGGTTAATTTGCTCGTCATACGTCACATACCTTGGCGAGTATGCTCCCGGTACCTCGAAATGAGGGGAAGGGATGCAGGCCATGTCTGGGACCTCCTCTACACTCCCCCCTCTGGTCAGTTCATCGACCACTTCTGCAATCTCCTTTGCATTCATTTCTTTTGCTTCTTCAGTGTCATGTTCATTGTCCTCTGCGTTGGTACATGCTGGTGTGAATGTGTGAGCCTTTGCAGTTCATATTTTTATCACTCCCTTCAAACTCCCTGCTGCCTTCACATGTTCGTCTTTGTTCCATGTCATTAGCTGACATTGTCCATTTGGGCTGCAGTAGATCCATTTTCCTTCATACCGTCTTCGTTTCTTAGGGTATGTGAACTTTTTTCGCTCTGGTGCAAATTTGCTGGCTTTCACAAAGTCTCTTATTTCTTCATCAGTCAGGTCTCTGGGTTTCCATCCTGGTTCGACACAACCATTATCTTCATCCCTATGGCTTTCTTCGCAGTTTTCTGGCACTGTGTAATGATTATCTTGATAACACAGAATCCTAGCAGCACCATTGCTAGTAGGGCTCCCAGAAACATGAATATGTCTGCCATCCATCGTGGGACCCATGAGAACAGAGCTCCAAACCAGCTGTCATCGCCCACTTCATCACTTTCATCATTCATCTGGTTTTTCAAGTTTGTCAACATACTTATGGCCTCTGTTAGGGTTCCGTTTTCTTCATGGTGTGATGGTACGAATGTGCAACTTGATTCTCCGATTTTTGCACAAACACCTCCATCCATTGCAGTGATCATGTCAAGCACATGTCTGTTTTGGAGGGTCATCAGTCTGATTGCTCTCAGCTCTTCTTTGATCACGTTGAATCCTTTTATAGTGGTATTGATGGTCTGCAATAACTCCCATCTGGTTATCTGCAACCATTTAGTATTCACTCCAACTTGGATGTGGGGCAGGAGCAGTGTTGTGAATACTGTTGAGGTGAGGCTGAACAGCCTGTGTTCATACGGGATTGCATGTAATGCCTCTTCTCATTTGGGAGAAAAGTAATTTTCCCTCTTCTTCCTGGATGCCAGTTCCACATATCTTCTTCTTCTTAGATGAGCATCTGCTTTCGGGAAACTGTCCAACTTTAGGTCATTCTTAGGGATCACTAGTGCGGGAACGTGGATGTTCACTAGTGTGCATATGCCTCCTCAATTTTCCGGGAGCCTTATGCATGCCTTGGATCCACATGCCCAGTAATGGTCCATAATAATTGCGGTTCCTTGTGCCATTCCCGGAGCTTCAAAGATTTGTCCGCAGTTTTGATTCTCTCCCATCTTCCTTGTGCCATTGTTTCTGAAGCATAGTTTCGGGCTCTCCAGTGGCACTATCTGTAGGGGTCCCCCTCTATCTTTGACCCATGTTAGCAACTTTATTAGCTTTGGCCATAGAGGTTTGCATAACCTCTGCAAATTCTCGATTGCTTCCTTGCATGCTCCAAGGACCATCCACGCTCGACAGATTACTACTCCGTCTTCCCATCCATCTGGGGAGACCACCCCCAGATCTGCATTTGGCCTCTGTTCTTCCAGATTTAAGCCTCCTCTGCAGTTTGTCCTTGAACGTTCAGTTTTGGGTTAATTTCCCATCTTATCCATGATCCTTTGACGCCAGGGTTCTCGTACCTGATCACATGATTTCTGGTGTGCGCTCGGTTTCTTGTTTTAATGTCCTGGACGTAGCCATCTTCATCCGGGCAATCCTTTTTGTTGGCCCATATCAACGAGGCGTCTCTTCCCATAAATTGTCCTCTGGTGTTGCACATTGCTACATGTGACATACAGTGTGCTTTAGGGACATCAATTTCTACAGCCACGAAGATCTTGGATTTTCCCATGCTGTATGGTAGGAGTGCACAGATGTAGCATTCTCCTTCTGATTGTCTTCGTCCTACTTCCTTCATGTGTTGGTACTATATGTTCTTTCTGAGATGGGCTGTGCTGTCCAGGTAATTATTAAGTTCATTGTTATCTTCATGAGGGCTTCTCTTGATTCTCAGCGTTCTTCTGTAGTTTGCTATGACTACGTCTTTGAATACATCTGTGCTGCTTTTCCACTTCGGGTATCTCGATGGAGCAGGCTGCCTCGACTGCATCGCTGTGGTAGAAGGAGGATTTGTGCTTCCTTTCCTTCCCTTTTGCAGTCTGCCATAAACTTCCCGTAACCACCATTGGTTCACCAACCTCCCAACTTGTGGCTGTGTTGCAGGCCTGCGGCTTGTTCATTGCGTTGGTTGGAGCAGGTGTGCTTGCAGTTATAGTTTCTATAGTTCTGTTTTTCTGCTCCTCGTGTAGTTTCTTTGCTTGGACTATGAATGGGAACACATACTCTATTAGCATGTGTGTCTTCTCTGTGAGTTCTTTCGTGGCCACTTCTGTTCTTTTGAGGGATCTTTCTATTCCCTCCATCTTTGGCATTTCACTTGGCATTTCTTGGTCCCTTCCACTATTCTCTGGACTTGGATGTTCGGTAGGCAGTTTCTCCTTCTCTGCTGCCTTCGTTGGAGGCCTTGTAGCCATTGACACGTGCCCTTGCTTGTGTGCATTCTGTGTGTGGGTGCGTGCCGTGGCCAGTGCTACATTATCATTCATTCCGTGCTGACCCTGTCTCCAGCTTTTTTCCCCATTCATTACCTCAGGTGTATACGTATCACTGCTAATTACATTCAATTTTAAATCATTGGCTTCATCATTAGCTTTTCTTGGAACTGGAATCACTATGTAGGGTCTGGGTGCTTTTGTGGGATTTGTATGTTCATTATCTGATAGGTGCTCTGAAATTGGGGCGCTTCGTGCACCAATGGAGAGAGCAGTTCTGATAGTCAATGACAGAAAGACAATGATGATCACCAAGCATATAGACGTGATAGATTTGTAAGACATCTGGCAGCATTTTCTCCCAGGAAAGCGGGTGCGCCTTTCTGTTGGGGGCAAAACCAAGTTACTGTTCTGGGCCCCCATTTCGAATGAGTTCATAGTCAGTTATTTATTTCTTCTTTTGCTCTGGTCTCGTATTTCGAGAGTTTGTTACTATTAGAGGGACGAGTGCTTCTCCAATGTCCCCCCTCACGTGAGTGACGACGGTAGTCTCTGGGTCCTCAATACAGTTCCTGTGCTAGACTAAGGAAAAGGGTTAGGCTAGCAGTTCTGATACATTACATTTATTTATGCGTATCTAAAGTAGGTGAGGTTCCAGTGGATGCCTCGAATTTGCCTTGGTCCTGAGGACATGCTGGTGACAGTTCAATGTGAAAGAAGAACTGAAAGGACTGCTACAAATTACACAAAAATGGAATGCTGAAAAAATAAAAATAAAGATAAAAGTGAACGTGTGGCACAAATAGGAAACAATGAGCTAATCGTACAACAATAAAGTTGTAAAAATAGGAACAAGAATAAAATGAAAATAAAAATATGGAAAAATAGCAAACGAGTAAAAAATCGCAAAAATAAGATAAAATAGAAAAAATTAGAGGATGCAGAAAAGGAAAAATAAGATGGCGAAGTTCTTGGGACTGCTCCTTTCGTTCGGTCTCTCTGCGACAAGTTGAAGAACAGTGTCTCTTTTCTCTATCTGCTCCACGGTGAAACGATGACGACAAAGTTCTATTTTGGATTTCCTCCTTCTAAGGCTCTTTTCAGCAGTGGATGTCCATAATTGCTTCTTAGTTGCACTATTATAGCCCTCAGGAGCCTTTTTAATTGCACGTTTTTTGCTGGATCTCCGAGGAATGGGGGTGTGTTAACATTGCTGGGTCTACCCACTAGTTCTGGAAAGTTTTCAATGAGGTGGAAGAAAATATGGTATGCATATTGGCTGTCTTCTGGTGTTAATGACATTTGCTCTGATTTTCTAGCCTCTAGATCACAGGCCTTTCTTGCAGCGTGAACAGTCTTTGGGCCTCATTCCGACCCTGGCGTTAACCAAGGCGCTAATAGCAAAGTTGCGCCGTTGGTTGATGCCGTTATTTTTACGACTCCGCCATGGTGAATGGCGGAATTACCGCCCCATTCCAAGGTTGGCGGGGTCAGTAATTCCCCATTCACCATGGGCCCTTCCCCATTCCCATTTCTGCCCCATAGGGCTCAATGGGAATGGGGAAGGCGCTAATTACGGCACCGTAAATTACGGTGCCGTAATTAGCTCCTAGGTCCCTTTGCGGGTTGGTTTTTTAACGCCTGCAAAAAGCAGGCGTTAAGTACCAACCCGCAAAGGGAACTCGGAATAGGGCGGTAAGGGTTTAACGGCACCGGTCTTGTTATCGGTGACCGTTAACCCTTACCGCCCTACTCGGAATGACCCCCTTTGCCTCCTCGATCTGTCCCTCGGCTAAAGGTCTCACTGGAATCTTCTTAGGAATTCTCGCTGGAAGTTGGACAGTTCTACTTGGAGTATTGTGCTATGGAGAAGTGTGCACATGTGTGGGGCATTGGCCGGATCTCTAAGGAAGGTGATGACGTCAACATCTGCAGGCCTTCCAACCATTTCAGGATAGTCTGTGACTAGTCTGAGCATGACATGTGGGCTAGCTGGGTATCTGCGGGAGTCAGGGACATCTGCCTTGTTTGCTGGGTCCTGATCACAATCTTTTCTTTTGACGTGAACAGTTTTTACACTTTCCTGCTGCGTGGATTGCAACCACCTAATTTAATTTGTACCACACTTGGTTTAGGAATTTGTTGTTTCTTGGATCTCTGATGAAGGTTAGGGTATCTGTGGTTCTCCCGACGAGTCCTGGGCATTCCTCCATGATGCGGAAAACTAGGGTATATGTAAGTTCATTAATGATCACTTGTGGTGGATGCATCTGTACCCCTATCACCATACTCTGATAGTACAATGAAGGCTTCTGTGATGACAGTCAGTAATTGCCAGATTATTTTCTTGTTGGCCGGATCTTGGATAACGTCTGTGACACTGGCTCCTCTCCCTATGAGTGATGGGTATGCTAGCACCACAAATTGGAAATAGGTTAGCACATCCCACTTGAGGCTTCTGCTGGAAAGTACCATAAGTTCTGTGAACAAAATCTCCACACTGATTGCTTCAGGATACTGTGTTACACTTTCAGGCAATGTCTTATTTGCAGTCTATCAGAGTCTTGATTCTTTGTACTTAATTGAGTATGTCGTGCTTTTGAACGCTCATTTTATCAATGTTGTTGTGTCTTAGGATGTGCTTATCTTTACCCTGCAACTGGGATGTACAGAGTAAGTCTTTATTTCCCCTTGCTTGGGGAACCTGCCCCGTTCTATGCCACACCTTGATCCGGGTTCTTTGTCTTGGTTTTCTGCTCACACATCCTTCTTCTTCACCATGGATCTTGTTTGCACGTGCTGATGTTTTTCCCCGTTGTCCGTGGTCTCTTTGCAGTCGGATACACCAGGAGGGCTCTCCCCTATGTAGGGCTTAATGTCATTTATGAAGATCTAGGCCCTTCTGCCCCGGAGCTTGACGGCGGAGGGGGTTCAGTCCTCTACAATGAACGGGCCATTAAATCTTGGCTCGTCCCACTTTTCCTGGTAAAGTTCTTCACCAAAACGCTGTCACCATGGAAGACGAGGGGCGCATGTACACCTTGCACGGTGTCTGCTTCAGCACTTCCTGCTGTGTTTTGTGCTGCGCCATCCCCTTTTCGCCGTCGCTGCAGCTGGTCTGAAATGACAGAGGCACTGGATGTCAAAAAGTTTAGGTACTTTTGCATCTCTGTTCCCAGAATCTCCCTAGTCGGCTGGGCATCACAACTAGCTCTATCTCTGGGGGAAAGAGGGGTCCTCATCCTTATGCCTGTAACTATCTTGTGCGGCGTGAGGTGATGGTCGGAGCCTGGTTGGTTCCGAAGTGCATACAATGCCAATGGTAGACCGTGTAGCCATCCCTTCTTTAATGTGAGCCTCAACTTGGCTATCCTCTCTTTAAGCAAGCCATTGATCCGTTCACATATCCCATTCCCCTCCGGATGATACGCTGATGAGAACTTGTGCTTTATACCAAGCAATGAACTAATCTGGTCGAACACTGAGTTTACAAAGTGGGCCCCATTATCTGATCTCATTACCTCGCATACCCCCCATCTAGGGAACACTTCTCTCACCAGGAATTTAGCAGCACAGGCAGCGTCGGGGTGTGTACAGGGACCTGCTTCTATCCATTTAGAGAATGGACACACCACCACAATTAGATACCTGTACCCATTGCACACTTGAATCATGTCGACGTAGTCGATATGTAAGTGCTGGAATGGTCCGTTTGGTCTGGGAATTATTCCTCTCACTACTTTTAATGTGTGCCCAGCGGTGAATTGCTGGCAGATAATGCAGTTCACCATGAAAAATGCAACATGCTCTGCCAAATTCGGTGTGAACCAGTCTTCTGCGAGCGTTGCAGCAAGATTTTCTTTTGTCAAGTGGATGGGGTAGTGCAGTTGTTCTAGTGCTACCTTTAGGAGGGCGACAGGCATTACTGGTTTACCATAGCTGTCTTACCTCCACAACTCGTCAGAGGGGTTTAAGGAACACCCTCGACGCTTCTATAAATTCTTCTCCTCCTGTGGTGCCTCCCTTTGGAGCTCCATTAGCTGAGTCTGCCCCATATTACTATAGGCTTCCGGTGTGGCACGCGCTACCATCATTCGCTCATGGGTACGTGCCACCTCCACGTCCATGATTGTTTCATTCTTGGATGCCATGCGCTTGGCTTCCATGTCTGCTTCATGATTTACACGAGACACGAAATCTGTCCCCTTGGTATGAGCAGCGCATTTCATGACCGCTATGCCCACTGGGAGCTGTAGTGCTTTCATCAGCCTGTCCAGTAAGGCTGCATGTTCTACTGGTGTGCCGTCTGCTCGGAGGTAGCCCCTCCTTTTCCAGCATGCTAGACCTGCATGTACTGTGGCCGTCACATAGGCTGAGTCACTGTACACAGTTACTTCCTGGTCTGCATGATTCTCAATGGCGAGTATCAGTGGCAGCAGTTCTGCAGCATGCGCAGAATAGTGAGAGGGTATTCGCGCACTGACGAGTACTCGAAACTCTCCATTCACTAGGTGCTTTACCACGGCCACGCCTGTATACCTTTGTCCGTCTTCTTGGTCAATTCACAAAGACCCGTCAATAAAGACGATCTCTCCACCTGCCAGGGCATTTTCTTTTACCCTGGGGATTTCATCATAGAATTCCTCATAGTTCGCACAGTTGTGTCTGGTTCTCCCTCTGTGACTGGCTCAGCTATGAACGTAGCAGGGTTTACAGTTTTACATCGCACTATTTTGATCGATGGATTAGAGATAATCACCTCATAGGCGGATGCTCTTTGAGATGTCAGTGTGCCCTTTGGCTTCTCTAATATGGAGAGCAGCGAGCGCTCAACATACAATGTCACGGAGCACCCCATCACAATGGATGACACCTTCTCGATGGCGAATGCAGCAGCAGCTAGGTTTTGTTCGCATGGGAAGTGGCCCTTCATGACTGGGTCCAGATTCCCGCTGTAATATGCTAGGGGCTTGTACCCCAGCGAGGTTCGCTGTGCGAGCACTGCCGTCATAAAATTGCCATCGGTATGTGAGAAGAAGTAGAATTCCTCTGCGTAATTAGTAATCCTGGAGAACTGGGTCCTTACAAATTGCCTCCTTGAGTTCTGTAAACCCTTTCTCCATTGCTTCATTTCATTCGATATCTTACCTTGTTGTCTGGGCCTTTTTTAGGGCCTGAAGCAAGGGCTTGGTGTAAGAGCTGTAGTCAAAGACCCATGCTCTGATGTAATTGCACAGGCATAAAAAGCTTTGCATCTGTGTTATTGGTCGTGTTCATGATGGCTTCAGCCCTTTCTGGGGTTACCTTTTTCCCTTCATGAGAGATCAGTTGGTCTATGTATAACACTTCTGGCTGACAGTACTGCAACTTCTCCTTATCAACCTTGTATCCCTTCTCAGCCAGTATAGTCAATAGCTGCACAGAGTTGTGCCTGCATTGCTCTTCAGTGGTGCTGCAGATCAGAATGTCATCTACATACTGCAAAACAACACTGTCTACCGCAATATTGTTTAGGTCCATCTGCAGGACTCTGTTGAAAATGGATGGAGACTCACAAGTACCCCTGTGGCAACCTCGTACTTTTCAGGTGCATTTGTCTGAAAGTAAATGACGTCAGGTCTTGAGAGTCACGGTGCAACGGGATTGAGAAGAACGCATTTTTCAAATCGATCACCGTGAAATATTTTGCCTCAGTGGTTATGTTGCACAGAATTGTGGATGGATTAGGGACAAGAGGGAATTCGGCTTCAACTATATCGTTTAATGCTCGTAAATCTTGGATTAAACACCAAGACCCTCCCTTTGATTTTTTGACAGGGTAAATCACTGTGTTGCAAGGTGATTCTGACGTCACAAGTATGCCCTGCTCCATCATGGCGCAGATTGTCTTCGCGATTCCTTCATCTGCCTTTCTGGACATGGGATATTGTCGCACTCATGGTAAAATTGTTCCTTGTTTCAGTTTGATTTTCACTTCACCAGCCCCTTTCAGGAGACTTACATCATAGGGCCCTGTAGTCCATACTGCGGCAGGCACTTGGGCCATGTCGTCCTCAAAGTATTCTGGGCGTACCAGTGCCAACATCATTCTCTGTGGCACCTCTTGTTTGATAATTTTTTTTTTAAAGATTTATTTATTATTTTCTGTTACAACATTGGGAACCCCTGGCCGTTCCCCAACTCCCCCCAACTCCCACCCCCCTCCCACCCTGGAAGATTTCCCGTTAGTTCTTTCGTGACTGTGAATGTCTATGTTCTCAATATGTCCGATATTCTTATATTATGTGGGCACCATTGTTCCATATAATCTGATTGCAAGTATTCCAGTTTTTGACCCAAAATATGAGACTCACCTTCACCCTTGTTTCTTCTAGGTCAGGGTGTTCTTCGAACAGATCGTCATTGGTGATGTCAGTCACTCGATACCTTTCTTCAATGGCAATAATCGCACCCCATTGTCTGCCTTCCTCGTCATATCCTTCAACCAATACCACTTTTCCTCGCACTGCGGCAGATTGTATTACCAAGGGAAATACTTGTCCCTCCTCTTCGTGCATGGGTATTCTTGGTCTGAATAGAAACTCATCAGGGGTTCTCATAGTTTTGTCTGCGAGGCCTGGCAATCCCGCCATGAGCACCCGCACGCCATATGCAAAGACTTCTGGTTCTAACGGTATAGCTCTCATAGCTATACGCCCTGAGTATGCTCTGATAATTTTACACACGTTTGCATAATGCATTCCTGGGGTGGAGCATACTATAACATCCTCGGTAAACAAGATGGTCATGTTTAATTTAGTCATCAGGTCCCGACCCAGAATATTTACTGGGGTCTGGCGTGAATATAATAGAGGTACATTCATCTCGCGCTCTCCCACTGAGACTGGGAGTGCATCTGTAAAGGGAACTCTACTATGAGCTCCAGTGAAACTCTGGGTATCTATGGCCTCGCCGGACATGGAAAATGTGCCTTCTCGTATGCATGAACGCGTTGCACCCGTGTCAACTAGGAAGGAGTATTCTTTACCCCCTATGGTGTCATTCACCCTAGTTCCCTATTAGGGTCTGGTGTCACTGATAGGATAGAACACATCAGAGTCTCCTGTGCGCTGTCCTATTTTAAATATGGGTTCGGTCCACTGTACACTTGTGGGTTTCCCCCATTTCCAGGGTTAATTCCCCCTCCGGAATTATTGCCCTGAGCCATCTGCGGCGGTGCCTGCTGGGGTTGTCCCTGTGGCAAGTTCCCCATGTTCGGTGGTTGAACCACTTGCTGTGCACCTTGCTGCAAGCCTGCCGCCTGCTGCTGCATGGTGTAATTTTGTGCACCGCCCTGTTGCGGGATGGCAGGTTGATTCGCCATGCCTGCCCCTATCCCTTGGTTATTTTGCCACATGCCATGACTTCTGCACATGCGCGCCACGTGTCCAGTCATTCCACACAGCCAACATACTGGCGGTGGTCGGGCCATCTGTCCATCTGGCGTAGTTGGATTGCCCATCTGTGTGTTCTGGAAGCCACCTTGAACATTCTGAAACCCTCCTTGGTTACCTCGAAACCCTCCCTGATTATTTTGCCAACCTCTTTCTCCAAAACCTCTTCCTCTTGGGTAAAATCCTGTGTTACCCTGATTATTCTGTGATGAGTTAGTCGCGTGTTGTGCACTTGGCTCGGCTCGGCTGGTGAGCATGGCACCCTCGAGAGCATACTTAGAGAGTTTCCTTTGCACTAGCTTCGCCTCCTCTCCCTTCTGAGTGGCCTCCTTTTTCTGATTCTTTTCTTGCAACAATCTACAATAGTGTGCAATTGTCAACTGTATTTCGGCCCATGGTGTAGCTTCGATTCCTACCAATTTCTTGAGCTGTTTTTGCACCGGTTCTGGTAACCCTTGGCACAATACATGGTAGAATACAGGGATGGATTTCGTCCAAGATTCATGCGTTTCGAGCACCCACGCGTCTTGAAAATTCTGGATATAAAGCAACGGATCATCTGACTCTTTCATTTTTCGAGTCATTATAGCTCCCATATCAGACGTGTCTGGATATAGCGTACACAGCGCTTTCCACACTGCTGCTCTACAGTTATTAAATGGCGTTTTTCGCACCGTCTCCCTTCGTCATGTGCCACTTCCTCTGTTTCCTCACCAGGGTCAGATCCTGAATGCTCCCAGTTTACACAACTTCTTGCATCTTCTTCGTTCTGCCCAATCTCTAGCCTGTCTAGGGACAGTCCCCTGCTCCCACTACTTCGGGTGACATCCTCAGTGTCATATAGCTGAGTGCTCTCTAAGCGCTCATCCTCCCTTCCCCCTTGGGAAATTAGTTCCAGCCCCATCTCATGATACATTTTATCAATCGTTTCCCCGATGCTTCTGGTGTCGAAGTCATCTTCAATATTTGTCCCGCTTGTACCTGGTACCGCATCGCTTGCAGGAAAGAATTTGTTTATGTCTTCCCATTCTACAACAGGATTGGGTTTTTAACTTCCCGTTGTACATATTCTAAATCTCATGCCCTCTGTCTGTACTTATGTTCCGCTTCCTCATCTATTTCCTTTCGCTTCTTTGCTTCTTCTCTTGCCTTATCTACTTCCCTCATCCATTCATTTCTACGTTCCTTTGCCCTTCTACTTTCCTCGTCTTCTCGCTTCTTTACTTTCCTTTCTTGCACTCTCCTTTCTTCCTCTAGCTTTAGCATGTTCTGCCTGTACTTCTTATAGGCTGCGCATTGTGTGCGACTGAGCGGTATTCCTTGCTCTTCGCGATATATTTGTTCTTGCCTTAACCTATCCTTCTTTCTTACCCTCTCGTCTCTTATTTCATTTTCTTTCTCATTTTCCTTTCTCTGCACCTCATCAGACCATTCCCTCGGTCTTATGTCATCACTCCCTTTACCATCAAGTTTTAGCAATATTTGACCTCTCATCCACTCGTCCTTTGCGAATGCTAGCTTGCTACTTCCTTTCTGCTTCTTCCCCCCCCCCCCTCTCTCTCTCTCTAGAGAGATGTACTACTCTGTGCCTGATCCTTTCCTTCATCTACGCGTCTCTCCTTGTCCCTCGGGACTACGGAGGCAAGATTACTTTCCTGCTCTTTTTCTTTGATGTCGTCACCACTGCATGCAGGCGACTCATATGACGGGTTGCTGTACACCGTGGCTGCCTTAAGTTCTCTTAGCGGGTAAAGCCCCTCTGACTTACTCCCTTTGATCACTGGTTCAGGTGGGGCAGATGGCGCGGCAGGCGTCACCCCCCTCTGTACATACATTTAATATCCAATCTGCGGGTGGTTCTTCCTCCTTCGTCTGCCTGAACATTTTCCAAAGTTCGAGGACGGCAAGGCGTTTCTCTAGCTTTTTGCCAGTATATGTGGCATGTAGGAAGGTGGCCATGTGCTGTAAAACAGCCTTAGAGAGTGACCCGTTCTGGGGCCACGACATAAACATCTTATTTGCGGTGCCCTTAACTCACTTCTGGCTATATTTCTTCAGCTTTGTTGCATGCTTGGGCAGTTGCTTGCATAAATGCGCAAGCGGGGTAACTTCCTCCATTCTTAATTCCGTCACCAACAATAATTATACAGCTCTTTCAATCTTTCAATAGTATGAGCGAGCACCAAATACGCAAGCTCCAATCCAATCTTTTCCCGCCAAATTTTATACCAACAATTTACTAAAAACTCATCAATTCAGTGGCGATTCCCTCTCAGTTACAGAATCGCGTAAATCCAAAATGCATTTTAAACAATCACCAATACAATTATTTTACATTCGACATACAACAGAACACATATGACAGACGTTTGACAGACTAGACACCATGAATCTGCTTTAGTTTCCAGCTTTTAGTGCATTTAATTCTGTGTCGGCCTAGCCACCTGCATGGGCCCCCCTTATCTTGACATTCATGAGGCAGGCTGGTATGCTCTGAAGTTGGAGTCTTGTGAGCTGACGCTCTCCTCCCCTCCTCTGGTTGACCTCAATTTCCTAGGCATGAGCCGCTCTTTGTTGAGTTTTGATTCTGCTCCTTTTCTTGCCTTTGGCTGGGTTTCGAAACTTGGCCTGTCAGGCCTCTGGCCGTCTGGGTACCTTTCTGCTTTTACAAAATGGAGTCGCACTTGTATAATGTGCCTTATTGAGGTAGATATATGGTTGGCGCTTGCGACTCTATCTTCTACTAAGCATTGCAAGCAATATTGATTTCTTAGCATCTTGCGTTTCAAGCCTATTTACATACATTTAACAGGACGGTTGCTTCCATCTTGCCTCGTAACACTGTTTCCTCACGTTGTAACATTGTCTCCTCTCTGTGCCTGTTCCATTCAATTTCGTAGTTACTCGTACTGGCGTGTTATCTCTGATAGCTGCTCTTGTTCATTCTCGGATCTGTTCAGGCCCTTGTGTCATTTCCACTGGCCTTCCATTAAGGCTTTTGGGGTCTCTTCGTGGACCGTGTGTAGGTACTCCTTATTTCGTATCAGCAGCTGGTATGGCTGTCTGATAGGGTACCGTGCTGCCCAGGGTTGTCTGGTTATGGGTGCTTCAACCAGTATGGATCTTCTGATGTATACTGGGCAGAGTCCCAGTGCAGCTCTTTGTAGGTTCATTTGCTCTTCATACGTTACATACCTTGGCGAGTACGCTCCCGGTACCTCAAAATGAGGGGAAGGGGTGCAGGCCAGGTCTGGGACCCCCTCTACACATGTTGTACCACCCATTTGGCATGGGCCCCTTTCAATTAGATGTCATGTCCCCCCAACATTTTCAGCCAAGTTACTCCACTTGTTAGAGGGATAGGTCATGCAATAATAGCTTGCATGTGCCACCGTTGTGTGGATCTGTTAATAATCGCTGTCACCCAATTTAATGATACTCGAGATATCAACCTCAGAATAAGGGAAGGCGGAGCATCGCGCGCTGTAATGAAATCCGGTGACATGTAGATCCCCACAATAAGCATGTTGCCCACCGAGCTGCCGCACATGCCTGACTGTATGCTAATCTCAACAGGCAGCGTCATGTCTGCACCAAGGAAACATTACGCCTCTCACAGAAGTATTACATGAAGTGGGCGTTCTGAATCAAATGATTAAAGGAAGATTAGACTTGATTGAAGAAAGTGATAAAACACCTGAGGAAACTGAATGTATGACATGGCAAGGAGGAATAATTTAGGGGAAAATAAATCTTGTGCTATTGTGTTGCTTTAAAATAACAGTAGATGAGAAAGGTATAATAATTTATATTAGTACCCGGCGAGAGTCAAGCAGAATGCAACACGCATTCTGATTGGCTCTCGCCGGGTCCTTACCCGGCCGAGAATCCTTTGATTCCCGGCCGGGATTCCAGCCGCCTTGTCCTCGGCGGGGGGGCGTGGCAGTCCCTCAGCCAATGAGGTGGCTGGAAGCGGGACCATCCCCGCTCCGAACCTCCCCACGTTTGAAAACGACTCAGTTTTCCCTTTCTGTGGTGGCCATTTTCTTGGTCGTTTCTTTTTCTTTTTTTCTGTCCCGAAACGCCACAGCGTTTTGAGACAGAAAAAAATGCTTTTAGTGCCCCGGTCACGCACATAATGCGGGCCGGGGTACTAATAGCAATATGACCCTTGTGGTGGGGGCATTACCGACTCAGGTAATGCCCTGGGGGCCTTTGTTACATGTAAAGCCCCCGCCGCTCGGGTCATATTGCTTAATTACAACAATGTGGGAGCCCCTCTACTGAGAGCAAACATGGCTCAAATAATCTGTTCTCGGGAGGGTCCAGAACCCCCTTTGAGCTTATTGTCCTTTTCAGAGAGGAGAGATATCTCTTTGCATATTTGCATATCAGTCTGGTACCACCCACAAGGGCAGTCCGGCACCAACATTCTAGGCAATTCTCCTCTGAACAAGAGTAGCATTAGCAACACCAGACACGTGTTTTTGCCTTATTGAGCCACTGGCGTAACAGGGCTCCCGACCACATGTTCGGGAAGGGGGCCCCACTTGGAGTAAAAAAGAAAAGAAAACATTTTGTTTGCATTTTTTTTTTTTTACATTTTCTTTTTGAATTAACTTCTGTAACAGAAATCATTTCTTTATGAAGGCAGCGTGAATACAAAAAGTCTGCTGGCTACCCCCACCCCATGACATGAAGACCCCAGGCTGGAGGCCTCCATGTCATGGGGAGGGGGAAGCCCTATGACTTCAAAAATAAATAGTTTATTTTTTAAGTCACTCTGCCTTCATAAAGAAATTATTTCTGTTATGGTTCAGTCCTTAACGGAAATAATGTCTTTATGAAGTCAGAGTGACTTAAAAAAAAAAACAAGGGGCCTCATTACGAGCATGGCGGTAGCCGTGCCTGTATAGCAGGCACGTCTACCGCCATGCTCGCTACCGGCACGGCCTTCCGCGATTGGGCAATAACCGCCCATTACAAGATGGATGGGCCGGTAATTGCCCATTCGCGGGTGGCTTTATTGCCAGGCTCCCAATCCCCATTCTGCCCCACAGGGCAGAATGGGGCTGGGGAGCATGGTTGCGCTGGCACCGTTGAGAAGTGTCCACACTTAAATGTATAGGTGACTGTCTGTGTGAGGGTATGGTGAAAGGGTGCACACTTAAATGTATAGGTGGCTGCCTGTGTGAGTGTATGGTGAAAGGGTGCACACAAATGTATGGGTGGCTGGGTGTGTGTGCCTGTATGGTGAAAGGGTGCACACTTAAATGTATGGGTAGGTGCCTGGGTGTGTGTGCCTGTGTGGTGAAAGGTTGCACACTTAAATGTACGGGTGGCTGCCTGGGTGTGCCTGTATGGTGAAAGGGTGCACACTTAAATGTACGGGTGGCTGCCTGGGTGTGCCTGTATGGTGAAAGAGTGCACTCTTAAATATATGGATGGCTGAGTGTGCGTGTGTATATGTGGTGAAAGGTGTGTGCTTGTGTTCAGGGGCACAACAAAACCTACATGTACTGGAATAAGGTAGAGGTACATGAAGGTAATGCCTGATTTAGCTACCTGTAATCTTCATTACTCCTAGTCCCACTCTTCCTCATCCCAGTATTTACCAGTGAGGCAAGGAGCCTCATACGTAAGCACTGGGACAAGGAAGAGGGACGTGGAGGTAATTCTGGGCCAATGAGCTGATTTTGGAGGGTAGGGGATGGGAGGGAGAAGGGATGTGTGGGGGGGTGAGGTTGTGCAATAAATTATAATGGTCGTCCATGTCCATGATAAGCAGGCATGATATGTGGTATTAGTGGCTAGAGAGGCATTTTGGTGCAGCCAGTCTCGTCATTCCTCAGTTTGGTATGACTTTTTTTAACTGGGCATTTCTGATAAAGCAGTCCTGCTAAGTGTAATTACCTGGCTATTTGGGTTCTGTCAGTCAGTCTAGCCGTTTCTTACTGTAGCACTGTATATTTTTCTGGGGATCTGTGAAAAAATGATATGTTATGATATGATAAGTCATATGTAACGCACCAGTACACAAGTGTTTTTTGGCACGACAAGACATGGGAAGGAAAACTGAGGGAGGACAAGACAAATGATCTTACTAACCCTTGTGTCATTCAGATTCTGCAAGTGCGAGAGGGGAAATGGAGGGGGGGAGTGCAAGGGAGAGGGGAGGGGAAAACAGGGCAGCAATGCTCTGAGTAAGTGCCACAGGGGCAGCGCAGCTCTGGGTAGTGCAAGGAGAACAAGGGACTGTAGAGTTACAGTTACAGCCCCTTACTGCGTGGTAGGTCTGGAGGCAGTGCAAGGGTGACTGATCAAGAAAGAGCCTGGACTCAGTGAGACAGGGGGTAGCCAAGCAACCAGTTGGTACAGCGGACAGGTCAGGTAGGTCAGCAGGATAGGGAGAGAGAGAAAGCAGAGGAGAAGAGGAACATGTTGAGCTGCTTCCGGAAGTTCAGGTGGTCCGGCTCAAGTTTGGGAGGGTCAGGGAGGCCATTTCAGAGGGAGGCACCTGGAGGGGAGAAAGATCTACCCCACCCACTCTCTACCGCGAGGAGCATCTAACCCTTGGGGCTCGAAAAGGAAGGTATTTTGGAAGATAGCGTTGGATGTAGTGCGGATCCCAGCCCCAGAAAGCCTTGTGGACAATGAAAAGGGTCTTGATACTTGCAGCCACTGCGAGCCAGTGGAGAAATTTCATGGCTGGAGAGCTACAGTCCCTGGGCTTGAGGCCAAGGATAAGTCTCGCAGTCCTGTTCTGCATTAGTTGCAGAGGGGGGAGAGTAGAGGAAGGCAGATTGAGAAAGTGGCTGTTGCAGTAGTCCAGTCTAGAGAGAACCAGAGCTCAGGAGACATTGAGCTTCTGGGGGAAAGTGAGAAATGGAAGAGTCCCTTTGAGGAGGTGCAGCTGGTAGTGGGATTCCTTGGCGACATCCGAGATGTGAGGAGAGAAAGAGAGTGGAGTTGAAGATGACACCCGGAGTGAGCGAGAGAGGAGAGTAGACTGAGGGGAGCCTGAAGGAAAGCTGAGTGTCTTCCGCATAACACTGTAAGTTAGAGAAGGCAGAGATCAGGTGGGTCAAAGAGGCCAAGTAGATATTGAAAAACCAGGGTGAGAGGATAGAGCCTTGGAGAACGCCACGTGTAGAGAGAGGTGGTGGAGTGAAAGGGACAAAGAGGGACCTGGGAGGGGCAGTCCAAGAGGAAGGAGGTCAGCCACTGCAGGGCCTGATCCATGATGCCCAGGTTCTCATGGAGTCAATTGATCAGGATGGCGTGGTTGACCGTGTTGAAGCAGAGGAAAGTTCCAGGATGATGAGGACAGAAGGAATGCTGGAATCAAGGTTAGAGATCAGATCTTCACAGGTGTTCAGGAGAGCAGTTTCCGTGCCTCTGACTGATGGTTATGGAGGCAACCAACAGATTCAGAGTGGAGAGTAAGCTGGTAGTTGGCCAGCTTTTCCAAGAGTTTGTTAGAGGGGAAGTTCCAGTGGCAAAAGAATGATTACAGAAATTGGCCAAAGCTGGATCAAGGGTGTCAATGTGGTCCGTGATGGTTCTGGAGGAGCAGGCGAGCACCTGTTTCGACGACACTTCCATAGATGGGACTTGTCTAGAAACCTTGTCAGGTGAGAGAAAGAGGAGAAAGGAGGAGGAGAGGGAAAGATGGCCAAAGGGGGCCGAGAGAGGAAGAGGGAGAGGAAGAGGAGATAGTGGACAGGATGTCCTGAGTTTTAGCGGAGAAGCGAGAAGCCAAAGCGCTACAGGGGGCCTGTTGAGGGAACAGGAGAGGTAGAAACCGCAACAGGATTGACCAGTTACTTGCCGATTTTAAAGAGTTTGGCTGTATTGTTAGAGGCCGCAGAGACGCAGGCTTGAATGTGTGCTCTCTTCTTGATGAGTCTTATTGCTTCGACTGGCATTTTGGTGCAACCAGTCTAGATATGTCTTAATGTGGCCTGGCACGCTTTACTGTAATTTTATTATGTGTCTACACTGGGCTACATTGTGTTCATGTGCACTGTTGGTGACTTGCATGTATTGGATTGCTGTTAGCCTACACAAGAATAGCAAAAACTGTGGCTTTTTAGTCAATTTTTCTCAGAAAGTGCTGTATATTGCATTAAAACACATTTATATCTTTCTCCTATTGCAGTGTGTGGCATACCCCTTAAGCAACACGTTTGTGCGTATTGCGCAAGCATGTTAATCTAGGGCGGCCCAGCGTGTGGCGCGACTCGTGATTTGTTGCCGAGTGGGGGGGGCCCTCAGCATGCCTTGCAGGGGGGCCTCCAGATCTTGTGTTACGCCACTGTATTGAGCGTCATCCTTGAGGTGACCCTGAGCCTCTCCGAGTACACAGCGCACTTTTGGATTACCCTTAGCAATTTAGGGTTTATATTTTATATTAGTATTATTATATGATATATTATTTATTTTGAAAAATTATGATTTTAAATGTAGATATTATTGGTAATTTAGCTTGTATGAATATTTCATAATCCATCTGGTTATTAAAAAAACAATAATGTAGAGTTATTAACCAAAATGTATTAACAGATTATATTTCTTTAAAAAAAATTTGCAAAACATGAATCGTGGTAGGAATGATTGTCATGTGGGCCAGTGTTTCACACTGTCGTGCTTTTTCAAGGCTTATACGGTTTAAGGCACTTGCCAATTTATTATGAACGTTTTCATTATTTTGTGTTAAAGTAATCTGTTTTGGGACATTTTGCTGGAGGTTTGCAAATAGAGTAGCAGTCGCACATTGTCACCAAGGGAGGAACACGTTCCCTCTTGCCAAATCCCCACAGACAGTCCAGCCCCTCTTAATCCATGGGCTCAAGTGGGGCTCAGGGGCAGCTGCGGCTACACTGGTAAACTCCAGATTGGACATTCACTGGCAATTGTGGGGTGTCGTGCTTTCTAATGCGCTTTGGCCCACCATTTACAGACGAAGGTAAGTAAATACCGGCATGCAGTGTTATGGCGGGTACCACCCCAGAATAAGTGGCTAAAATCTAAAGGTGGGATTTTGCTGCACAGAAGGCGTTTCTCCAGGTTTTCACTTTGAACAAAGCACCTAGTCGAAAACTGCAGCTTAGACGACCAGCGCACCTAGACCCACATCCTCAATTGTTCTTTTGAGAGCGCATATAGAAACCTTCTGCCATGTCACCAGTATACCAGTTCTTTGAAGACAATGGGCCTCATCACGAGTCCGGCGGTAACCCTGCCGGTGCTTCCGGCGGGTTGCCGCCGGTTTTGTAACATTTGACTGGCACCTAGCTTCCCGGTGCCACCAAGACATTACAAATCCCGGTGGACTGGCAAGCTGGGTGCCGGAAAATGTTAGTCCCCATTCCCGTGGGTTCCTTAGGACTCCACGGGAATGGGTCCACAGAAGCATCGGCACCGTTACTAACGATGCTGATGCTTCCGTGATGAGTGTGCTTACCGGGGCTGCTGCGCCCAGAAGGGTCAGACCAGTCGGGCGCAGCAGCCCTGGCAAACAAACTCGTAGTGTGGCAGTCCGGAAACAAGGGTGTCAGTGAGCTTACCGGACCGTCACACTCATAATGAGACCAATGAGTTGTAGGAGAACCGCCATTTTGGTTTGTGAAACTCAGCCAAACATCAAAAGTGCAAGTAAACCCATAAATGTAATTAATAGGCACTGAAGCTTAGTCATAGCTTTTCCATATCACAAATGCCAGTTTGTGTTGTCATTTGTGTTACACATGTTACTTGCAGTAGAGTATATATGTCCTGGTCTGGCACTGCCTGCCTTGTTACTCCTGTTTCGCAGTTGCCACTGTCCCTCTGCAAAAGCAGGAGCTGTTCTTAAGTGTCTACTAAGCACATTACACTTTTTAAGTTAAATTGTTGGTGAAATGACTCTTTCCAGAGTTTATTTGACGTCCGCTTTCATTACAACATGCATGAACAGGGTACCCAGAGTACTTAGGTGATTGGGAGCAGGTGCTATGAAATATGGGTGACCTCTATGCCCCCCCAGCTGTGTGAGGGCTCGAATGTGGCCAACACACAAGTGAGACCGGTCCTTCCCTTCATTTGTAGATTTGAGAATAGGTTTCTGCTGACCAGTAAATAGAAGGTGATAAACCTGTAAAATAATTGCAGACACCAGTTTGAGGGTGATTGGACAAGTGGCCTAGGAGCCCACATTGATAAGCCAGGGGAAATACTAATAGAATTAATTATGAATGACTGAGACCCTTTCCCGATGACGTACTTCCTGCTGGAACGTGCATAGGGCTCAGTGGCTTTCAACATGGAGTCCTCTTTCTGCTGCACTCATCCAATCATCATGGCATTTCCCAAGGGAGCCGATTCATGAATTTCCCAGCGGGAGCCGCAACACGGATTTCAGGGCAGTGGCATTGAAAGGGTATTACCACTGTTACAGATTGAATGACCCAAGGGGGCCCGGGCCACTGGAGCACCCGGTTACCCGGCACCCCTGCCTGTTCCCCCATAGAGTTTGCTTTGCTTCACTTCTGTTTAGATGGGCAGACAATTGTAAACATTGCAACTGTGCAAAGGCTAACTTAAACATACTGTAAAGGCTAATTTAAGCATACTTTAAAAAGGCTCATTTAAGCATACTTTAATTAGGGGAGAAGAGCCGAGGGGCTTCATTGGCTTGTGGTTGCCAGTTGACTGGATTCTTTCTTCCATTCAGACATTCTATTTTTATGGCAGCTTAATCAGTGCTTAATTTGTGAAGGTGTTTGCCAGGGCTCAGCCCTAGCACTTATTTTTGAGTCCCAGCACTTATTGGCTCAGACTCACTTTTGAAGTGCTGATCGTCAGTGCATCCACCAACCACAATGAGCAGGTGCCAGCTGTAGTGCAACCCCAAATATGTCGCCACTGTGGGAGCAGCTATGGGTGGTGGCAGCAGTGGTGGGGAAGTGCCCACCCGCAGTGTCGCAGGAGTGCTAGAACATATTTGGGCCCTGGCACTTATTTTTTTTATTCCTTCTTGCACGGGTCAGAGCCTGCTAGTTGGGGTTTAGATATTATTCCCTTCAGGCTGATTTAGCATTTTCATGTATAGTTTCTTGCAGGGATCCCATCCCCGGAGGTTCTAACCCTGAACTTTGCTTTGCAGTCTATGTTGTGTTGTAGGTACAATTCCTGTCCAGTTTGATTTGTGCATTTATTAATTCATTTTGCATGGCATCTATGCAGCTCTAAAAAGCCGGGTGGCCCTCTTAGCGCAGAAGATAACAGGGACAGGGTAATGTGGGAAAGAGGAAGTTAACCTAAAAGAGGAGGGGTTTTGATAGTTATCCAAAAAAAGTCATTAGATGATGAATGCTGGGGACATTTTCTGGAATTTAATGCCACAACTTTGCCACTTGGACTTGGAAGGTGCGCCCACCGCTTTGGATTGCTTAAAGTGGAGAAGCTGATCCATTGGCTGTACTTAGGGCGAAGTTCTCTGCCAGGTCAATACCAGCTGATGTTTTCTCAGACACGGTTGAAGGCAGGCCAATATAATGCTTTAGTGCACATGTCTGCTTTTACAGGGATCTAATAAGGGTTCCTCAGGACAGACGCGACGTGTTGCCATCTGAAGGAGTTTACCGCTACGCTAGCGACCATGTTCTGACGTCACTAAGAACGCTGCTGAATGGCTTGGTAGACCCCTATAAACGAGGCGTTGCGATAATCAATCTTTGTGCCTATAATGGGGTGTGAAATTATCTGACATTTAGCCTCTGACGGTAAAGGGGCGAATTTGGTGCAGGATCATTAGAAGGTTGTTGAGAAAGAGGACTCCCAAAGATTCCACTTGCTTCTTGGTAGGGGTTGAGACCTCTGCAGAGTGTATACTCCAGCAACTTGAGTAAGTCCTTTCTTGTAATGGCTACGAAGCAACAATGGGCCTCATTATGACTCCAGCGGTAGCCGTGCCGGAGTCGTTTGTCTACTGGCACCCGGGAATGGGCAATTACCGAGTCATTACGACCTTGCCGGACCCTGTAAATGGCCATTCCCGGGTGCCGGTAAAAATGCTACCCATTTTTTTGGATGGTACCGGTGCATCCGGCCTGGTCTGCTCGTGGGTGCCGGTCTGCCCACCAGGTCAGACCTGGCGGGCGAAAGGGCACCCGCGAGCAAAACTCGTAGTTTGCCTGTCCAGTAGCAACGGTGCTGGTTGCTTACCGGCACTGTTACTACCGGACCGGCAAACTTATAATGAGGCCCATTGTTTAGACAATACATTGCACTGTTTTGATTCCATGCATTCTCTGTTTTAATAACAAAATGTAAAATGTATATACAACTTAGTACACATTATGGAGTGATTTCAATTAGAATAAAACAAAGAGGGTATCCAGTGATTTTTGATGAAATCTTTTTCAGAGAGGCATGTTTTACTGAAACGATAATAATGAAAAAACACCAAATGTACTAGTTTTTATATATGGGGTGGGGTAAAGGGCTAAAACGGATGGGAAGGGGGCTGGGGTGGGCTTAAAAGCATAGAGGAATGGGGGTTGGAGGGACCCCCCCCCAAAAAGAAAATAAAAAAAACAATTCTGTGATTATTTCGGTGTTTTTTCGTTTTCGGTCAAACATTCCTCTCTGAAATATTTTCGTTTAAATCACAAAGAACCACAAAGAGCAGTATTTTCACATAAAGAACAACTGTAAATGAAAACTTCGTAATTCATCGTGTGTTCTCGGCAAAGCAGACCTTCGGCTATAACGCTGCTTTCCATGTGTCCTTTATATTTCAACCACATCAAATGTAATTGACAATGTTTCATGTTTGTTTGCGTTAAAGGTTATGTCAAACTTACTGAATCCACTTATGCTTGTGTGTTTCTCTGTGACACAATAAGTAGCTTGCTTTCACGATAGGACTGGGCCATACAATTAGCTCAGGCTACAATGCAAAAGGGGCACACAGTAATGGCAATTCATTCCTTGTATTGCAGACTGTTTGAACAGTACCCAAAGATGATTTTTTTGGTACAATGTCTTACAAATTTTGCATTTTTAGAAACTATTGGTTCAGGAAACTGGTCAAAAATTTAGGTGGAATTTCCCAGTAGGCCTCTGTCCCATGGACCTCTTTTGTGTGGTAACCTGTTTAATTTCCAAATGTTCTCGTAGTGAAAAAGGTAGGGCTTGTTGACAATATGTAACATGTAATATGGAGACACTTTGAACATTATTTCCAGGGCCTCTTTTAGTCCACCCCTGCTTGCTTTGGTTTGTAAATCCTTCAGCACAGGCCAATGCATACAATATGTACCAAAGGGGCATCTTGCAGAAAGTAATTGTCTTTCAAAAATCTCCATTCTGGCTGAGGAGAAGCAGGGGGGGCGGGGGGATGCAGGATAATGGAGGGCAGAAGGAATCGGGGAGAGAAACAGGGAGCAAGGCTGCACTGCACACGAAGCCTGTGGGTAGAGAGGGTCATGGGACACCGTGCAGTGGAGCCAGCTGTGATTGGGTTCTTGTAATGTGCTTCATGCCAGAGTCCAGCCTCTAAGCACGGGCCGGGGAATCTAACCGGTGCTGCTCAGTGTAATCTTGCTTCCAAGACAAGCGCGCTGCCCATGAGCTATCCTGCTGGGCCGGCAGAATGGAGGAGGGGGATGTACAGGTGATGAGAAGCGGAGTGTGTGGTCTTATTAGGGATGGGTGTAAATGGGTGAAAATGCTGTCTGTAGTCCAGTCTTCTATGGTCAGGGAGGTGCAGAGATGGGCAGCGACTTCCTATTGCACAGCCCCTTGCCCCACACGGTGACTGTAACTCGAATAGTTGTTTGTCAAAGTTAATAAATACTTCAACTCTGTGCAAAGTCTTCTGCCTGATTCTTGGAGTGAGATTTGGGGAAGGCCTGGGGTCAAGGTATAGCCACGCGCTGAACAATGCTGGGCCTGGTGTCATTGCAGGAAGAATGCCATGGCTTGCCCTTTCACACCTTAGCGATGTTGCAGGGGCTTGTCACAAGAAGCCCACATGTGAACTGGCCATATATGGGTTCCTTGTAATGTGGATATAACTAAAAGTACCATAATCGTCTCTGGTCGTACAGCACCACTAAGCGGGCTTTATTCTGAGACTATATTCTCTTTCCAAGCCCTTTGCTCTGGTATCGGGTAATATTATCCCATAAATAATGTCGCCATACATATAGTCGCCGGGAAACGGCGTAGGTGACATTCTTGTACGGCGACATTTTTGCAGGGATATTATCACATGGAACCCTTACACTGCAGTGGAAATCCAGCTGTAGGAACAGGGTGAGCATGACATTCAGAATGCACAGTAGCTGTAAGAAATAAAACACGCTGCTGTGTGGAGTCTCAGTGCACAGAATGTTTTCCTATTTCAAAGTCCTGTTTGTAAGTGAGAGAAACTCACAGTGTGTATCTCCATTTCATCAACTTCCCTTTGCGCAAGTGCAAAATGAGACTTAAAGATGGAGCTGTGATATGATTGATTATTTATAATGCGCTTAAAAGCCAGAGGTTTCTAAGCGGGGACCCGGGGATGTGTTGCTCTTTGTCGTCTTGCTTCCAAGGTGAGCACGTTACCCCTGAGCTATCCTCCCGAGACAATGTGCCAATGTAAAGGCCCAATGGAGCAGCCTAGAAGCCATGGTGAAACTTAGATGAGCCAGTCAGGATCCAAAGCAGAAAGCTCCACACACCTGAGCATACTCAAGTGAAGGTGGTCCCCAGAAGTGAGTCTAGGCCCCTACATAAGGATGAAGGGTTTGCAAAAGTGGTGGGCAATTAGAGATGGCAGAACGGCGATACAGGAATGCATTGGAGGACGAAAGTGGAGCTGGAGAGAAGTAGGCGAGGCAGTTGAAAGGAGGCCGGAAAGGCGCCATCGGCAAACAAGAGGAGATGCAGGAGAGAGGAGCATAGAGAGAGGGGGTCAGAGAATGGGCTAGAGTGGTGAAGGTGAGCAAATTCAAGAGAGGATAAAGCGGCCTTGGGAAGGAGGAGAGGGGCACAAGGGAGAAGTAGTGGAGATGAGAGGTCAGATCTAAGAAGTAAGTTAAGAATCAAGAGTGAAGGGACATCCAGGGCAAGGACGTAGAGGTGGCTGGGAACCAAAAGTGGCCCTGGAAATGTTTTTCATGGTGACCCTTTATTACACAGTATGGGCATCTATAGGAAGCAAGTGCAATCTGTCTCCGTAGGGTTTGGGGATCTTAAGAAATGTTCTTAAAATGCATCCGCACAATGAATTAATGAGCAAGTGACCCAGCGTAGCCTGTGCTAACAAAAGCTGTTCATGGCGTGAGGGAGCGATTTACCAGAGCCCACAAGTTTGCCAGGGCCTTGCCGGAGAAGCTCTCATTTTAATGACAATAGTTTCGGCTTAAAGGTAGCGCTTCCAGCACCACCTAATAGCCAAAACTAAAAAAGGGTGGGCCGAAAACTAAAAAGAAAGGAACTTCTATCTTATGTACAATGAGTTGCTGTCAGTTGTTCCAAAATTTTACTGCACAAAAAGCATAAAACTATAATTCGATTTTTGCGACATTAAACAGTAACCAGTAAAAACTCAACTGATTCCACTGCATTTTAAAATCACGTGCCACTTATGAGAGCATTTGGGAAATATATATTTGCAAAGTATAAATTCCTTAAGTTTAACGACTCGACGCAAACACTTATTTTGCCAGTACCTTAGGCCATCATTAGCTCTAACGTTAAGCAAACCGGATGTGCGCACTGCTGATTGGACTCGTTTAGGCCCAGGCACCCTCTATGTATCGGCACTGGTTGCCAAGTTGCAGCTTTGGCTGGCTGGGGTTCCCACCAATTCCAGCAGCACAACATGATCAGAGCTGTGAAACAGGCCAGCGGATTCCACCACATGCTAACAGAACCGTTTGCCTGTTAAAAGAGGGTGGCTATCTGACGCAGAAGCCGTCTCACCAACTGAGAAATACAGTGAAAAGCCCAAAGGGAGCTGCAAACTGCTTCCTTCCCAATTGATGGATTGAAGGGGCTCGAGACTGCCCTGCCAAAGTTTAGGCGGAAAAAAATAATCCAGGAATTCAGTGGACAAAACAATTGTTCCCACTTGGCTAGTCGGATGAAGTAAACGTCTTAATTAGGAAAATGCCAAAATGTATTGTTTTAATAAACACAATATGTAAGTTAATTTGACTGACCAGGCATTATAAAAATACAATTGCATCCCATACGCTTTCTAAAAGTATGCGCCCATTTGATCTGTATTTTACAGGCTGCGGAACATGCTTTCCGGTTTTCTAAAGACACTATAGTGGCTAGCAGATGCCTCCATGCAATCGGAGATACCAGGTCAGTGTCCTGGGCTTAGATCGTCATTGGATTCTGGGAGGCAATTATTTGAGGGTAGGGGATACGCACTTTATGAAGGATCCAAAATAACTATCAATATGATAAGAAGTCCCAAATAGACTCAGCTACCCGCCCACCGGGTAGGTAAAATGAATGCTCACACCATGTGATGGTTTAGAGCACTGTCGCTCAATGCATCCAACTAGCAAATATAAATAGCTCTATCTGAGATTATCACAGATTTCAACCCTCCAACAAGTAGGTTGAACATTTTCAGCAGCGTGGTCACTGGGTTATTATGCACTTTTACAAATATAAAGCATTGATCCCCTCTGATGAGAGAACCCCCTACTCTCAAATTTGGGGCAAACACATGGACTACTGGTTTTAAAAAATGTCAAGTGTGGGAACAAAAACACCATCCTTTAGGAAAAGGCCAAAGCTCAAATGTTGCTGGTACAGCAAAAGAATAACATACCCTGAATGTTAGGAGGGTGCGGACGGCATCCCTGCGATTGGCGATAAGGATCAAAGTGGGGTGCATTGCTTTGGAGGGGGGGTAACAACACTTGTTATGGCAAGTACAAATCTGCAAGAGAGGGAACCCTACCGTTGACATGAACTAAATATGCCTTTCACAAGTTCTAGAAAACAAACTTACTATGGAAGCTACATGTTCATACATTCAAGGGGATGACATGCAACCTTCTTTATGCGCTACATGGCATGTCTAAAATATAAAAGAGAGAAACGGTCGAAGCGACGACTAGAGAAATGTAAGTGGGGCTGCCAAGTACACAATATGAGGAATTGGCTAATGTGTTTTTTGATGTTTGGAGTACAGGAAGGGCTGGTTTTTCTAGACTCGCCCTCTCCATATGTGACACCTCCTTTGGGGTTGGAGTAGACCTTGAGCTAGCGCGGCCTGTGTGTGGCACATGGCGGCATTGGGAGGGAGCTGGCTTTAGGTGACACACTCCACACACAGATGCATCCTCTCCACTGGGATTGGAAGCTGGGAAGGGTCGGGGTGAACTCAGAGGCCATGGCGGATCCTGACACACCCTAAGCTTATCGACAGCTTGTCACTTCCCCGGACCACCTCATGTGTCTCATGTTTTAAGCCCCTCAAGCCTTAATGTACAGGCACACATACTTTATAACTGCTAAGGCACCACAGAGCGCATTAATAGTGCACATTTTATCATAAATAAACAACTACAGTTTGCAAACGTTTCACCACACAATTAACAAAGTAACATTAATAGACAAAATAAACATCCTTACCTCTCTCTTCCAATGCAGAAAGAAAATGGCTACCTAGTGGAAACATGCACATACTCCTGACATCACTAACATACTGCACAGGTACCGCTTACATCACAAAACTCTAGAGCAAAACCCACAAATAAGTACATGCACATTTTTAGAGAGATTTTGGAACAGAATGTATCTATAAGAGTAAGTTGTTTATTTTTAATACAAAATACATAAAAATATATTACATAACTTAAAAGCACTAGTATATATTTTTTAAATATAAAAACAAGTAAAATCACTTTTCAGAAACACTAACATATAGAGGCCGCCATGTTGCAAGAAAAAATGGCTGCCAAATTCAGCACACAATACAAATGCAGTGAAAGAGTGCAAACGGGGTGTGGTTTTAGGGATCTCCATTGTCATCTCCATGTTATCTCCATTGAAAGGCAATACAGACTCTCGTTCACAGCTCCTATTTGAAGCTCTTATTTTAAAGCTCTTATTTTAAAGCGCTTATGTTAATGACAATAGTTTTGGTTTACGGGTAGTTCTTTCAGCACCACCTAATAGCCAAAACTAAAACGGACATAAAACATTTGTTAAGAGTTAGGAATAACATGCTCCAAAGGGATGTGGTTGATAAGGAGGCATGGAAGGAAGGAGGTGCAGTGATGGGAGAGAAAACTAGAAGATATGAAAACCAGGGTACACACAAAAGAGGCCCAGGGTGTAGAGGCCCAGCAGAAAATGTGTAGAGTAGTTCATTGTAGATCAGTCCACCACTGTAAGGAGAGGAATAATAAGGAGGAGTATGAGAAAAGAAGGAGGAGGGTGAAAATAAAAAGGAAAAGACACTTAAATCAGAGAATCTGATGGAAGTGATAGATCAGGGGTGGAGGAGAACACTTAGGCTGGATGGACAGTGAAAGGGTTTAGCTAGGTGGAGAGGGGAAGCAGGCATGTTACAAATCTGCGAGAGCAAATGAGAGGTGGGGAGAAGACAAGGAGGTAGTGGGACAGATAGGAGAATGTAGGAAAGGTTCAAAGATGAGAGAAGTGAAGAAGGTCCTTTTGCAATCAAGATCACCTAGTGTTTGTTTGGGTTTCAGTACTTGCCTCAGGATTTAACAATCTGTATATAATTGTTGTTATGTGATGTCGTTTATTGTGAATTTGATCATCCTCTATGGTGACTTCACAATAAGTGAACATAGAATTTCAACCAGTAAATATTTGCCGTTGGCTTCTAATAAAAACCATGCACAACAATAGACAAGGAAATGTCTCCACAAATAATAGACATAATTCTTTTCAAGATATTCTAATAATAATAATAATTTGGCATTTATATAGCGCTACAAACCCTCAGGTATCTGAGCGCTGCTTATTATTACCCACGGTGTGTGGTGTTCATTTATCGACCTCGGAAGGATGAAAGGCTGAGTTTGGCCCCGCCGGGATTCGAGCCTGCTAACGGATGTCAAAGCGAGCGCTCTACTCGCTGTGCCACTTGACCGGCTAGCTATATTTTCCCAAAAAGGATTAGCCATTTAATGTAGAGCCAACACCACATTATCTTACACGTGGATAAAAACGGTGCACATCTTTTTTTTAATGTTGTGATATTGGTTCAAACACAGTAAACCTTACACAAATCAAAAATAGAAAAATACTCAGTCAATGCTCATTACATCATTCAAGTAACCAATGCAATCCACAAACTATTTCAATTCAAAATTGCTTATTTCACACAGATCTGACAATTAAATCGAATAAGGTAAGGATAAACTCTCTTGGCCTAAATTCCATATAAATATAAAAAATTAAAAAGACCAACTTTGAAAAAACCAAACCAAAGTGCATTGTGCTTATAAAATCCACAGACTATGATAAAGTAGTGCCTATTTCAACTCATACAGATTTCAAATACATTTATTTTTTTCAAGAATTTCAGAACTGTTATCATTAAAGATGTTTGATTTCCAGTTATCAAACGTAGCCAAAAGTCATTCACCATTAGCCAGTCTGCCTGATGACATTTCCCAAAATGAATATGCGTTCCTCATGCACCATTTCATTTGATACTTCAATGATTGGGAGGCTCCCGGCATCCCACAAATGCACTTTACACAGTCGTACCCTATTTGCTTTCAAGGGAGTGCCTTAATTTCTCCAGTTAGCAAGGGTCTAAACCTCAGAAATAGGTCTTTCTAATTAGCATTTTGAAATGCAATTAAATACCTTTGTCACACTGCCAAACATTTATCCATTTAGGAACATGATTGTCACTGTTGTATTGGCCCAGTCTTTCAATAGTCTCACTCAGTCCACTTGAAACAGCTGCTTCTTTACTATAATGAAGCACAGCTTTACCAAATGATATATGATTAGTCATTCAATGAGGAATGCTGATGTATGGTGACAAGACACATAAAGAATTATACCACTTTAGCAGATCAACATAGCCCCGTGTTTTAGGGACTTTGCTCATAAGAGAAGTTTGTCACATTGACTGTCACAGGAAAGAAAGGGCTGATTTTTGATAACTGACTGAATGATGAATAAATGAAATATATTACAAAAGAAGCAGCAATACCTGAAGAAAGAAAATGGCCGATGTTAGGAAATGACATCTGCATGGATGTGCAACGCCAAGCTTTTTTAATTTTTACTATGTAAAATCATGCTGTTATTTCTCTCTTAGAAAGTGAGCTCTGCTAATCAAGACTCGCTTTCTAGATGTTCGATGCTGAAAGGTATATTTGTTCTCTTGCCTTGGCTTTGGCTTGGTCTAATGACACACCAGCAGCTGCCAGGTAGTTGGCAACACTAAAGCCAAAGAGTAACACATGCATTAATGAATGAAGCCTGCAGGAACCCACATTAATTCCAGCAGCCCTGGGTTGCCTTTAACAGCAGACACCCATGATTAAAATGATACATAACTGTGTATCCCCAAAGCCTGGTAGCAGGTTGGTTAAATATATATAAAGCTATATATGGCTTGATATGTTGGCCTATGAAGAAGTATACTTATACATTACCGAAACCATTTGATGGCTTTTTTTGGTATCGTGTTGTTTTGCTGACACCCTTTTTTTTAAAAGTTATTTTCTTCGAACAAATTACTTTAAATAACGAATTGAACTATATAGGGGGTAAAGTGTTAAAAGGGGTGGGGAGGAGGTGGTGTTAGGGGTAATAATTTAGGGAAAAGTGGAGTTGGGGGGAGCCCCGTAAATGAAAAAAATAATTAAAAAAGAAATTGATGAGTCTTCCTAGAAAATTACTCTTAAAAACGGGCAAAGGGATATAGAACCCTTTTCATTATCAGCTGGGTTTCTGTGACTCCTACAATTGTCAGAAATGGAGTGTAATACTGCCTGGGGCTGAGAGCTTCATGTACAAAAGTTTTGGCCCAGCCCTGGAGCCCTACTTACTTCTCTGCCAAGGAAGGCTCGGCACCTTCCCACGAGCACGGGAAATGCCACCAGGGGGCAGCTAGAAACTTCAAAGAACTATCCATCACACCATAGCAAAATCATGCCAAGGGGGTAATAAATGGAGACTCTCTGATCTGTGCTCAAACAGGGAAAGTGGGGAAGGACAGGGCAGTAAGGGGAGCAGAGGGGTTCGGCCATCTTGGACATGCTGAGGCCAAACCTCCTTCCTAAGACCCTCCTAACTCTTTACAGCCAAGGCACTCTGGGAGCTGACTAAAAGAAAGTAAAACCCTTGTGACAGCAGCCAGGGCCTCACAAACGGCTTAGAATGGACCAATTAATTATTTCCAAATTACTATGTAAGGGGGGGGGTAGCAGCATCTCTTAATTGAATCATCTTTGGAACAAGAAAACTTCAGTCTGCCCAAAGCTCTCTGTCATTGGGGTGAAGATAAGGATTTAAACAAAGGAGCAAGACTCCTCCAACCCACTTCACGGAAAATTTGGAGTGATATAAAGCTGTAAAGACTATATGGTTCTTCCCCCTTCATTCCCGCCTGTGCTTCTCCCAGATCAGCCATAATGGATCCTCTGAGTCCACCCACCTTCCCTATTGCCGCTCCTCTGTTCACCACCTTGAAAGCTTCCCAAACCATGCCAGTGCTGTCCACGCTCCCCACATTATGGTCAAAATAGTCCTCTATCATCTCTCTAATATGTTCTTGGAAGACCTCATCTGTCAGTGCCTCCACCCTCAGTCTCCAGGTAGGTGTGGGGGCCCCTCTGTATGTGTATGTCCATGTTGCTACCATCGGGGCGTGGTCAGATAGCATCCTTGCCTTAATATGTATCCCTGAATTCCCTGAGGGACACCCTCCCCGTAAATAAGTAGTCTATGCGGGTGTATGTGCCATGTGGGGCGCTATAGTGTGTGTATCCCCTGATGTTGGCATGTGCCTTCCTCCAGACGTCTTCCAGTTCCAGCTGGTCTAGATTCCTCTGTAGGGCCCTGGCCGGCGGGGCTGGTTTCTTCTGCTTGTTGTCGGATCTGTCCACCTGTGGTATAGGTATGCAGTTGAAGTCTCCTGCCCATATGAATGACGCTCCTCTGTAGCGGGCTAGCCGACGTGTAATCGTCTTAAATAACTCTGTCGCATCGTGGTTGGGAGCGTACACGTTTATCAGACACACCTCTTTGTTCTCCAACATTCCTTGTACGATCACCATTCTGCCTTCCGTGTCCCTCTCTTGTCTTATTAGTTTGATGGGCACTCCCGGAACAATCCATATCAGAACTCCCCTGGCATAGTTCGAGTATGTTGAGCTATACATTTGTCCTCCCCATTTCTTAGCTATCTTTGTTTGCTTTTCCGCCATTAAATGTGTTTCTTGTAGCATGGCGATTTGTACTTTTGCTCTATTCAGCCAGGTGTAGACCCTTAGTCTCTTGACGTAGGCATTTAGCTCCCTGACCTTCCAGGTGGATATGACTGCTTTTTCTTGGCCCATTTGGTTGTTTTGTCCTTTGGCCCATCTGTTCCCACAGGCCTACCTGTCAGCTTGTATCTGCTGATGGGCATTCTTGTTCCATCATCCGATGATTCCTCCTGAATGGGGTGGGTCAGACCCTTCCTGTCCATGTTGTGTCTTACTTGTGTGGATTTGTTTTGGGTTCACCGCCTTGTTATGCATCCCTGGTAGCCTTCATCAGGATATGTGTTTGTTCGCCTGCCATTTGCGCTCCGTTCCTGTTGCTTGGTGCTTTCTCCTCCACTCGTGCCTTCACTCATCCTAACTAACCACTCACTAACTATAACTGTTAACAAACGCCCAGCCTCCCTGCCCCTGCTCAGGCTTCGCCGCTTCTCTCATGATATCCTCCTTTCCGTGGGCGCACTCACAGCAGCGGGATGCCTCAAAACTGGCATCACAAGTTCTATTTCTCTGTGGGGTTCCCTGTGGCACTTGGCGGTCTGCTCTAAGAGTTGTGCGGGCTCCCGCCCATCTAATTGCAGGTCATTGTCTTTTTAAAGTAGTTCATACAGCTTCGCCTTCTCCTCATTCCGTGCGTGTTCAGGGTGCATTTCTGTTGTTTCGCTCATTCCCCCCTCTTGGTTGCGGGATTCCCTGTTGGTCCATCCAGGCCTGGGAATCGGCCGTGGGTTCAAAGATGTGTGACCTGTCGTTGTGTAGCAGCTTTAGTTTGGCATGGTATAGTAGCATATACTGCACACCTGCGGTCCGAAGACGCTCCTTCGTCTGCCAGAACTGTGCTTGTTGTTTTTGCACTAGTGCTGTGTAGTCTGGGTAGATGGTTATTCTTGCGGCATTTCTTGTTATCACTCCTCCTTCCTTCGGGAATGTCAAGATCTTCTCCCGATCCTTGAAGTTCATGATCTTCGCGATCATGGGTCTCGGGGGTGCTCCCAGAAGGGGTCTCCTTATCTGAACCCTACGTGCCCTCTCCACTACTAAACCCTGAGAAAAGTTCCCTGCCCCCACTTCTTGGAGCAGTATGTTTTCAATGAAATTCGTGGGGTCTCTTCCTTCCTCGCCCTCCGGCAGTCCTACTATACACACATTGTTGCGTCGGGCTCTCCCTTCGGCATCTTCCGCTCTATGTTCCAGTGTGCGAATGCGGTCTAGCGCCTCAGTCATTGGGGTTGGGAGGTCGTTATGTTTTGTGTGTTACTGTGCACCTCCGTCAGGTTCCTTGCATCTTGCTTGAGGAGTCCCACGTCCACAATCACTGCGTCTAGTTTGCACTCTATCAATGCTTTGAGGGCCGCAATGGCCTCCAATATGGGACCCTCCTCCTGTCCGTTCCCGAGTGCCTCAAATTCGCTGTGCTCGGTCCGGGCCCTGGTGCCTCCAACTGGGGTTCCCCATTTTTCTGGGCAAACGCCTCCATGCTGGTTTGCCTCCCTTTACCGCCTCGCTGTTTGTCTGGCATTCCGGCTCCAGTGGCTCTTGTGCATCTGTGTTGTGGCCCCAGTTTCCACCCTGTGCGTCTGGTGCTTTCGTCGCTGGTTGACCGTCTCCTGCTCAGTTCTCCTTGTTCACCTCCTACTCCTCTGCTGTAGCTGGGGGTTTGTGTTAGCCTCTCCCGGAGGCCTTCTCCATGCGCTTCAGTGATCACCACGGGAGTGCTTCACCCCTGCCAGGTTGCGAGGGCCCCCCTCGCCACTGTCACCCACACAGTAGGCTAGTAGACTGCAGGCTGTGTTTGCGTTTGTTGCCGATGATGTATCTCACTGCTGCTCTCCTCGTGGAGCACTCTCTCCCTTTCCGTCGCGGGTTTGCCCTGAATTGGTACTGTCCGTTGTAAGGCTACTTAGTTTCTGCTGCTTGTGATCGTCCTTTTAAGTTCCTGCGTTTGTGGGGCCTGGTCCCCCTCAGTGGCAGGTACTTGCTTTGTGACAAGGCAGTGGGTCGTGGCCCCCATGTACGAATTGTTATTGGTTCAATGCGGCCCCTTTCGCTGTCCTTTCTGAGGGGGGTAGTTATGTTGCAGCGGTACAGCTTGTGTCGATGGTTGCGCAGGGGGGTGATCCCATTGACGGCCTACTTCTGTTCCAGTCTGTGTGCTTCTGCCTGCCCCACCGGGTCCGGTCAGGGCCCTGTTCGCAAAGGGGGTCTATGGCGTGACAGCTGTAGTTGGTGCTGTGGCTCACGTTCGCGCCTTGCTTTCGTGTCTCTAGTTTCGGGCTCTCCCTGTGGCGAGTACCTTGGTGCACTGGGTGCTGGGCTGGGCCTCCACTTACATAGTCTTAATTAGGGTTCTTTGTATTCTCATGTCGTGCCCATTTGAGTCCCGGCTTAACTTGCGCCGGCAGGGCTTTTCCATTTATGTGAGGACCTCAGCCTCGCTTACTGCCTGGCACTGCTTTCATTTCCGGCCTTTGTCCTGGGGTGGCTCTCTTTCCTCTGGTATGGTCTTCTGTGTTGTGGGAGCACTCGTGGCGCTCCGGTCCTCGTCTGCTGCAACTCTCGCTGTTCTGCACCTCTCTACTTCCTCTGTGGGCCTGTCCCACCGGGTCCAGTTAGGGCCCTGTTCGTAAGGGTGCCTATGGCGCAACAGCCGTGGTCGGCTCTGTGACGCGCCTCCGCGCCTTGCTCGTTATCTCTGATCTGGGCTCCTCCTGTGGCGAGTACCTTCGTGCACTGATTGTTGGACTGGGCCTCTACTCAATAGTCTTTATTTGGGTTGTTTGTACCCTTACATCCATGCCCCTTCAAGTCCAGGCCCACCCTTTATGGCTGACGAATGTGAGACTATGTGCCGATGGACTGTGGCCTCCCCCGTACTGTAGCTGCTCTCTGTTATATAACAGTGGTCCTCCTCATGTGCTGGTGATAGTTAGACACGCCTTGCTGTAGTGTTCTGAGGTGCGGTTATGGGCCACCCACCTTGTTCGCGGGGTTCAGTGCAGGATCATGCAGTGTTCTGCCTGCCTCATGAATCTCATCCGAGGGGGGTGAACTGTGTGCTCTTTCCTTCCTGGTGTCTTGCAGTTCTGTTTCTCGTGCAGACTACGCCATGTTTTCAGGAAGTGAAGACTGCGTTTCTGAATAAGTAGCAATCTGCAGACTTCTGTTCAGCTAACAATTAAAGGGACTTGTAAAGCGGAAACATAATTGATAAAAATCTCACTTATTTTTTACTTTTCTTCTTTAATCTCTACCCTTTGCACAGTGGCGGCCGCCGGCAAGTTTGTCGACCAGTAATACGCTCCATGCTTTCCCCCGCTGCCTCTGCAGGGGCGTTGTTGTTACTGCGGGATGTTGCTTCGCTGCATGAGGGCCTGTACTTTATTGCTGGGCACTCTCCCCTCGTTTTAGCTCTGTCTTTCCTCGAGCCACCATCCGGGCAGGATACCCTGGTGCCCACAGTTACTCCGGTGATATGTGTGTCCGTTGTCCAGGTGGTCCCCCGCCGTCTACCGGCAGCTGGTGTTAATTAGACACACCTCGCTGTGGGCCTTCCCCCTCGTTCATGGAGTTCGGTACTGGACCTTGCAGCGTCCTCCTGCCTCTCGAATCACCTTGGCCGAGACTGTGGGCTGGGTTCCCTCTTGTGCGTATTATCCCGCCGGTCGGATCTTCTTGTCCGGTCACGGCTCCGAGTTCCTTCGGGCTGCTGGCCGCCAGCCAACTCAGCTTGGCTAACCGGCGGCTGGCCCCGTGCTTTTACCCGCTGCCTCTGCGGGATGTAGGACCTCTACCTGGCAGTCTCGTGCTCGGCTGTCGGGTGCATCTCCCCTTGTTGTCGCTCAAGTGGCTGGGGCTGTGGGTGCCCTTCTTGGTGTCTCAGTTTCCTTCTCCCCCAGAGCCTCTTACATGTGGGTTGTCCCAAAGCATGGGTTCTCTCTCCCTCAAGCCTTCTTCACCCCTGCTCTGGGTGTCACGTGGGGTCCACCGGCTGGAATTGCGAGAGCTCCTGTTGCTCTCTCGCTTATGAGTCCACGCCGCTGGCGCTCTTCCACACAGCCTGTGTTTCTGCCTTGTGTGCGCATGGTCTGCGCGGTCCGTGTCCGCTCACCCCTTGCCCCTCGCGGTAGGCAGGATCCACTCCACGGCCCCAGGGTGTTGCTGGGCACCGTGCCTGCTTGCCGAATGGCCCACCTGTGGATCTCGTTTACCACACTCGTAGCGGTCCTTGCCTTGCGCACCATGCTTCCTCACTTCTCCTGCTCTTTATTGTGCTGGGGGGGCACCTTCGCCGGAATGGGCTGTCGCGCCCGCCATTTTGTGCACCGGTCTCGCTGCAGCTTCAGTCGTCTTCCTGGGCTAATCCCGTTTCGATTTCCTCCGGGATTTATGCCACCTATGCTGCAAACCTTCCGACGCCTCTTCATGTGGTTTCTTGTGTGCGTTCTCCCAGCTTTTCGGATCTTGAGTCGGATCCTGCGGGAGCTCCTGGATTTCGCTCCTCAACGCATGGCCGCCAAGCCATGCCCCCCTCCTTCTAAAATATTTGTTTGCATTCTTCGAAGTTAAGCAGGGTTCCCTCTTTAAAGAGTTGGTGAAATTCCTGTAAGCCACCTCAAACCCAAGAAGAGAATGCTGATTTCTGCATTCCCAGAGAGAACTCAGGGATTCCAACAATGGGAGAAAGATGACCCAAGCCCAAGGGCATGCCCCACCTTCTAGTTGCAATATTCCAGCATCGGAGTGTATGTGTTTTTGATGATAGGAGTGGTTCCCTGATCAAATCATGGGGCAATTTAATGAAGGCCAATTGTTGTAATGGGATCCTAGATGCAGATAGTTCTATTTGTGTCCAGACGGGAGAATCCCTAATTTGTGCCAATGAGAAGATGTGTGACAGTTGAGAGGCCAAATAATAGCGGAAAACATCTGGGACCACAAGACCACACATGGTTTCGGAGCTCCAAAGCATCAGCTATTCTAGGTAAACACCAAAATGTTCCCCTGAAGTGAGTGCAATCTGTGTGACGGATCTCAGTCGGAAGGGCTGAGAAATGGTATAAGAGTTTTGGAATAGTGGCCATTTTAATTGCTATAACCCGCCTTAGCCATACAATCATCTGCTTGACCCATCGCTTAAGGTTAGACTCCACACTTGCAATTAGTGGCGGGTAGTTTGCACTGTACAATTGTTTACTAGGAATTTTAATCCCCAGGTAATTGATCCAATCCACCTTTCAGGTTATGGGGAAAATCTCTGCCAATCGCATGCATTCCACTAGCAGCAGCGCCAGGGCCAGCCCTTGACATTAGGTATAGTTGACCTTAAATCCAGAGACAAAGCCGAAGACTGTTGTTGTGTCGGCCACCATGATTAGAACAAAGAAAAGAAAGCTTTAATGTTCTTAATGTTGACATGGGATACCCTTGACGACAGGGTTCTGACAGACCCGAATTGCCAGGGGCTCCAGGGGTTCCAGAGAGAGAGCGAACAAGAGGGGGGCCAATGGGCAAACCTGCCGTGTGCCCCGGGTCACCTGAATAAAAGGGTTCGCGTTCCCATTGAGAAGCACTCATGTGGAGGGTGATGAGTAAATGGTGAGCAGACATTGCCGAAATCTAGGGCCAAGGCCTGACAATAGAAGAACCGGTCTCAAGTATCACCAATCGAGGCAGTCGAAGTCTTGGTGGGCTTCGAAGGCTGTCAGTCCGGCTTCAAGGGAAAACTTGTCCACAATTTCAACCAGATCCAGGGTCTTTCTAATATTATTGTGGGTACAACGGCAAGAATTAAAGCCTGTCTGGTCCGGGTAGACCAGCATAGGCAGGACAGTCATAAGTCGCGTGGCCAGAACATCTGAATACATTTTAGCATCATTATTAAGAGAGATCGGCTGATATGAATCCAGTAACTCTGGGTCCTTACTATATTTCAATAGTAAGATAGTGGAAGTTTCAAACATGGAGGGCGTGATAGGCCCGGAATGTGGGAAGGTGTTAAAAAGCTCAGTTAGGTGGGGAGCTAAAATGTGACAGTAAGACTTGTAAAACTCCTAAGTGAACTCGCCAGGCCATGGGGAAGTATTTTTAAGTATTTGAGTGATTTGAGAGCTCCAACAACCAATTCCACCTGTATGCGCAGCTCTGGCTGCGCAATCTGCTCCGCCTGGAAGGGCTGGAAGGCAATTGACTGCAAGTAATAGTCCAAGGCCTTCGTACCTGGGTAAGCGGCTGAAGCGGGTGCAACATGGTACTCGTGAACACTGGCCACTTTGTCATGATCGCCCAACAGAAGCTAACCCTCCCCATCCTGCAGAGATCGAATGTTGTTCTGGGTTTTGATGCTGCGTTAGATTACAGACCAAGATCTTATTAGCTTTGTTCCCTCTAGTGTAGTAGTTTTACTTGACCCTTAATAAAACCTGTCAAGTGAGCATCTAGTTTAGTTTTGGCTATTTTCAGCTGGCACCACACCCTTTGGGAGCCTGTACGTTTATGGCCAGCCTCGCCAGCCCTGACCTCCCCTCCAATACCTCCCGCAAACGAGTTCTAGCATTGGAGTAAAATGAGGTTAGGCCAGTGGTCTTCAAACTTCTTTGGCCTGGGCCCCCCCTGAGCAAAATTTGGGCAGGCCAGGCTCCCCCAAAAATACAAACTGCACCCTAGTCCCTGGGCTCCCCCACCTGCTCCCATCACAGTCGCTTGGCTCCCTCATCCCATTCCTACACAGTCCCTTGGCTCTCCCCACCCCATCACAGAACCCAGACTCTCCCCACCCTGCTCCCACCACTATCCCAGTGCTCCCACCAGAGTCCTTGGGCTCCCCCACCCTGTTCCCAACACAGTCTGAGGGCCAGTGGGAGGTGGTGAATTTTTTTTATGGAGGGGCATAAATAATTGCCACTAAAATGCCATAGGGACCGAGCGCAGCGAGGGAGCCCAAACCAATCAAGGGCGGTTCTGGGGATACAACCCTCCTTCCCCGCTATACCACCACTCACCAAAATCAGCTCAATGGACCAAAACAAACAAAAACACACACACACACACTCACTCACACACTCGTACTCACAGCAATCACTCTATCATTCATGCATGCACCCATCACCATTCACTCACTCATAACACAAGCATACACGCATCCATACACATATTTAAATACAAAATAAATGAACATAAACTTACCTTCTGCAGGGGCCTGCACGTGGGTGCTGAATTGCCCAGCTACAGGTTACTCTGTCCGTATGTGCAAGGAGTCGCAGCAGCTCCTTCTCACACATACAGATATACAGTACCCCAGCCAGCATGTTCAATAAGCTATTCAAGGCTGGCGAAGCAAAACGCCCCCAGCCTTGCATGGCTCAGTGAGCATGTGTGGCTGGGAAACTGAACTATCAAAGGGAAACAATGTTTTCCCTTTGATAGTTTCCCCTTGAAAAATCAGCTGAGGGAGTGCTCAGTGTTTCACTAGGCTGGCTCCTCGGCTCCTCCATAATGAGTGAGGGGGCCACTGGGTGGATGCCCCTTCGCCCGTTATGGATGAGCCGCCAGGCTCTGCAGCTAGTAGCTTTGACCATTGTTGCTGAATAAATATTCTTTTAAAAATCACAATTTGCTTACATTTTAACTATTCAAACAGCCTGTGACTAAAGGAATGAATATCCATTTGCAACTGTGGGGCTCTTTTTCATTGGTGCTTGAGACAGTATTATGGTCCAGTCCAACCATGTGAGCCACCCCTGCCCATTTCCTCCAATCTAAAACCCCAAAAAAATAATCTTTTTTGAAATGTATTTTTTTACATTTCATGCTGGGCTCTCGCCCCCCCCCACACCCCCCCCCGGGATGCGCCCGCGCTGCCCTGGGGGGCATGCCCCATAGTTTGAAGACCTCTGGGTTAGGCTCACCAGCAATACCCTGACCACTGCCTTCATCGCCTGCCAGACCGTTTGGAGGGTTAGCTCCTCGGTTAGGATGTCCTCAAAATATGTTACTATCGCATTTTAATCTCTTGGCGAATCACCAGATCTTTGAGAACATGGCTGTACAACCTCCAAGGCCTGCCGAGGCGGAAGGTCACTCACCGAGAGGAACAGAGCTACCGGCGCATGGTCTGAGAGGGCCATGCTGTATAGCGGAATCAGGGACCGAGGGGACCAAAGAAGAAGAGATTAAGAGGGAATCTATGCATGGGAAACCCTTATGTACATGTGAGAAGCGACTGAAATCTTTGCGAGTGGGATTCTTGAGCCTCCATGTGTCTACCAGATTTAACTCCCTGAGGACCTTCATAAGGGCTAAGAATTGCCCAAGTCCACACTAGTAGCAGGCAGGGACTTATCCACATTATGATAGGGTGCCAAGTTTAGATCTCCCCCTATGATAAGACAGCCTTCCAAGAAAGTGTGAAGCCATCCCAGAAGATTGTGAAATAAGAGATCCTGCCCCTCATTTGGGGCCTAAACCGAGACAAAGGTGAAGGAGTTTCCCATAAGTGATCCCTTTAACCCGATATACCTCCCTGAGAATTCCCTGTTTTACAAAGGGAGTCAACCTCTCAAACATGACCGCAAGATGACCTCTACAAAACATCTTTAGCTCCACTGGAGGCGAAGAAGATGGGCCAAAAGCGTGCATGTGCAGACCGCTTCTCGTCCTCTTTCAACAAGTGCATCTCCTGCAAGCAAATGACTGAGGGGAGAAGCCGGTCAGTCCGCAATCACTGACATTCGCTTGATCAGGGAATTCAAATCTTGGATGTTCCATGTGAGAATGGGCAGCAAGCAATCAGAAAGGGATCCATCAAGTCCTGCCATTGAATTCTAAAGTGTGTTTTAGCCGAGTAAAATAGGTACAAATCTGTCTTGTCATCAAGTCATCGCTAGAAATTGCCCACTGTTTACATTCCCCAACAATGCCCCCCCCCCACAACCTTTCCCCAAACCTGGAAGGCCTAATATTCAAGACCATCCATGCCTTCTGGACAGACGAGGGAAACCAGGTCCACAAAATTGCTGAATTGAGTTCACGGCTGGAGCCCCGCCAGCTGCTTAGAGTGGAAGAATCTGGTAGTAGAATTATTTGGTTCCTTACGTAGGGTCACCCTGGTATCCAGGGCCTTCTGCTTCTTTAGCACCCTCTCCCTACTTTGAATCCACTCTGGCCCCAGGCCTTCAGGCAAATCAGCCACCTGTTCCGAACTTTGAGATGCTCCCGACTATCCTTAGTGGTGGCGATCATCCAGGGCCGGTTCTTGTAGGTAAAGTGGAGGGCTTGGGGAGCCCCCACCTATAGCGAACACCCCTCTCCCGGAACAAGTCTTTAAGAGATCTGAGAGTCTTGCACTTCATGAGCGTGGTCCCCGAAAGATCTTGATCGATGGTGAGGGTGGAGCCTGGGGAGCGCACCTCATCCAGATTTCTAGCCTGCAACAAGATCTTCTCCTTGAGCTTATTTAAATGGACTCGGGTAAGGACATCAACGACCAGGCACCGGCACATCACACCCACAGGGTGGACCTGATGTGTCCCATCAAGCTCAATCGGCTCTGCTGGCGCAGCGTCGAAAATGTGGCGGAAGAGGCCGGTGATGTAGTCTTTCAATTCTCCATCCAGGATGTCCAACGGAACCCCTATAATCTGAATATTGTTACAGGGGTAGCGATTCTCAGATATTTCATGCTTCGTTCCAAGATGGGTAAATCATATCTTTATGTGCAAATAGTTAGGTCTGTTTCTGGAATAATAACAATAAGATTATTCTATATAAACACAGTTTAGAAGTTTACTGGAGGTTCCATGTGGAACAATAGGTACTGTGTGTCAGTTCACCTTACCTTCCAAGGCTTCAATCCGTTGGGCCCATTCACTGACCTCATATTCCTTTTTGCAAAAGGTGGTCTCCACATCAGCCACACCGTGCTCGGTCTCATCAACACGCTTGTCAGCGGAGAAGATCTTGCCTGTCAGGCCGGCTATGCCAGGTTCAGGTTGTCATATCAGAGCCACAGTGGCATGACAGAGGAGGCACCCGCCACCCTCCCTACACACACTGGTAGGTCACACTAGGGAGCAGCGCGCCCCTCTTCAGGCACAGGCTGCTGCTCCACTGCTCCTGCGGCTCCTCCACAACCAGCAGAAATCGGGAAGCTCAAGGGCTCAGAGCAGAGGAGACACCGAGGCCTCACGGCCTGCCAAGCCGCACCACCAGAGGCACCGGGTATGCTTGAATGGAGCCAGCAGCGGTCTCAGTGTCCCCCAATGTGGTGCCCATACGGGATGATTGTAGTGGGGTGAGCAGGCCTCCAGCCCAACCCCAATGGGCAAGCGAGCTCCCAGCTCTGCACTGTGTAATCAGGCATAGGACTCAAGTAGCTGTTCGAGCGGAGGCGGTACGGAGATAGGCTAAAGGGAAGCCGGCCCCCGAAATTATGCCATGTGGGGGTACCCGGATCCTGCCAGGAGCAGGCCTGCATCAAAGGCCCCAAGTGAACGGCCCGGTCTCCCGGAGTGCCGCGGGCCTCAGCAGAAGCCAGTGGGATATCACTGATCTGTCAGCAGGCAGGCCCCCAGGTCACACTGGCAAAGCGTCCGGTTTCCAGGCTTCCAAGTCATTCCGGAGGCCCCTTCTCTGTCCCAAGTCACTCTGGATATTCCCCCGTAGGTAGCAACAAACTAAAAGGCAGGCAGGAAAGGGCATCTTTCAAGCATTAAATAAGCTTGTTCCCCAAGCATCGCAGGAGCACGCAGGCAGCCATGCTATTCCATTGCATGCCAGGCCACGCCCCCACTTCATACATTGTTATGAAACATGCATTTGAATTTGAACTTTTCTACGAAAACAATTGCCTACACACTCCTGTCTTCATAGCCAGAGTGCCCAATGTATCCAAAGTCTGCATATCCTGTTCATTTCTTTACAGGGGTTGGATGTTAGTGTTTTAATGGTGTATTTACATGTTTAGGTTAATGAAAGACTCCTATTTTTATGAGACATCTTGATTAAACATTTCCTTTATTTTAGTACCACAGTACTATTGTTGCTTATATGTCCATGCTGGCCCATACCCCCCTTGAAGAATATAGCCTGCCCTTGGCCCATGCTACCTTAAAAAGGTGATTAGGGTGTACCACCCAGGATGTGCCTGTTTCACCTTAATGACTGAGATCACTGCTGGTTCATTAGTAGTGTGGGGCTGGGTAGAAGTACCCTGTACTGCTGCAGAGCAGTAGTCATTTTGTTGCATTGACTATGGAGGAAAAGAACCATAATTCAATGTGTGACCAAGATACCTCGACAGGTTCCGGGTGAGTGACGGGCAACGTGATAACATTAATAGTGAGGATGATGGAGGGCTGATTGGATATGGGGATAATGAAACATGGAACTATGAAGATAAAGAGAGTGGAAGTGGGTTGGGAAAGAGGTGTAGCCTGAGTTGAAATATAGAGGTATTAAAAAAGCGAACTATATTTTTAAAAAAGAGAGCGCAAGAAGATAACCCTCCTCTGTGTGCACCCAGAGGGTGTGACACAACCACTAGCCACACCTCAGAGTCCCCCGGGCAATGCTGCAATGCTGTAAGAAACTGGTGACACAGCTCTCAAGGAGCACCCTCACCACAGAAAACATGATTCTTACAGATACCATCATATCTTCTCAGCCTGAGCCGCCTCCCATCCTTTCTCCCTCACTAGGGGTAGATACACATTCAAACCGTATGCTCTACTCCGGGTTCCCCACCAAGGTTCATAAACCAGGTGAAGACCGTCCCCCTCGGGATCTTCATATGACCTTCCCCCTTCACAATCTCCATATGAATGTTCAGGGATGCCATGGCATGTCATATTTTGACCGGACCATTATTACTGCTCATAACCATTATCACAGCAAGGTCGATTGACTAGTCTAACTCCAGTCCTTGCCAGTTTGCAGGCCTAAGGCCATGTCAAGCTAAAGGTACGGAGAAGGAAAGTGTGATGAACCAGGAATGTTGCTAAGTAAAGGGGACACCACAGACGCTTGTTTCACATTGAGTATTTTTGGACCTCCCATCATACAATATAATGAAAATCCAGATGCATGTTTGTCCGATGCAGTCATGCGCAGTAGAGACTGCCCGCTTCATGATTTGTAACCGCTAGACCAGAGGTCTTCAAACTGTGGGGTGTGCCCCTCCAGGGGGGCACAGCCACATTCCGCAGAGGGGGGGGGGAGACCCCAAACTGAACTCCAAAAATAAAAAAATACAAATGTTTTTGTTTTTGTTTTTTTTTAAATGGAGGAAATTGGCCGGGGTGGCTCATAGGGTCGGACTGGAGCATAAAACTATCTCAGGCACCAATGAAAATGCGGCTTACAGTTGTAAATGGCAATTCATTCTGTTAGTGACAGACAGTTTAAATGGCACCCAAGGGGGTGTTTTTCTGTTAAAATGTATGCAAATTGTGATATTTAAAGAATATTTATTTTGCAACAATGGTCAAAACTACTAGCTGCATGGTGAAGTAACTCATCAAACTGGCTCACATTGGCAAAAAAGTGGGGCATTTTTACCCAAAAAACAAGCCCACACTAGCATTTTGCATTTTTGGTTCGGGCATTGCCCTATAGGCCTGTCTGAGCATGGCGGCTCATCCATAATGGGTGAGGGTGCATCGGCCCAGTGGCCCTCTCACCCATTATGGAGGAGCCGAGGAGCCAGCCCAGTGAAACACTGAGCACTCCCTCAGCTGATTTTTCCAGGTGAGGGAGTGTTCTTGGGCTGGCTGAACTGTCAAAGGGAAACAGAGTTTCCCTTTGACAGTGCAGTTCCATAGCCGCACATGCTCACTGAGCCAGGCAAGGCTAGGGGCATTTTGCTTTGCAAGCCTTGCATAGCTCATTGGAAATGCTGACTGGGGAACTGCATGTATGTATGTGCGAGGGGGAGCTCCTACACCTCCTCGCACATATGGACAGAGCAGCCTGGAGCGGGGCATTTCAGCACCCACGCGCAGGCCCCTGAATGCATGCGCAGGAACCAGGAAGCTCTTGCTTCCCTATTTCTGTTCATGATGTAGGAGCTGGATAGCTGGGGAGAAAACCTCAGGACTGGGGCAGAAGTTAAGTTTATGTTCATTTATTTTTTATTTAAATATGTGTATGGATGGGTGTAAGCTTGTGTTATGAGTGAGTGTATGGTGATGGGTGCTCAGGTCCATTCGAAAATACCATGCTTCCCCCCGAGTCTCCCAGTGCCTTACATACACACATAATCATGTTGATTGTGTTAGGCACGGTGGGGCCCAGGGGACAGGGATGGTATATTTTTACTGGATGTCTATCATAGACCCCCAGCGCCAATTGCAAACTGTTTGGTTTTTTGCCCAATTTCTTTTAAAAGTATGCTCTAAAATGTAACATTTGAACCCATTATTTAAAGTAATTCACAGGGGGAAAGCACCATGAATCGCCCCTTGATTGATTCAGACTCCCTCGCTACGCTCGGTCGCTATGACATATCTGGGACAAATATTTATGCCCCTCTGTTTAACAAGTTCACCAGCCGCCACCGCTCTCGGACTGTGCTGGGAGCAGGGTGGGAGAGCCTAGGGAGTGTGGTGGGAGCAGGATGGGTGGGAGCCATGGGATAGTGGTGGGAGCAGGGTGGGTGGGAGACTTGGGATAGTGGTGGGAGCAGGGTGGGGAGAGCCCAGGGTCTGTGGTGAGGTGGGGAGACCCCAAGGACTGGGTAGGAGTGGGATGAAGGAGCCCAGAGACTGTGATGGGAGTAGGGTCCGGTGACGGCGCGCAATAGTTTATAGCCATTTGGACTTACTGTCTATTTGACATTTTTGGGGGGCCCATCCTGCCCACATTTAGCTCGGGGATGTGGGGCAGGCCCATTAAGTTTAAAGACCACTGCGATAAAGGGAGCTGTTGCCTTAGGAAATAAGCTGTTGCATTAGGAAATATTTTAGGCCAGCTGTATGCTTGTCCGATGCAGTTATACGCAACCTGTTGTCACGGCTAGAGGGCGCTCTTGATTTAGGATATATATAGTGGTCCTACTGTGTGAATGAAAACGGCATCTTCTCTGTCCCATTGATAACGTATATTTGTCCTATGCAGTCATGTCCTGAAAATGTCTCTCCTCGTGCTCTTTGGCCCGTGTACGCGGGCTTTCACACTAGTTCATCATTAAGAACTGTGTTGAAAGAAAAAGTAAACCAGGTGAACGTTCACAGGCTCCTTTAACAAGGTGATTCGCCAATCGATAACCGTCCTCAGGAACAACCTCCCATGCAATTTGAGCAATATTCCATGAGACCGCCCCTTTGCCGCAAACCTTCGACGAATATTCATGCACAAGAACAGCTGGAAATGTCATTCTGAGAACAGAACACAAAGGACTGCTGGAGGAGAGGCTTCTGCAGCACGTTACGGTAATCCCATACACTGTCGTTCTGTGACATGGGTCGAATACAGCAGTGATTAATTTGTCAAGGCAACCAGTTGAGTTGACCTGATTGGCTCCTTCTCTGGCATCCCGTAGATTAAACAGCTTATAGATAGACTGTCTACTGGGAGGTGGGGGTGAACCTTTTTCACACTGCCAAGCAAGTAATCCCTAGTCAAAATGAAAGGCATTTCTTAAGCATTGACTAAGCAAGCAAACTGCTTCCAAAACGCCTTGTTTAAGCATTTACAAAGCCCAACCCAAGCATCCATGTGTAGCGAAAAATGGAAATGAGCTAAATAAAAGCCAGCAGCTGTTTTTTAAGCATTTACTCAATGCTTAGAGAGTAAATGAAGTTTCTTACATAAGAGAAATGCATATCACTGCTTGGGAACTGTTACTTTAACATTCCAACTGCTCTGTGGGTATTCAGGAAATGTTAAGCATGCATTTTGCTCTGTCTAAGGAAGCATGTTTTCCAGAGCTAACCACTAATGTTAATAGGCATTTGTACTGCGCACTATAACCACCGGAGTGGTCCCCTGGTGCTCTGGTGGATCTGAAAGGAAAGTGTGGGAGGTTTAGGGGGGCTGGTAGGGTATAGCGGGAATAGGTAGAGCGAGAGTTGTGATGTCCCGTTCACAGCTTCAGTTAGGTTTGCACCATTGGCTGAGCTTGGGTGCGACTTACGAGTCGGTCCAAGTCCCAATGTGCTGTTGTGCATGGTTATGCATTGTTTGTTTGTCGTTGCAGTGTGGTGAAGTGCGTGTGGATTGCTCTGCAGAGATGTGGTTGCGCTTGTTTGCGTTTGAGAAGTGTATGCAATAAATGCCACCCAAGAAGCATGTGATTCATGAGATACATGTGAAGTTCGGCACATACTCCGTGATGTGATTCTCTGCCTCCCTTGATTCTGTTTTGTCTCTGAATTTAGTCTGATCTATGTAGGAAAATGTTTAGGGGGGCAGGAGACAGTCCTTGGGTTCAATTTGTGAGAGGGCATGAAGACCCTTCCTAAATCAAGCAGCCCATGATTGGGGGTCGTGCAAGCCAGCACCCCGAGGGATGAAAGGATTGGCACCTGTGCTGTCCCGCGTCTTCCTTCAGTGCCAGCATTGCCCCACCAACCATCACCATCTTGCAGATTTGCATGCAATCTGTTGTGATAATGGTATAGTCTTGTACACTTGTATATGTTGGAATCATTAGCGGCTCGCCAAATGTCACAATTGCATGATATATTGTGGAAGGAACATATATGCAAATGCACTATGTTCTTATGCACTATGGTTATAGGTGTGATGTTTGAGAGGATTTCACTGGGCCGGTTGAAGAGTTCTAATGGCTTTATGTTTAAGATCGTGTTGTATATTTAGTGGAATGAATGCGCCGAAAGTAAGGTCTGTTAGAGAAAAAGGTTAAATAATTAGTAGTTCAGGATGTTTGAAGGGGTGGTTAATTGGTCATTTAAAAGAAAGATTCACCCACCTGGTTAATTTGATCAGTCGTCATGGCACCCGCCCATCACCAGGTAGCAATGCTTTAAACCTTTGTCTTCGCAGAGCATCACTTACATTTAAAACCAAAAATGACTGTGATCCACACCTGTTGCATCCGCCATCTTGTGAAAACGCAATCTCAACCGTGATCAAGCTAAGTTCAAACGCCCTGGGGGCTGTTTGTTGACACCAATATAAATAAATGGGCCGTTAGGGACTAATTCAAGATTAATTCATCTATATAATGCCTAATGAAATACATGCATTTTATACTGTGATGTAAATGCCACCTCAATATATGATATATACATCTCAGTATAGAACATATGCATTTCAATATCCAGTATATAAATCTATGGAACTTGAAATATGTCACTGATAGCCCCCATAGAACATATCAGTATATAATGTATGCACGTCACTATGCAGTCCAGAGATTTATGAACCTTGGTTTTTGTACCAAACCCCCGCCTCATTGCATAGCACAGAATTACTCCTGCAGAAGGGACAACATGATGCAATATGCCTGTATGAGTTCATGGGAAAGGGTTGCATCTGCCACTCAAGGACTACACTGTTCTCATACCGGGGTGTGTTATCTTTATTTATATATGACATGCACATCTCAGTATATAATGTTTGCACTTCACTATGCAGTCATAAGATTTATGAACCATGATTTCTTTACCAAACGTCCCCCCATAGTATAATGTAATGGGGCAGATGAATGCACAGGTAATACCCACCACCCATACTAAGATGACTATACACTGATTCCAATCCATGCCCCTCGCCAGTATCGTCTAAGCAAGAAACAGTATCAATTGAGACAGCCCTACCGCCCCAAGAACCTAGGGGTGGAAGATGAGACCAATTAAAACCACAAAGTTACTGTTATAAATACGATAGATGAGCTGACTAGAAGAGTGACAGGTAGTTGTAACTTTGTTAAAGGGACAATATGGTTCAAAGTAAAACCGAAAAACCCCTGAAATTCGGCAGTTATGGTAAGATAAGCAACCATAACTCGCACCACCGTGCACTGCTAACACTTACACCCAGGACATCAAAGATGAAATCACAAATGTCATTGATGACATCACTGATGACATCACATGTGCATTTACTTTTCATGAAAACTCTGTAGGAGGGATTCTTATAATGTTGACCAAAAAGTGTCAAGGATCATTTGAATAAATATCATGAGCTAATTAGTGCATTAAGCAATGCATTGATATAAATAGCATTCTATTATGAAGTTCTATCCAGTATACTAAGCAACTCATGCAGAAACTTAGGCAGTGTGTGCAGTATACATGATGAAGGTGCAATATTCATAATCTTGCCATGTAGAATAATGAAATGATAACTGCTTTCTTATTATAGTTTTGCGTACTGTGAAATATGTAACAAGTAGCTAATAAAACCCACTTAATACATAATTACACTTAATACAGACAAAAGAAAAAGAGACAACAACACATACAAATATGAGTATATACAGGGACAGAGAAGTAAGCAAAAAAGCAGACGTAGTAGCAGAAAGAGTTCATAACCTAACTGATTATCTTTATGCAGAGAAATGATTGCTCTGTTTCAAAGCTGCTACTTACTGTATGTATGTGTATCAAATGATGTCAGTGAACCCTAAGGAAAGGAGAGTGAGTACAATGTATACAAATATGAGCATATACAGGGAAGGTAGAGTAATAAAAATAAAACTATGAGAAAGTGCTGATAACTCTAATGATTATCTTCATGCACAGAAAGGATTGCTCTCTTTCAAGCCTGTGTCTTCCGCTATATATATGTTTCATATGATATGACTTGACCCTAAGTCTACAAATATAGTACCTTTTCAATTTTTACCTCCTGACTGTTACTGAAGAAAACTATGTGTCTTAGATATGTCAGTAAAGGAAATAAAGGGAGAGCCAGCCATGTGATGTCATCAGTGATGTCATCAATGACATTTGTGATGTCATCTTTGATGTCCTGGGTGTTAGTGTTAGCAGTGCACAGTGGTGCGAGTTATGGTTGCTTATCTTACCATAACTGCCGAATTTCAAGGGTTTTTCGGTTTTACTTTGAACCATAATGTCCCTTTAACAAAGTTTTTTTACTGAATTTGATAGGTTTTTAGTAGCGCAACTTAACCATAACGTCCCTTTTAACAAAGTTTTTTCATTGAATTTCATAGGTTTTTAGTAGCGCAACTTAACCATAAGGTCCCTTTAACAACGTTTTTTTTACTGAATTTCATATTTTTTTAGTAGCAGAACTTAACCATAATATCCCTGACTTTATTTACATGTAACATAGAACATACTGAACCCCTAGCTAGTGGTTTCGATGTCCGCGTACTACCGCCATGTCTGCGGACATATCGAAAATCTGAGCGTGGTGAATGTAAATTTAAATAGTGTGCCCCATTTCCCCTTTGAGGTTGGCTCTGAAAAGAGCCGTTTTTTGGGGTTTTTTTGCAGATGCTTGACAGACACCTGTTATTTTGTATTTTTTTTTCTTACTTTACTCTTAAAATCTTCACATAACCTTCTCCAAAGCAACCCTTACGTTCCAAAACAGAATGGCATTTCCCATGAAAGATAAGGAAATGCCATCTTCTTTAAAATAAACAGCATTATTGGAATCAATATTTTCATTATTACAGAAGAACATACCAGCTCTAAGCATGAAGGCACACATGCATCGGTTGATTACACACCTAGCATTGTTTTGCTGAGGAAAAAAAACACAACTATTGTCCCATATTGCCCTAGGTACTAATCTAGAAAAAATTACTTTGGCATTTGGAAGGATGTTCATTATTGCTTGAACCAAGTGTTCCAAATCTGCCAACAAAGTAGGGGCACTGACATAGCCCAAATGGAAAGCACCATAGTGCAAAACTACCACATGGGTACTGTTGATCCTGCCCATTTCTTCACAAACTTGTACAATTCCCTGTACATTGCAATCAGGCACAGTGCTCCACACCACCTCCACTCCTTTAACATCAAAATTCTTTGCAACATGCCTGCATTGAGCATACTGTTGTAAACCATGCACAAACATATCTCTGAGCACCAACACCCTGACTTTCTCCACTTTTGCCATCTTCACTACACACAGCCTCTTTTAACACAAATCCACAACCTCAACATCTGATTGGCTGATCCCTACAGTCTTCTTTCCATGCTGGATTTGCTGGAAAACCCCGGATGCAGCACGCCCTGTCTGCAGACCGCATAACTCTTAGATAGCCTTTCTACCATTTCCACGTCATTCTCTGTGCCATTCCCTCATTGGATACAGCTAAGCAGGCACACAATACGGACAACGTCCTCATAACACCCCCATTTTCTTTATGTACGAACATTTCAGGACACCGCGAGTGTTCTTAGAACACTTTCAGCTTGACAATGAACAATACAGACAACGTCTTCAAGACACCCCCTGCAAACATTCCAGGACCCCACGAGTCTTCTTAAAACACTTTCAACTTGACACCGAATACATTCTGTTTATTTACAAACATTTCAGAACAGCCGTGTTGTCCGCAGAAAAATCGAACACAACAAAAGTGTCTAGCACATACAAAAAACAGAACATTGAACCTATCTCATACTCCCCCACCCTCCCCAAACACTTTTACACACCAACATACTCCAGTAAATCCAATTTTTAATCCAAGTTTCACCGTGCTGTCCGCGGTCGTCCGCGAATGCAAGATGGCGGGCACCACAGAAAATCTGAGGTGCTTCACGCACCACGCCGTCCAATCAGCGAACACGTCGCAAGCCGCTTGGCCAATCGGGGCACTGTCCGAGGAGCGAACCGGGAAGTCCGTCCGCGGAGCGAACAGAGATATCACTAATTTTTTTGCCTTACATTTTGGTCATTTAAAAAAAACTAATGGACGGATTTACACCAAATTTGCAAAAGCACGCTTTCGGGACCAAGCCCCCGCTCCTGCCACAAATTTGGTGTAAATCCGTCCAGCGGTTTGGGCTGTAGGCGTGCGCAAAGTTTTTTCCCATTATGTCTATGGGAAAAAACAAAAGTTTTGGGACCCCCCCTATTACTTTGCCCCCCTGGACCAAACCTCTCCAGACTTTGCAAAAAAATTCAGAGTGGGCCATATACTTTTTTTTGCAAAGTTTGGTGAGGATTCGTCCAAAGGGAGCGAAGTTATAAGCCACCCAAAAAAAATGCTCTTCCTATGGAAACACCAACTTAACCATAACTACATGGACGCTACTGCGTCCATGTAATATATATATATATATATATATATTTATATATTATATATATATATATATATATAGAGAGAGAGAGAGAGAGAGAGAGAGAGAGAGAGAGACTAACTAGATGACTATACATATACACACAAAGTATACATAGTAGAAGTGCATGGATTAGACACCAAGGAAACATGCACTCCATAGGTAGAACACGTACAATAGGTAGTATATGCATTTAGACATGAAGAATACTAATATAGCCTCCATAAAACATGAAGAACATTAGCATGACCAATGTATAAAGTCAATGCAAACTGAACTGCAAGCAAATATAGCTTGCTCACATGGAAGCAAGAGTGTAAGTGGGCAGCCACCTTTCCAAAGATGGAAGCCGCTGCATTTCTCAGAATGAGCACAGGCCTCAAGGCCTTGGAAAACCCAAAATGCTGAATCCACAGAAACACATATTCATGCAGAGGTCAGACAGTAGCTTGCAGCAAGAGCCAAGGTCAGGAACTAGGAAGGGAGTCGTGGATGAGCGGAACAGAGATACCTGACAACAGTTGCCTGGACGTAGCATGGTAGACGCCCCAATTATTCAAGTTTAATAAGACCACAAAACAACCCTTGATGTCCAGAAGCATAAGAACAGCACACCAAAAGCCTTCATAGAACTAGCGCCATGAGTGGCCACAAAGAACACAACATGCCCGCTAGAATTAGCTAAAACCTTAATAAATGGAAGGACATTCACTCTCAAGCACGGGATCCTAACACGTGACCCAGGCATGAAAAACACTGCCTATTCATTATGTACCAAACGTTGGTAAACTAGATGCCAACCAATTAAAGGTCCCCTTACCACGCCTTCCATGATGGATAGCACCAACCAATCAATAAACCCTATAGTGATGTATTAGTAATTGTATCTGTAGGTAGGATGGGCTCAGGTGGAGCCAACAGATAGGCATCCACCAATTAAGTGACTAACCCCTAAACGTTCTATATATAGCTTGACTTACTAACCAAACTCAATCCCCCATACGTTTTTTGTAAATTGATAATGTAAGGTGATGTCATTTCTGACGTAATTGTGTAACAAAACCAGCTTGCAATCGTCTGGAATACGAGAGCTACAAGAGAAAAGGCTTGCACTTTGTCCCAGCTTAGATCCACTGTCTGAATAAAGCTGGATTTTGATGTTCACTTGAGCCCTCCATCAGTATTTTTCCTGACTGATTGTGTGATCCTTGGCACCCCCTGAACAATAGCACAGAATCGCTCCTGCAGAGGGGAAAACATGATGCAATATATCTGTACGAGTTCATGTGAAAGGCTTCCTACTGGCACTCGAAGACGCCATTGGTCTGAAACCGAGGTTCTTTCTCGTTATTAATATATGATATACACATCTCAGTGTATAATGTATGCACGTCACTATGCAGTCCAGGGATTTATGAACCAAACCCCTGCCTCATTGCATAGCACAGCATTGCGCCCGCAGAGGGGAAACGTCTGTATGGGTTCATGTGAAAGGCTTTCGACTGGCACTGGAGGACTCCACTGTTCTGAAGCTGAAGTCATTATCTTTATCAATGGAACAATTGGATTTTATGTAAATTCTCTCATTGTGGCTCAAAGACAGCAATGCCATCCCAGCCATCTGGTCTTTCCCCCTCGACCAATCTAAATGCAAATGAGAATAATGCGCTCTAGAAAGAAAGGGCAGGCCTTTAGGAAAATGCAGCAAACATGGCTGGGCAGCATCAAAGCTACAGCTTGACCCCTCTGAGGGAGCTCAAATGGCAGCGCCCGCCATTCCATCTAAGGGAGAGGGCCTGCTAAATGTACAGAGAAGCCCTGCTCCCAGGGGAGGGATCTCTGTTGGGCCAGCACCCACAGGCATCCTCTGTAGTGAGAATTTGCATCAGGAATATGGAACACAAACGGGCAGGCATGGAGGGGCCGTCAGGGGAAACAACAGAAAATGCCGATGTGTTCTGCCAAAGAGTCTTTGGAGTTTCAAAGCAGACATAGACTAAATATTCCCTGGTCTGACCACAGAGCGTTGATCACCTGATTCACATAAAAACAGTTATAATAATATGAATGGTGATAACATAGATAACAATACTAATAGTACTACTACTAATAATAATAAATATTATTATAATAGCAATGATAGTTTGTTTTGTTTGTTTATTTATTTATTGTGCGCACCGGACCCTGAGTTATCAGGGCGCATATGACAAGAGGATTTACAGCTTGGTTACAGAAGTTACAAGTTTGCAGCACATGGTAAAAACACTTTACTTGACTCCACAGGGTGAGGGCAGTAGAGTACATGTACAAACGGTATGCAGACAACAAGTCATCATATAGCTGACGTTTACATAATAGGAAATCTATATCAGGAACAATACATGCGGTAGGTACGTGGGCAGAATGCGGGTTACATAACATTCTCAGTGAGCCATTTTATTGTGTTCTTTCTGAATTTGTTGAACAATAATAACTAGGTGTACCCGGCACATCATATGCAGATGTAGCTCTCTCTGTCCCCTCCCCTCTCTCTCTCTCTTTCCTTCTCTCTCTCTCTGTCTCCCTCTCTCTCTCTTTCTCTCGCTCTCTTTGTCCCCTCCCCTCTCTCTGTCTCTGTTTCCTTCTCTCTCTCTCTCTGTGTCTCTCTCTCTCTCTCTGTGTCTCCCTCTCTCTCTCTCTCTCTCTCTCTCTCTAATGTTTACTGATACTGACATTGCAAACGACATTGAAAGTCCATATCTAATGATCACTTCCGGTGTATAGTTTAGTGTAAATAAGAATGTTACACTTGTCTGACTGAGCAAATCTTATTATCTAAACCGAGAATAACCATATAAATTATTGTCTGGTAAAGGTTTATCATTCCAAGATGGACAGTCTGGTACACTTTTGTTGTACTTTTTTATGTACTCCTGTGAGAAATGGGCAGGGGACATAGTAGACGAGTGATGGTGTCAGCCTACTTTTCATGAGCATCTTGGGAAGGTAAGAATGACCGCAGAATGTTGTATTTGACAAATATGTCTCTGCTTAAAGGGTTTTATGCTTGAGCCACTAAGTGCGTGATGCACACTGGTCCTGCTGCTCATTTGAATTTCCACAAAAGTCATCCTGCTATTAAAACTGTCTGCAGCATCCTGTGTTTCTCCCTGATTGCACACAAAGTAGCTATTTTGTGTTGCAGGTCTGCGGATTATTATTGCCATGAGCGTTGATTGGCTGCCGGTGAGTCATCGGATGGTGATCACTTAACCAGGAAGGAGCGGCAAAAAGGATGAGTACGTTTCTGCTCCAGGTTTTGCGGACCTCACTCTGTGCGGGAGTGCTGTGGAATGATGCGTACCGGTGACTGCTGTCTGCACTCTTTGCTGCAATCAAATAGTTCTTGCTGCATGCTCAGTAGCCTTTTTGGATTTGAGCAATATGGATTGTTCTGGCTACAGACACTTATAGGCTGTCAGTCAGTCACCTGATAGAAATCATTTGGTTCTGTGGACTTACCTTCATTGCTTCCATGCCATGCCGGCCTCCACATGAAGGGTGGCGAATTGAGGACCTTTTCTATTATTTCACTTATTATGTGCCTGTTGAGTGCCTAACAATATGTTTTTCTCTAAGAAATCATGCCTATGTGATATTCGGTATCCAGTTAAATTGTGGAATGCACATATTGGAATGCCATTTTGTCGAAAACAAATTTGCGGAAAAAAAACTTCCGAATGTGTTTTTTTTATTTTATGTTTTTTTTTGGTTTAGTTAGTAAAAAAAAAGTGGCAATAAAAAAAGGGGGGTTGGGGTGAACCCCCCAAATAAAAAAATAAAATTAAAAAAAAACATTCGCATTTTTTTTCCCGGCATGTTTGTGTCGAGAAAAAGGCATTCGAAAATGTGACATTCGAAAAAGTCACTATAAACCGTGATATTCCTACTAGAATATTGGGTTTGAGAGTGAATGTTTTGAAGCCTCTCAGATTTCTTGATGTTAGTAATTAGTTATCGGGCCTATTCTGTCTTTTTGTTGTACCAGGGCTTATTCCAAGGTTATAACCGCAGTTTTTTATTACTGCTCAATCAGCAGTGAGACATGTTTCAAAGATTGCAGATGTTATCTGAAACTTTTGGGGTGGTCAGGAAGGGTCCCCAGGATTACAAGGGGTTCATGTTGCGTGCACCGTATTGATGACAGGGCGGAGGCAAACTGGGCGCGATGTTGTAATGCCATATGTGTCAAGCGTAGTTACTTATGGATGGGATATGCTACTTTTTTGAGTTTCAGTTTGTCTAGAACTGATACATATTAGAGTTGCAAGCACGTAGAAAGATACAATGTTAAAACCGCAAATGGACCATGAACACCATTCACCCGGAGTGTTCCGAAACACATGGAAACTGGGAGACAGAGAGGGTTTCAAAGCGCATGTTGAGGGGGGTGCCTGTCCTGCAATCCCGTGGTAAAGAGGGAATAACATTTATAAAACATACGCACAGGGAAATGTATAAAAGGAGTTTTGATCACACAGAGAAACATATGAAAGAGACTTAAAGGGCTTTTTATATAAATCTGCAAGCAGTTGGGCTTTTTGAGTTTATTTGAACTTTGCAGTTAGCAGCTGCAAAATGAATTTAAGGTAGCATGGACATTCTGGTTTTCTGGGCCTGGGGGTTTAATGGAAGAAAGAATGAGCCATCTAGTAAAAGGTCAGTTTGCTAACAGGACAAAGGTTTATCATTTAACAGTTCTGCAAGGAACAGATATAATCTTGCTCATTGCTTTGAAGTCGTGTAGATTGGGTTGACCATTTGCTTAGGCTGGCAATAAAGATGGGGCCCGAGGCCGGGGTGTCCGGCGGTCAATTGTTTTCACAGGGTGAAACTAGAGGCTGTACGCGCTGGGGTATTGGTCACATACATTTGTATGTCTTAAGTGGAGCCAGGGGTCTGGGGCGGATGAGATTGCAATCTGTAGTTCAAAGAAAAACCTGTTTATTCAGGGATTCCTTGTATTGCTAAAATATTTAAGCTTACGATGTGCAAACACACTTAATGTTAAATGCTTTAGGCCAAATATGATGTATGTGAATATTTCATTGTACCATGATGTCACAAGCTCTCACGGACCAATCCCCAGTTAAGGCGTACTTTGAACACGAGCTGAAGATGGTCGTAAAGATTGTCAGTGACCATTGAGAAAGAATGAATTTGGAAAAGATGGAACTTCTTTGTAAATGTTTGTCCAAACATGTTTGAGGGGTGGGTGTAATAAAATATTTGGGAGTGTTTAACTATTGCCAAAAATGTATCCATTGGTGTAGTTAATTGAGACTTGATTTGGTTTGCTTCCATGGGACTATACAACCGCTCCCCAGATTTTTGTACAATAAACCTTGCTTTACGTACAAAACGTGCACTCGTTCCTCAGGTGGTGGACCCCGATTTGGGCTGAGGTAATTAGGGGACTGCCCCTACACATTTAGCCACCACAGAGGGACCTCAGGCTTTCCGAGACATTGTACATCTTCTGCCCGCCCCACTCAGCTGTGGCACCTCACTGCAGGGAGTATTCTTTCATGCACAGTGAAAATAGAGAGGTCGGCAGACGCCATATTGGTTAAACGTCTATCTGCTCCCCGGAGGCTTGGTGCCATGGTCCAGCTTTGCATTGCGACTTGATGGAGCACCACATCGGAAAGCTTTGGGCATGTGAGTGTACTTTTGGAGGTAAAGCGAGAAGGAAAAGAGGGTTGTTTATTTTTGTTTTAAAGGGTTTTGTAAGGGTGGAGCTGGAATACGGGGGTTAGGAATTAGTCGAGGTTGTGGGGATTGGACAACTGGATGCTTTTGATGGATTGATTGAACTGTACTGTGTTGTAAGTCCCTTGTATATATTTCATTGCCTAGGTCTGGCTCCTTTGAGCACATGTTATGGGAGTGTCGCGAGTTAAGGACATTCTGGCTCAGAGTCACTGAGACGATGAACAAAGCTTTGTTAACAAATCTGGATTTTGATTTTCAGACAGTTGTTTTGGGAGAAGATGAACTCTTGAAGGACCAGACATATCCGCAAAAATGTTCTTTTTTCGGGCCTCCCTGTCTGGTTGCGGACCCTCGTAAAATGTCACTGCTTGAATGAGTCATTCTGCGTAAGCAAAAAAAATGTAATCTACATGAGAAGATTTGGGGGAGGTTTTTGGACCTGACATAAGGTCGTACCATGAACTGTTTCCTGGCCTGTTTGTCGTTTTGCAATGCATATACTCTAATAGAATGTGAATACAAAAAAAGAAGAAAAAGACAAAACTACACTGGAACTCCAGAAACCGCTCCTTTCAACTACTTTGCAGAGGGTAACCGTTCTTGCAAAACAATAATAATTGGTTATTCATAATGCGATTAATACCCAGAGGTTTCTAAGCACGGACCTGGGGATTGCTCCTGCTCCGCATCGTCTTGCTTCCAAAGCAAGTGAGTTTCCCCTGAGCTATCCTCCCGAGACAAAAGACTTGTCAAATCTTCACAACTAGTCTCTGTTCGTCTCTTTCCAAAACTCTCTCTGACCTAACTAGGAAAGGTGTTTTACTTGCATGTTTCCTTCTAGGACAGATTCTTGATTGTACTCTCAGAACACCCTGAAACAGTTTGTATGTACCTGTTAGTGTAGCATCTGTTTCCCAAAGTTTACGTACCTGTAAGTGTAACGATTTTATTACATAAAGATAATTTAAAAAATAAAATATAGACCGTAGTCATCCTCTAATTTGGTAATAATAAAAGTGTGTCTTGTACCTGATAACCTTCCCGCGCCACCTCCTGAGAGCCAGACCTGGGAATCTCTGCACGCTGCTGCCTAGAGAGCCTGCTGAGCGTGAGAGAATCACTGGTGCCACTAAATCATCGGGAAGACCCTGACAACAGGACCTAAGGAAAATCTCTCTAACAATAACGCAACACTATAGGGATCTTGCGGGCAGTTTCAATAATGCACCAGTAGTGGACTATGATCTAAGGAGACATGGAGCAAGTCGGGGATAGCGGAGCAAGCAGCATTGCACAACCATTATTACAACTCTAAAGAAGCAGCGAACATGGATGAGGTTGTACAAATCAAATTGCTTATTACATTTCAATGGATTGGAAATCCATTTTCATATGATGGGCCTGAACTTGTCAAGGTTGCCACTAAGGCAGATGAGTTCAAAGCACAGACACTCATCTCTAAAACTAGTGCCATGCATTTATAGGATTCTATCAAATGCACAAACTAAATGTGTTTTCAAGTACCCTACATGGACTTCACTGCGTTGGAGGCGGCTGTGTTAGGCGGTGCGGCTTGACGCTTTGGGTATTGCAGGGTGCATTACTCTAGCCAAGCCTCGTGATGCGACGAGTTCGATGAGCAGGAAGTGCTGCAGAGACCCGCAGGGATTGTCTGCGTAGCGTGCTGATCCGGGGCTGGTGACCGCGGTGAAGAACGCAGCGTTGTGCCTCTTCCCTGAGGCTCTTCCAGGACTCCACGCCCACTGGCTTTTCCATGCTCCTGGTGCTTCCTCGTCTGCGGGCTACCGGTTGATAATTGTGTGCTGTGGTGATGTCCTGATAGCCGTTACCACAGTCAGGATGGGCGTCAGGTCAGCCATGTGCATGATAGGAGGGTAATGTGTCCCCTTCCTCTTTCTATTGTAACCTTCTATGGTTGTTTATGACTCGGCCCTTTGCCTGCATTTTCCCCATCATTCAGCTATGCATAACACAAGGCTACAATCCAAGCTTTGTATGGACAGGGTCACAGTCCGCTCTTTAGAAGCAGACTTGATATCTACTCCAGTACCACCTTATGCCCAGCAGATCATGGGAAGAATAGAGACTTCCCCATTAATCCCTGCACCTTGTATCCTTTGTACACCTTGTTAACCGCAGGAACATCAGGGGAGAAGCAGCCGCTTTTCAGAGGTTTTAGAGCTCAGCGCGAAAAGAAGGCAGATGCTGCAGAAGGGTCAGCGTCTTCTCTCCGAACTCCTTTGTAATAACTTAAAGCTTAGCCCTGTTACCAAGAGCGGCCTTGAGGTGCCATGTCCCTCCGTCACCTCCCCTTTGTATGAACAGCCCTTTTCACCACAGTCTCTGCATGAACACGGTCAGAATAAAGGGGCAGCTGTTGAGAAGAGCGATAAGGGATTTTTTACCCCTAAAACCAACCAGAGATGGGCCCTCTATAAAGATCAGTTGATACAAGACCTGAGGTCTTGCCTAAACTTTGAGGATTTTTGGCACTGGATATTATCGGTGGCTCAAAATGTCTTCAAGCTACCTCAGCCTACTCCGCAGACTCTAGATATTCCAGTAGTGAAAAGAAGTGAAAAGTCCTCCCAAACTTTACTCGGCCAGTTTGGGACTCACAAAGCGTGTCAAACAACCTCTACTGTACCCACTAACTCGCTTCCCGTAATGCAAGACAAATTGATAGCTCCTGATGTTTATCCTGATGTTGAAGCACCATTGGCCGGGTCCCTATCTTCCGCCAAGCCTGTTATATCATAATGTACGTATCAGAAGGACTTACGGCTTAATAAATCAACAATGGCAAAAATTATAGATACCAACCTCAGGAGTTTCGTTCTTGATAACAGAAACTTTATTATAACCAATGTGGAGAAACCAGTCCATTTTGAATCTAAGGAGGCCCTAAAAAACAAAATGCTTGCTTGGCTTAATCTAAAAGTGGCCACTAACTGCATTAGATGACTGGACTTTAGGGTCCTCCGTAGAGTTCAATTTGAGAACTGGTGCAGCCTTGACAATAATGATTGCATTGTGGTGGGGTGCAGAGCAAGGAGTCTTCTCCAGTTTCTGCATAGATTAACTAATTTGAATCTAGCATCACCGCACTCTAAGATGAATATTGTCCTGAACTAATTTGATCAAGTAGACTTTGCTTTCTTTTCCCAGTTCTAGAGTTATTATGTTTCTGCTTTTAGGTCTTCATTTATGTTTTATGTTGTATTTATGCTACTTTTTTGTGTCTTGTATGCGCCTTCATGCCTGCGGGTCTATTGGGAGCGATATAAATAAATAATAAAAAAAAAGTAGAGAATACAAATCAAATGTGCTGGTCATGCTACAGAATTCAGAGCAGGCAGGCTGCTATTTGCCAGACTATTTATTGTTATCAGATCACTGAGTCAAGTACGCTTACATGAGACATTGGGGCTCTATGTTTTCTCTGCCGTACAATCACTCACCTTGGAAGCAAGATGACGCGGAACAACACAGGTTCGATCCCCAAGTCCACACTTAGAAACCTCTGGGTATTAAGCGTGTTATAAATAGCCAATTACAATTACAATAATCGCTGTTTAATAATGACAGAACTGAGCATCTTTCCCAGCAAAGAAACAAACTGATCGAAACATTGAAGTCAATCCCACTAACACCACAAAACAGCAGCACAAAGAGCAAGTTCACAACTCCAAAAACAGCAAATATCAATACTCCACACAAAAGCTCTCTTGCAGTTCTTGATGGCCTGGTAGAGGTACAGCTTTGGATAAGTCAAAGGTGAGGTCTGGCTGAAGCATTCACCCAAACAATTCAAAAGACGTATAGGGAGTCTGTTTGACATAAATAGAAAACTCAGTCAATTACATGCCAAGGTAAAAGAGGCTCCAGGGAATTTCTCCAGAATGCTACAAAATCATGAGCAGCACACACATAGCTAATGCTAATATGAAGAAGCTTTGCATGTCAATACATGCTTTAGCATGCTCAATGGACCAAAACATGGCTTTCGCATGTCGCAGGGAGTACAGATGTGGCTACCGCACATTGTTCTTTGGATGGTCTCAGTACGACACAAGAGGCAGACACAAAGACAATTCTTTATGCCACAATGCCACAAAAAGGGGAGCCTCAAAATTCTATAGACAGGACTAATATCTTTATTGCACAAGCTGCAAAATTTGGTGCACAATTCTCCATTGTTTGCCTTGCTGCAAATCTTACAATTTGAAAGATGATGACATTACTCTGTTGTTATTGGGACACCAACCCTCCACTATTTTAGATTTCCTTTTAGAATCTATTGATATGAGGCACATAAGCACAAATCTTATGTTATGTTATCTTTATGAATTTCTAATGCGCGCAAACATCCTAAGGTATCTTGGTGCTAGAGGGCGAGGCACAGCCGCAGCCAGAACATACTCCACTAAAACAGGTAGGTCTTTACGGCCTTCCTAAAGGCCAAATGGTTGGGTAGTTTTTTTTTATAGCTAACGGCAGCTCATTCCATAACAGAGCTGCTGCTATTGAAAAGGCACAACCTCCAATCCGCACACACCGAAAGGAAGGTACACAAAGCTGATCAGCACAAGCGGAGCGCAGACAGCACACCGGACTCTAGCGGGTGAACTTTGTTGTGAGAAGAGAGAGTTACAATAGTCCAGCTGGGATAATACTATAGCTCCCACCACAAGCGGACGAAGAGAGGACGAAGAGAGGCTTAAGTACTGTAAGCTGAAAATGACCAGATTGACAGACCGCTGCTACTTGGTTGTCATAGATAAAGATGCACACAGAACTACATCCGAGTCTTTCACCTTCTCCGCCGGAGTGGGGAGGGGGCAAAGAGAAGAGGGCCAGAAACCGGACACCCAAAGTGAAGGATCAGGGGACAGGCCACCACCAATACCTCAGACTTGTCTCTGTTCAATTTAAGCAAATTGTGGTTCATCCAATCCCCCACGGCCGCCAGGCACTCCCGTAAGCATGACGACACCTCAGCCCGATCTAGATCTAAACGGATCAGGATCTGGGTGTCGTCGGCGTAAGAGTAGCACCTGACACCGAAGGAGAGGATAAGACATAGTAGTGCCCAGATGTAAATATTAAATAGAATCGGAGACAAGGAGGAACCTTGCGGCACCCCTCAGCTGAGATGACAGGGGGCAGAAAGAAAATGGGGCATGGCAAGGGTGTGAGTGCAGTCCGCCAGGAACGAAGTGAACCAGGCCAGCACTTGGCCAAATATACCCATCTGGGCCAGACGGGACAGCAGAATGGGGTGGTCAACAGTGTCAAATGCCGCTGACAAATCTTATCAAATCAGGGCACCCACACCACCTGCGTCCACCAGCCTGCTCATATTGTCCTGGACGGAAACCAAAATACTTGCTGTACCCCTGCCAGGCCTAAAGCCAGATTGAGCGGGGTCCAGAAGGTGAAAAGACTCCAGAAATGTTGAAAGTAAAGGTGACACCAGGGACTCCAAAAGCTTAGTGAGAAAAAGGAGGAGAGAGATTGGGCAGAAATTAGACAGGACCGAGTGGGGTATGGTGAAGGCTTTTTCAGAAGAGGGATAACACTGGCAGCTTTAAGCTTTAAATGATTACATTGAAGTTAATAAGAGTACAACACACGGAGTGTACTAGCTTGTTAAACGAAAGCCCAGCACAGGGAAAATGGTGCCCCTGAAACACAGACTCCTGGGGCAATACCAGTCAGAATCACCCATGGCAAAGATCTGGTGCTGCTTTGTACAAATCAATTTTTTGGGATTTAAGGTTTTTGTTTTTAGATTGTGAACTTCACAGTGCACAGAATGCCTTGGAGTATCCTCCATTGGGCCCAACCCTCCCTCCATGACCCTCAGGCCCTCCAGTCACCAGAACTCTGCATGCTTGCACATAAAGACCCGGTCCTTCCTTCCTTCCTTCCTTCCTTCCTTCCTTCCTTCCTTCCTTCCTTCCTTCCTTCCTTCCTTCCTTCCTTCCTTCCTTCCTTCCTTCCTTCCTTCCTTCCTTCCTTCCTTCCTTCCTTCCTTCCTTCCTTCCTTCCTTCCTTCCTTCCTTCCTTCCTTCCTTCCTTCCTTCCTTCCTTCCTTCCTTCCTTCCTTCCTTCCTTCCTTCCTTCCTTCCTTCCTTCCTTCCTTCCTTCCTTCCTTCCTTCCTTCCTTCCTTCCTTCCTTCCTTCCTTCCTTCCTTCCTTCCTTCCTTCCTTCCTTCCTTCCTTCCTTCCTTCCTTCCTTCCTTCCTTCCTTCCTTCCTTCCTTCCTTCCTTCCTTCCTTCCTTCCTTCCTTCCTTCCTTCCTTCCTTCCTTCCTTCCTTCCTTCCTTCCTTCCTTCCTTCCTTCCTTCCTTCCTTCCTTCCTTCCTTCCTTCCTTCCTTCCTTCCTCCCTCCCTCCCTTCCTTCCTTCCTCACCCCTTCTCAACTGATAATGTTCTAGCAGAGAGAAAGAGATGGGGAGGGGGACACGTTCCATGAAGTTCCCCCCCCTGCCTCTAACCCCCCCCCCCCTTCGCCCAGAGCTGGAAAGTGACATTGTGCCAGACTGCAGTAGACTTCCCATCGCAGCGCCTTTATTTAAGATTCCGTTCAGTGCCTTGAAGGGTGTCCGGGCCTGACAGGGGTAATTGCTCTGCCTCTTTAGGAAGCCGTCTTTCCCTGCTCAACAAATCCACCTGCCTGCATCCGCTGACAGCTGATTTATCCCACTGGACGCCTGGACAATTTCCTGCAGCAAACCTGGTTCCAGGGGACAAGTGGAGCGTTTGCACATTTCAAACCAATTCTGACAATTGCTCAGTACTAAAAAAAAAAAGTAAAAGGATAATGCAGCCACCGTGTGACTTGCAGGCACGGGTGACGCAGCACGAACATTGCTTTCCACACGTCCCTGGGAAGGCTCTTGAAGTTCCCGGGCTACTCGCCTTTCAGAGGAACAGTAACTCACTAATAACCCGCATCAGGAAAATGGCTGTCTAAGGAAGATGCTTTCAAGAGCTGGATTGAATGCTTCAGCTGTGTCTGATGACTTTTGGACAACAATGTATTGTACCACCCCCCATGCCAATTCCCCCCACCCCAAGGCCTACCCCATGGTGACGCATGCCGCTCTCTAATTATTTATAAGGGAAATTCGTGCAGACTGACTGCTGGCCATTTCCTGGACAATCAGATCCGGGCATAACCTCTGGCCCACAGCATTGCTTTTTGACTGCATAACTGAGAGAGATCGTGCTTGTACATGCCACACCTTCTCACTTTTTAATTGGACACCAATTTAACTGTTGCTCTAATTGGACAATCAAGGTGTTCAAAGAGCGGTCTCATTGTTTTAGAGTGTCTCCAGCAAGGCTCCTCCCTTTCCTGTCACTCTAGATTTTGTTTTATTCTATGTCAAGACGGAAGGCAAGCATTCTGCTTCTCTTCATTTTAAACTCAAGCAGCATAACTTCAAACACTTCAAACTGTATGAAATGTGTTAATAAACTATAATTCAGATATCCCTTCGGACATTGTAGTAGTTCAAATGTCGTCAACGTGTGACACGCACCGATCACAGTGCACTGGTTCTTTAAAGGCTCGCCCCATCTTGCACCAGTCCTCTTTCTTTGCTGCTAGCAGAGAAGCATATCTTTCTACTAGAATCAATCCCAAAGGTTTGGCTTTTCTTGAGGCTGGTCTGATCGGCGACTCTTTAGATACCTATTTAGTTGATGATTTGTATAGTTGGATTATACGTTCTGCATAGACAGTGTGTCGCATCTCACTGGAGTTGGAGGAGAAAAGCCAAAGTCCGCCAAAAACAATAAAACCAAAAAAGAAAACTCACAATTTAATGTTGAATGTCATATCAGGTAAAGTCTCTGCTGATGACAGGTGTTTCGGGCTAAGAGTAGCCGTTTTCAAATCATGGCTGAGTCAAATTCCTTCAGATTGTCATTTCAAATTCATTATAATGGTCCGTTGTTGGGGGGCGGTCCTGAGCCCCCACTGCGTGCCCGTAAGCCCCCACCCGAAAGGACACACACACACACAGCCTTTCGGTTCGGACTTCCCGGTCGCTCTGCTCGCGGCCGGGAATGCCCCTTTTTTTATAATCTGGGCGGCGGCGTGCAACGTCATTACGGGGAGCGCCACACTCCTCCTTTTTCGGGAGGAACCACAACAACTGCACTTTTAACTATATTAACTTTTAACACACAGCTACACTACAAACCACCACTGCACACCCAACACCCCTTTATTGTCAACCACCCGGATCCCTTCATCACAGTTTACTGGCTAAGTGTCCAAGTACATACTCGCTGAGGTAAGCAGGTTTCCCTTGCCCAGCCCTCTGGGGGTACCTCCTGCCTACCTCCGGCCCGTGATGTCCCTCAGCCGCGGCTCCCCGGATTGGGGAGTCTGGGACATCCTCCCGAAGATCTCCATCATCGGGGTCCTCTGGTGGGTCAGGCTCAGGCGGAGTTTCAGTCCGTGGATCACCCAGTTTCTTGAAGAAACTCACATTCCGGGTGACGGCAGATCGCCCATCCGAGGCTGTCACCATGGATCCCTTGACCGCCACAACATCCAAGGGCTCGGGTTCATAGGGGAGTGAGAGTTTCCCATGTGGGTGTCGGTTTCGGATTAGAACTTCGTCTCCCGGCTCAAGCCGTTGAGGCCGGAGACCCCTTCGCAGGTTTTCCTGGTCAATTCTTACTCGCCTTTCCATTTCAACCCGCTGGTTATCAATCACTCCAGGCTCTTTCTCCACAGCCTCGGGTAGCAGGCCCCGGGGGCATCTCTTGAACAGCGCTTCTGCGGGAGCCACTCCAGTTGAGGCATGCGGGGTGGTGCGATACACCCGCAGGAATTGGTACAGGGCCCGTTGTAGGGGCTGACCCTGTCCCTGGGCGATTCAGAATGTCTTGTTAAGAATCCGCATGAGTCTCTCCGCATCGCCATTGGCTCGGGGCCACAGCGGTGACACCTTCCTGTGCTGCACCCCGCAGCTCTCCATGAGTCGGAGAACCGCTCACTTTGGAAAGGAGCCCCATTGTCTGAGCAGAGAGTGTGGGGAAACCCGTGGGCTGCAAAGATCTTCTCCACCGCCACCACCACATGCTCAAACGCCACAGATTCGACAAACTCCACCTCTGGATATCTAGAGTACTCATCGACAATTGCCAGGAAGTGGGTGCCCACCGATGTCGATCCAAAGTCCGCGTGGACGACCTCCCAAGGCTGTGTTCCTCGGGGCATCGCTTCTATTGCCGGCTCCCGTTGCAGAGGAGAGGCTGCCTGACACCACACGCATGCCGCTACAAAGTCATCAACCCTCTTCTCTAGTTCAGGAAACCAGACCTTTAACCGGAGCCGCGCCTTGGTCTTGGCTGCGCCTTGATGTCCATGATGGGCCAAAGTGATGACCTCCTTCACTTTTGACAGGGGGACGACAATCCGGTCACCCCGGAGCAGCAGGCCCGACTCCGAAAACGACAACTCGTCCTTCACTTTCCACAGCTGTTCAAGTGTTGTTCTGGCCTCTTGTGTCCGCCCGGCCACAACCTCGAGGACGGACTTCCAGGAGCAGTGTTGCATTGAGTGCCTCAGTATTTGAAAGCATTCGTCTTGGGCTGCCGCGGCCTCCAGCTCCGCCAGTGGCATCGCGTTTGGTGTGGCCGCCTCCACCACCATCCGTACATGGCTGTCAGCCTCTTCTTCGCAGATATCATGCCCCTCTCCCCCGCACACCCCCGGGTGGCGGGAGAGGTAGTCCGCCGCATTGTTGGCCCCGGGCCTGTATACCAAGGTAACGGAGTACTGAAGGAGGGCGAGCATCCATCTCTCAATCCTGGCCGGGGGCTTTGACGATGACCCAACCAGGATTGGAAGCAACGGTTTGTGATCGGTTACCACTGTCACCGGACGACCCAAAACATAGAGTCAAAAATGTCTGCAGCCCCACAGCACCGCAAGGGCCTCCCGCTCGATCTGGGAGTACCTCTGTTCAGTCTCTGAGAGTGCCTTGCTGGCATATGCCACTGGGCGAACTCCCCCGTTGCGATCCACCTGAGTTAGCACGGCCCCCAGGCCAAAAGGGCTTGCATCAACAGCGATTTCTGATTCCAGGGCGGGGTCGAAGAATGCCATGGTGTCTTCCGTCGTGAGGGCAGATTTAATGTCCTCAAAAGCGGCCTGCTCAAGTGGGCCCCAGTGCCACGTTGACTCCTTCTTCGTCAGGGCCCGGAGTGGTTCCGATCTTGAGGTGAGGTTTTGGATGAAACGCCCACAGTAGGTCACCATCCCCAGAAAACTCCTGACATCAGACACCGATTCGGGAGGTTGTGCCGATTTGATGTCCTGGACCTTTCTTGGATTGGGCGATACCCCTCCCTCCTTGAACACAAAACCGAAGAATTCAATGGAGGTGCGCATGAACTCGCATTTTTCCTTATGAAGGGTAAGGCCCAGTGACTGGAGCCGTTCCAGGGTCTTTCCCAGCCTCCTCATATGGGCCACCTCTGTTTTCGCGAACACCAGAATGTCATTGCTGATGTTGAGGACGCCCTCGAGGTCTGCCAGGGCACCCCTAATAATGTTCTGGAACACCTCAGCGGAAGATGACACTCCAAAACTCAACCTCTTATATCGGTACAATCCCCGGTGGGTGGTAAACGTTGTTATGTACCTGGACTCGGGGTGGAGAACGACCTGATGGTAACCTGCTCGGAGATCCAGTTTTGAAAAGAACCGAGCCCCTTGTACTTCCGCAATTATGTCGTCGATCGTGGGTGTGAGATTCCGCTCCCTCTTTATTGCCTTGTTAGGGAGCCTCATGTCGACACAGATGCGGACAGAATCAGGTTGCTTAGGTTTTCTGGCCACCACGATCGGAGACAACCAGGGGGTCGGGCCCTCCACCTTTTCGATGATGTCCAGGTTTACCAAACTGTCCAGCTCCTTGTCCACCTGCTCTCTTAGATGAAACGGTACCCTACGGTGTTTCAGGGCAATAGGTTGGACCGACTCATCAATGTGAAGCCGAACCGGTTCACCGGTCATCTTTCCGATACCACTGAAGAGTGCTGCGTACTTGTCTAGGAGATCATTGATGTCTTCCATGTAGACTGAATAGGCAAAACCCAGGGCCTCGGCAGCGGCACAGCTGAGCAGGGTGTTGTCACTCACAGGAGTTACATAGAAGCGAGCCCTGATCTGTGAGCCGTCATGTTCAACACTGGCTATAAAGGCACCATCCAGTGGTATCGGTTCCAGCCCTCCAAACGCAAATATGCGAGCCTTCGGTGTGTCCAGACCTGGGAGGGGTTCAAGCGTGACATAATGTCCTCTGGCCATTACATTGACGGAGTCCCCCGTATCCACGAGCACCGGGACTGGGGAGTGATTGACCTCCACCACACATCTGGGCTGCCTCCGGCTCTTTCTTTTCAGGATTTCCACGCTCGAGACGAAAAAGATGTTCTCCTCGTCCTCCTCCTCGGCACCCTCTACCTGGGGATCCACTTCGCCCTGATCTACCTGGGCCACATTCGGCGGCGGGTTCTGGCGTGGACTCCACGTCCGTGCCTGGCCTCTCGGCACCATCACCAGCAGGGCTGCACGGCATACCCTTGAAAAGTGATCGGCCAGTCCACATCTGCCACAGGTCTTTCCCACCGCTGGACATTCTGTCGGGTGAGGAAGGTCGTACCCGCATTTCTGGCACGACTCCCCGGCTCTGCCTGCCCTGTCGCAGGGTCCTCCACCAGGACGTCTCATGTCTCTGCCACCTCGCCACACAACGCACACCTCCTCCGATCTCACTGACCGGGATCCTGCCTCCATCTTATTGGCCCGAGCCTCTGCCACCTCATGGCAACGGCCGAGCTCCAGTATGCGGGGCAGAGTGATGCCTGGCTCTCTCAGGACCTGCCTCCTGAGTTTGCCGGAGGAGCATGCCTGGATTAACATTGTGCGCATCATGTCTTCCGCATCCGTCCACGCACATCCTAGGGAGAGGCGGCGCAAACAACCATAGAAGGTGTCCAGCGTCTCATCATCCTTCTGTTTGGCCGACAACATAACAAATTTCTCATAGTCCACATTAGCAAGGGGGAGGAAATGTGCAAGGAGTGCCGCCTTGGCCGCATCATAGGAGGCATTGGCAGGTGTGAGGGATTCAAATATTTCCTGGACCGCAGGCCCTGCGGAGTACAGCATGGTGGCCACTCTGCTGTCATTGTCCGTCACCTGAGAGGCCCTGAAATACATATCAAGGCGACTCATCCATCTCCTCCACCGGGGGCCCATGCTCGAAGGTGGCCCCGATGCGTCAAATTCCGGAATGGGCTGCAGAGCAGCGTGGGCCGCAGGTGCTCTTGCCTGAGCCATGATGGGGGGTCCAGATTGGGCAGCTGGCAGCACTGCTGGAGGTCCTTGCAGGGGCAACTGTGGAGCCAGTATCGGCTGTTGCATTGGAATGACTGGAGGCTGCCCAGCCTGTTGAGGAATCGGCGCAGCCCCTGCCCCGTCATCCGAATCTTCAGAGTCAAACATAGGTCTGAGCGCACAGGCACCCCCACCAGTTGTCCTGGAGGCCGCAACTCAGCCACCCTTCACCATCCACAGTGTGAGTGTCTATAACAGTCAAATCCGATACCAGGTACACACTACGAGCCTGACAGCTCACCTGGGACGGGCACCAGCTCCAAGGACCAGGAACAAAACATGCTGGTGTGAATGTCTCTCAATCACAGCCTTCTCCGATGATGAAGATGACGAAGAAGATACTACAGCCACTTGATGATGAAGGGGACGAAGAAAAATGCTGTTTCCATCCGCTGGCATCCACCAATGTATAGGTGTTCCAAAAATTAAGCCATAAGCATGGAGTAGGCTAAGCAGGTCCAGCCATGTTAACCCTTCTCCTGGCTTTCACACAACGTAGTAGCACCAAAACTACATGAAAATCCACAATCCAACCATGGGTGTGCAGATCATGCTGCCTGCAAGCAGAATTTCCAAAAATTTGGCCCGGATTCACTTCCCCCTCCAAACCGGAGCTCGGAGAACATCTGCGGCCTACCAGACAAAATGGCCGCCGTACGAGCCGCAGCCACGGCGTAAGACGGAGCATCCAGGCGCTCCGTACATGCAGAAAAAAATTCGGAAGCCTGCACCGCCGGGCCCGGGCATCCGCACTCGCTCGTCGCCACTGTTGAGGGGCGGTCCTGAGCCCCCACTGCGTGCCCGTAAGCCCCCACCCGAAAGGACACACACACACACACACACACAGCCTTTCGGTTCGGGCTTCCCGGTCGCTCTGCTCGCGGCCGGGAACGCCCCTTTATTTATAATCTGGGCAGCGGCGTGCAACGTGCCGCGTAAGCCCGTCATTACGGGCAGCGCCACATCCGTCATGGGTATGATCCCGTTAGTCACGTAAAGTACTTAGCAATCGCACGCGTTGATTGCTTGCTTCCAAGGACGTGTATATCTTTTTACTATTTTGTTATATCTGGTTTTAGAGATTATAATATAGTTCGGATTTAGTGTCCTGTAATTCCTTCCTCGTTCCCCAGGTGTGCTTGCATTGTGATGCTGGTTGTGTGGTAGAAAACACAAAACATTTTTCAATGGGACTTTCCCATGTTAAAAAAATGTGTGTAAATCAGGCCCATAAACACGTAAACATTGACACAGAACACAGTATCTTGGTTCCCCGTAGGTAACACAGAGTGAATCACCTGCCGGTCTACGAACGTGACTTTGTAGTCTCCTGTGTTTCACCCTCTCCACGCTGAAGGCCCTAGCTGTATGCCCAGCGGTGTGTGGCTGGTTTTTGTCAGCATAGACCAGCATCCGAATGTGGTATTGGTGCACGAGTTAAGCGTTCAGACAGCACAGAGTGCTGTAGCAGAACTGTTTCTTTGTATCAGCACAGTAGAAGCGTGAAAAGATGACCGTTGTATTTGTATTTGTATTTGTATTTTTATTAGGTTTATATAGCGCTTCAATCCAAAGCGCTTTACATTATAACAACTGGATACAAGAATAATGAATGAAGCATAATAACAATCATGAGACTAACCAACGAGACAATATATAGAACAACTTACCTAGGTAGGGAAGTTGAGGGAGGGGTAAAGGGAAGGAGGAGGAGAAGGGAAAGGGAAGGGAGGGAAGGGAGATGGGTGGGAGGGAGAATAGGGAAGTAGGAGAGTGGGTAGGGAGAGGGAGATCAGGGGGGAGTGGAGAAGAAGACATTTCAGGGAGGTGCGGAAGGAGGAGTATGTGGGAATGGAGCAGATAGAGAGAGGTAAAGCGTTCCAGTGTAGGGGGTCCAAGATCTGAAAGGAACGGAATTGTGAAGGTTCCGAAGTTGTGAAGGTAAGTAGGAAACTTTATTGTACCTGTGGCTGCGGAGCGCAGCGCCTGCTGCTAGGATTACAGGACATAACTGACTCCACACGTGTAAACAATTCTAAACATTTAATCCATAGTTCTAAAAATAACAGTTCCAAGCAAAAACGCTGAAGACACATATAACCCAACGTATCTGTTCCCCAATAACAGCAAGGACAAAAACGATTTTTATGAAATAATTATATAATAGGAAAAACATAAACACAAGACCGAGCACCATAACATGGTGATCGGTGACCCAAACAAGAGGGAATAACAACATTCTTCACACAAAATCTTTTAAACAAACCAGAACCTTCCTGACTCTCTCACTTACTCTGACACCACCCATACCCTCTCTTTCCAGCACACCAGCACCCCCAGTTCTTTCTTTTTCCATCACACCACGTGTTCTCCTCCCAGCAACATCACCACCCACACCCACCTCCTTATAGGGTGCCAACTTGCCCATTGACCACACTTCACCACCTTCCACAATAACCACTCAATTCCTCAGTGCAGTAATCTTCTAGGACCCAAGAATTTACTTTCAAGACATTTGAGCCCCAATCTGGGATTCTTCACTAATACCAGTTCACCAAATGCCCATACTCGATCCTTCACACCATGACAGTCATCAAACACCCTCCTATAATGCTCTTGCGATTGTTCCACTACCTTCATAATCTCCTCATGGTCCACCAATGCACTGCTACACTGCTAAACCTCAGAGCTGCCAGAAGCACAGAAACTGCTCTCCTGAACATCTGTGAAGACCCGCTCTCCAACCTTGACTCAATACTTTCAAATCTCTTCCTAAATATCTCTCTTCTCGAGATCTTCGCTCATCCGCCTCAGGGTCAGTCGCTTCTCCAAGAAACAAGTTGGTGGTAGATCTCTTTCCTCGGCTGGTGCCTCCCTCTGGAAACCTTTCTCTTTGCTTCTGCTTTTTCTCCTCCCCTCCTCTGCTGACCTCCTAGTGCAACTGGAAACTGCACTGGCTACCTCGACACCCTCTGATCTCGGGACCAGGTCCTCCCCCGCCAGCGTTTCACACCTGCACTGCCCACCTGGCAACCCCTGCACTTGGGGACTGTCTCTGTATCCCTACAGTCCCCCTCCCAGCCCTGACACCTGATGTCCGCACTTACTCATGCACTTGCCACATGCTGGCAGCTACTTACTTATTGTAATCATCTTGCCATGTACTGCACTTTCCATCCCCCCTTCCCACGCACTTGCACGATCTGAATGACACCTGGCCTAGTAGGATCGTTGTCATCCTCCCTGTGTTCCCCTCCCTTGCCTCGTCGCGCCTTGAAACACGTGTATAGGCGCGTTATAAATGCCATATCATATCATCCACCCGGGACATAACTTCGTACCTGGCTCATGACCCATCAAAGATACAAAAGGGGACAACTTTGTGACTTAATGCAGAGTGGTACAATATCCCCATATGATTTGCCTCAACACAACTTGAATACCCCCCTTCCAAAAATCTATTCACGCGTTCCAGTAGGCCATTTCCCCTGGGATTATTCAATGCAGTATGCACACGTGATATAGAATACTTCTCCAAAAATGTCTTCATCACTTCAGAACAGAACTGAACACCGCTGTCAGTCAACAATGGTGAAGCCCTCCCTGAAAAACACATTCTTATAGAAATTAATCAATTCCACCATGGTAGCCTCCCTCACAAACCTCCACTCCTCCCACTTATTGCAGTATTCCACCAGAAGAAACAAGTATTTATAACCATTCACCATCCTTGAATTGGGCCCATAACATCCACAGCAACTTTCTGCCTGGGATGAGTCAGAATCTTAGCGGGAATGAGGGTTTCCCGCAAACCACTTTTCTTTTGTCACTCGCTAGATACTCCACACAATCTCTTACTTGTTTTTCAACACATCTGTCCAACATGGGCCACCAAAAAACTCTGACGCAACCTTCTTTTGGTTCCATTCACACCCAAATTCCTTGGTGAGCTAAGTCTACAAACTTCTCTCTGACACTCTCCGGAGGGAAAAAGTTGTCCACTCCAATAGAGGCAATTCATCCATGACTTCAAAATAAGGCTCAAACTTCCTGTTGGGCCACCCAATAACCATTCATTCCACAACAGATCTCAACACAGCATCTTCCGAACCTGCATGTTACCATTTTGCCTCATAGATTGCTCCATGTTCAATGTTGGCTACTACCACTTCTTCTCCGTTAACCTACAGAGGGCCCGATTGGTAACCTTGCCAAGCAATCTGCTACAGATTTTTTTCCCACAGGTAAATAACACACACAAGAAAATCATACCACTGCAGCCTCAACAGCTACTTTGAAATTCTGGGTGAGCAATTGCTCCACCCCACACCCAATATCATTTGTACCAAAGGTTTGTAGTCTGTCCTGGTGGTAAAACACTGACCCCAAAGGAAAAACTTAAAGCGCAAAGCTGCCCAGGACACAGCCATAGCCTCGCTCTCCACAACCAAGTAATTGCTCTCTGTACCTCTTAGGGGCCTGGAAGTGTACACCAGCCCACGATCCTCCCCACTGCCATCGCTCTGTGTTAATGATGCTCCCAATTCCAATATACTGACGTTCACCATGAGGTATGTCTTGCTCTTAGAACAACATTTTCCCAGAGAAGGAGCATTTGCAATATTCTCCATTATCCCAACAAACGCCAAATTGGCGTCATCAGACCACACATACTTCACTCCTTTTTTGAGCAAAGACCTGAGAGGTGTTGATATTACTGTGATGATTTGTACACATTTGTGGTAGAAGTCAGATAACTTTAGGAAAGATCATAACTGATCCTTATCCTCCGATTCTGGAGCACAACTAATCACCTCAACCAGGCTGCTTTGTGGAACAATGCTCTCGGAGGAAATACAATGACCTTGGTATTCTACATTTTTCACACCAATTCTGCATTTGCTTTGTTGGAATCTAAGTGCCACCTCTCTCAATCTAGACAACACCTAACTCAAAATGTCATCATGTTCCTCAATCAAGCTAACATGAACCATTATATCGACCTTGAAAAAGAACAATATTCTTCACATTTTCAAGAACTTTCTCCATTATTCATTGGAATACTGTAGCCGCTGAAGCTAAGACAAATGACATTCTGCAATATTTTAAAGCTCCTCCTGGGGTGATGAAAGCCGTAAGTTCTTGACAACCCCCTACTAATGGCACTTGGTGATAAGCGCTGAGAGGTCTATGACAGTGAAATGTTTGGCAAACCCCACCATAGACAACACCTCCGATATTACAGGCAAGGGATGACGGTCCACCAAAATGTTTCTATTAAGATCCCTGAGGTCCACACATAGTCTTAGGTTTCCATTGCTCTTAGCAACCAAAGCTACTCGGGACAACCACTCAGTTCCTTAACTAGTTCAATGATGCACTTCTGTAGTAAAATACCAAGTTCATTTCTTAGTTGCTCCCGCAAATAATGAGGCACTGGACACACTCTGTGCGCTACTGGAATGGCATTATTTTTCACTCTGATGAGATGTTCAACATTGTTTAATTTCCCTATATCCTCAGAGAAAACCTCAGGAAATTCTCTATCCCACTTATCCTGTATTTCCGCAATCATGACTGGCTCCTCCAGGTAGTTTGTATGTGGATACCGAGGCTTGCTTGTTCGTCCCACCCAAGAAGGGACAATCCTTTCTTTGCTGCAAACACCTCAGCAGCACACTTCTGACCCTTGTTTTCTGTGGTAGCTTGGAATTTGCCTAACATTTCAATTTCAACCTCACTGTATCCAATAGGGATGAATATCGTCTTCAACGAGGTCTGGCACCTTCCCACCCAAAACGTTTGTGATGGTCTCTCCAGGCAGAAGCACTATCTACTTTCATGGATAGCACTTTACCATTGACAGTAAAACCAACCAAAGTGCCCTTCTTGCCCTCATTAACTGTAGAAATGTCAAACACATGTCGGGCACCCCCTCCAGGGATCTCTGTTTGTGACAATGTGGCCACTTCCTGCTCTGCCCTAAGCGTTACCTGCTCCACAGCATTTACTGCTCCCTGCTTGCAGACAAGGGCAAAATGTCCTCTGCGTTTGCAGTGATGCCATTTGCATTCAGGGCGGGCAGAACAGGCTGGATGACAAATGTCTAGGACTGCCACACTTCATTCACTCTCCTATTCCTTACGGCACACACCTCGTGGCTCGGTCTCTCAACTTTCATATTCTTCATATAGTGAGCTGCTTGCGCTATACTTCTTGTCAAATCTATAGCCTGCTCATAGGAGAGATCCATGGCCAAAATCTTCTCTTGTACTTTCACATTATTAGTGCACCTCACAAGCTGATCCCGGATCAATGAGTTTGTCAAGGGACCAAACTCCCTGGTGTCACTCAATGGGACCTCATTACAAGTGTGGCAGTCTGGATATAAGGGTGCCGGTAGCAACGTACGGGCACCCTTTCTGGACTGCCACACTACAGGTCTGACCTGCCGGGGCGCAACGGTCCCAGTAGGCAGACTTGTCATGGAAGTACCAGCACCGTTAGCAATGTTACCAGTGTTTCCGTCTCTCCACTCCCGTGGAGTCCTATGGGACTCCCGTGGAGTTTTATGCGACTCCACGGGAATGGGGAACAACATTTTCTGGCGCCTGACTTCCAGATCCGCAAGGACTTGTAATGTCCCAGTGGCATGGGGATATCAGGCACCGGAAAAAAGTGTTACGAGTCCGGCGGCAACCCACCAATATTACCGGCGGGTTACCACCAGGCTCGTAATGAGGCTCAATGTATGTAGTACCACCACATAGCTCTCAACCGGCTCCAGAGGTTCCTGATGCCTCAGAAAGGACTTATGACGTTAAAAGGTCACATTTTACATGGACTCATAATGCTCCTGCAGCTTCCTCATGACCACAGCAAAATCATCTAAGTCCCCAGCACCAGTTCCCTTGAGCTCTGGTAGACCATCAAAGACACTACATCTTTCAGTGCCCAGGTTGTGGAGCAAGAGAGCCTGTCTCCTGGTTGGAGCAAACTTGCCCCCCTCCCGCCAATGGCAAGCATGTATATCTCAAACATCTTTTTCCATCTCTCCACCTGATGGGGGCTAAGGGGTCCCAAACTCAGCCAGGAAGGGAGGGGGTGGAGAGATCCCTGCAGCCAGCATTCTCAACACCAAGCCATAACTCCAGGCAAAGGCAAGAGTGTGAACAAAAGGTGAGCCACTGTAGACACAAGTAGGATGGGTCACCTACCAGAGATATAAATCCTCCTGGAAGGATCAACGCACTTTCATGCACAAAAGTGCTCAATCCTTATTCTCAGAGTCTACCGCCTGTTACACAAAGTTTAACAATTTCAACTGGCTTGGGCAAAGCTTATACGCTTCTGACACGTGATGAAACTGACCGCCAGGGAAACCAGCAACGCATCCCGTTGCTAGGGACATGCCGGCCAGGATGTATGCCTCCATTGGAGGGTCCTTTCTTCTAATCCTCTTCACAGGGACTAAACGCCTCTCCTAGGTATGCGGCTGCTTGACGCATGCATCCAAAACTGTGAGCCCCAGCGGAATTTGGTGCTTCCTCACTTCTCTGCGACGAAAGAAGTCCACTGCTGCCCTCCAAAAGCCCACAGGCCAACACGCCTGGTGCTGTGTCAGCATGGCTCAGCACCGTCACTCCGCTCACAAAGGCCCTTATAACAGGGCCTAGGAGTGCTCAAGGATCCTTATAGTTGCTGCCCACACCGGGGAAGGGAGGCCTCGGGCCTCATGGACCGCCTCCTCCAGGGACAACTTGTCACCATTGAAAAGATGACCATTGTGAGTAAGTAGGTAACTTTATTGTACCTGTGGAGCGCAGCGCCTGCTGCTAGGATCACGGGTCATAACTGACTCCACAAGTGTAAATAATTCTAAACAGTTAATCTATAGTTCTAAGCATAACCGTTCCAAGCAAGAACCCAACAAAGCGCTCCCCTTCCTTTTCTATTTCCGTTTCCCACATTATCTCACAGGTTCACTCGCCAAGAAACACGTCCTGCTGCCGGAGTGTAATGCAAGGAATCTCGCTCTGCTTGGAAAGATCTGGTAAAAGCGATTAACTTGTGGGAGTGGATAACTAGCAGCAAGGGAAGAGTGGCCAGAACGCAGCTAGTCCCAACACTGTGCACTGATGTTCCAAATCTAAAGGGGGAAAGGCCTAGGTTTGAAGCCGAAAAGAGAAGAAGGGTGAGTTCTATGCCTCTAGGCAGTGCATTGAAGGCCGCATACCAAAAAGGATGGGAAAATGGGCCAAATCCCCATCCCCATCTTCTTCCGCGTTGGTGGGATTGGCACTTGTGCACAGCATGGGACCGGACTTTGCTGGCCTCAGCGGTCTGCGGCCTTTACTGTGCATGTTTTTTTTCCCGCGATCTTTTGATTGTGGGCAAAAGCAGATGCGCCAGAAGAAGAGAAATGCAAATGAAAGATAGAAAAAAGAACAAGAGTAAATACAACAAATAAGGGTCCTCCGGCACTTAGGGCATGACCTGCTGTTGAAGAAAGTTGGCTGCATCCCATTAGGCCTACTCAGAACCAGAAGGTTTCGAGGAGGACGGTCAAAGCAAGTAGAACATTTCTCCTGTCAGTCAGCTTAATAGGGTCCTAGGCTCGTCAGTGGAGACCATCACACGAAAGGCAGTGCCAAACACGCTGGTAGCTCTCCAGCTGCGAATGGGTGACATGGTGGCATGTGTGTGAAACATTGAAACATTGAAAAGAGGGAACGACTCTCTGGAGGTGAAAGGGGGTAGCAATCTAGCCCGTAAGAGGCCGAATGCCACTAATATTCCCCTGGCCACAGGACAGGCAAAGGCATCACCAGGCAACACAGTCACAGAAGTGTTCCGTAGGCTCAGAGAAGCCCACCTCCGGTGGATACATCAGCCCAACCGAAAGAGGATGACTCTCCCGTGCCGTGCAAGGGGGCAGACACTGAACAGTCCCTCGCCCTGGCAGAGCAAGCATCCGGCGGACCACAGGAGTGGCAGAGTATCTTAGGACCAGGCTTAGGAAAGCACTGGATAGGATCAAGAGGTGAGGAAGTGCCGTAGGGCGGTCTCCTGACAGAGGGAAAAGAGCCTGCCTCTCCTGCCAGCATAAGCACCTGCACGTGAAAGGACCGCTGGCAAAAAATGGGGATTTGGCCAAAAGAGCAATAGACAAGCAGGACCCAATGGATTTTCAGTTTCTCAAAGTTTGGGGACACGGCACAGTGTAGCTGATTAGGCACACGAACTGCGCCATTATTATTATTATTATTGTTGTATTTATTGGGCACAGACCTAGCTTCAGGAAGCAACAAAGCGCTTTACAGAGGTGTACAACAACACAGATGCATAACGGAGGTAACAACATTACAGATGCATAACAGAGTGCTTTACAGAGGTATACACCAATACAGATGCATAACAGAGTGCTTTACAGAGGTAACAACATTACAGATGCATAACAGAGTGCTTTACAGAGGTATACATCAATACAGATGCATAACAGAGTGCTTTACAGAGGTAACAACATTACAGATGAATAACAGAATGCTTTACAGAGGTATACATCAATACAGATGCATAACAGAGTGCTTTACAGAGGTAACAACATTACAGATGAATAACAGAATGCTTTACAGAGGTAACAACATTACAGATGCATAACAGAGTGCTTTACAGAGGTAACAACATTACAGATGCATAACAGGGTGCTTTACAGAGGTAACAACATTACAGATGCATAACAGAGTGCTTTACAGAGGTATACACCAATACAGATGCATAACAGAGTGCTTTACAGAGGTAACAACATTACAGATGAATAACAGAGTGCTTTACAGAGGTACACAACAATACAGATGCATAACAGAGTGCTTTACAGAGGTATACACCAATACAGATGCATAACAGAGTGCTTTACAGAGGTAACAACATTACAGATGAATAACAGAATGCTTTACAGAGGTAACAAAATTACAGATGCATAACATAGTGCTTTACAGAGGTATACACCAATACAGGTGCATAACAGAGTGCTTTACAGAGGTGTACAACATTACAGATGTATAACAGAGTGCTTTTCAGAGAAAACAACGGAAGAGATATACAGTGGTGGGTAGGATACAGAAGGGCACAGTAGAGGAGTACAGCTGCACCGGGTGGCGGGGAGGTGAGGAGCGCACGGCAGCTAGCCAGTCAGGTGGCGCGAGGGGCGATGTGATAGCCTAGGTGTTGAGGAGGAGAGTCTCCTTCAAGAGGTGGGTCTTGAGTCCTTATCTGAATTGTAACGCGTGGGGGCGAGTCTGATTCTAACAGGGAGGAGGTTACAAAGTTTTGGGGCGTAGGCAGAGGATTGTTTTCTGGTCCTATCCTTTTTGCAGAGGCAGATTTCAGGTCTGCACATGTCCCGGCTTCTGGTGGTGCGCTGTCCGCTGGAGATGCTGAGTTTCTCCGCGAGGTAGCTGGGTTGCTGCCTTATAAATGATGCAGCAAGACTTGAAGGTGGTCCGTGCATGCAGTGGGAGCCAATGAAGGCCATACCATCGGAGCGAAGGAGAGGAACCCTCATAACGATAGATGAAACTGAACAGCTGACATCTTCAGATTTGCCCAGCCGAGTAGGGCCTCCTGTTCTGAGACTCCTTGGAGCTGACAAAGTTTGGGGGACTGTACGTAGCTTTGGAGAAGGCACTAAGTTCCATTAATAGGCTGTTTTTGAGTAGAATGTTCTCCAAGGCTGACTGCAAAAGGAACGTTTCATTCAATCTTAGAAGAATATTTGTCCAGGCTTTTAAGGCAGTTGGAATTCAAGATATTAAATAGATTACAGCAATTGGGGACTTAAGCATGATGTTTTTGCGATGTTACAGCAGCGGTTAGGCACTTTTCATGCATATCTCTTTGCATTCATCCACAACACGCAACTGCCCAATGTTTACAGGCTTGGACGGCGGAGAAGATATATGGGTACACGCAGGTGTCCTCATGGTTCGCTCGTGGATAATCATCTGATAGGATGCTTCTGAAAGTTTCCATGACTTTTCCATTGTGACTTCCCCACAGTCCCCAGCTGCTATCAAGTCCCCAAGGGATTTCTCACCCTCTAATAATGGAGGGGTTGCTGACCCTGCCGGCTTGGTGGATTTCAGGTCATGCTAGAGTAGGACAGACCTTCTAGGGAAATGCAACCATTAGGGAAAGTTGGGTGCCCTCCACATCCAATTGTTATGCAACTTCCTGGGCGGGAGGAGTCGCTGGTATCTGGAATGGCACGTAGAGGAGGAGCGGAAGGAGGAGAGGAAGACGTATCGAATTCTAAGCACTTATTGATCATCTATTTCAGTGGGACATAATCTCATAGAGGGTAGCCCCATTGGGGATCATTCTTGGGCAGGTTACCTGTTAAAGGGCGTTAGATTAGTTACTCCCCTCCCCCCGTGGAACTCAGTCTTTAGGGGCACCAATATGGCTCTAATGGTTTATAATTCCTGGCCATACCAGGAGGCCTTATCCCGAATAGCCTTATCCAACAAGGTAACAACTTTATTATTTCTAGTGTCATGTAGAAGAGTATCAGATGTCCGAGCTTCACACCTCAGTGGCAAATCATGTTCCCCAGAAGGGCACACAAAGAATAATTCTACACTGGTATGATACCCATACTTTCCCGATCATCCGAAGCTGTGCGCAGTCAGATGCTTAAACGGATACACGGGAGTCCGAGCAGGGTTGCATGTAGCAGTCAGAAAGACACATAAAGCGGTCACTTTCCCCACTCCTGCAGTTCGGGTATACTTGGCACAGACGCAGACAGGGCGAGGGAAGAATAGATGTGGCGTGCATTCTACCATCCAAGGCTTTTTGAGTGGGACTGGAAGATATCATGAGGAGACAATTGGTCCAGAAAATTGGTTTCTGGAGAACTGGATCTAAAATGTATGAAACAGCTGACTTTGGTGGTGAGGTTTGACATTTTGCTGAAATGTTTTTGTTCGATTTTTTTTTACCAATCTTTTTACCGCAAACCTGTAGGTGGTAAGTTGGGGAATGTTATATAAAGGAGGAGGCAGGTTGGGGGTGCAAGAGCAGGTGAGGGGGGCTCCCGTCCCCCTAGTATTTTGCGATAAAAAAGGTGAAAGGAATCAGCAAAAAAAGAATCTGGCAAAATGACATTCGGCAAATGAAATAATCGAAGAAAGCTAATCGATCCATTTGTGATGAGTGGGATTTAAACAAGCTTAATGCTTGCCTCCGGTCTTTATATATAAGGAAGATTTCCCAAAAGAGTTGAAGGAAAGTACTGATCTTATTAAAGACTTGGAGGCGAACACTAACCCAGACATCATGAATTAGATGTAGTAATGATGGGAAAATCATGCTTGGGATATATTTGCCATTCTGTGCTTGTTGTCCATGTTCATATGACACGAACAACCTTTATTTATTTATTGGATATTTATAAAGCTCCTATACAGCAAATAGTGTTTTCAACTTGTACAGTCCAGCATTGTTGCCAACTGTGTTATATTTGGTCCCCCCCCTTTCTACGCAGATAGTATATTCCATCTCTGGCAGGGTCGGAAGGGAAGCAGGCGTAGAGCAGAGCAAGGGTGAAGCTTGGCGTCACCCAAGTCCATCGAGACAGAATTTAGAAATGTTTTTCATCAGTTCATTAAGCGAAGAAAGACGGCCAGAGGAGGAAGGGACAGGGAGTGGGGGGCATTAAGGGAGCAGTGCATTGTGATGGGGTCCATGCAACATCTTGAAGGACTTTGACCTACTCCAATGTCCCACGGGGCATTCATGTTTATTAGCACATTTCAACCGTTCCAAGTGTTTGAAGGTATGAAGAAATGTAATGCTGACCTCCAAGTCTTGAGTAGACTCGAGACTTTCCTCCAAGCTCTTTTGGAAAATCGTACGTACATAGTGAGTGAAATAGACAATCCTGAAAGAGAGAGAATGGGACCAACCTACTGTACCTTAACTTTAACTTTTCAAAACAGATATATCTGAGAGTATCATATACGAAGACTACAGAGTGTACATGAATAGGTTTCTTCCAACTTTCCCCCAAAATCTTCCTCGGAGATGAAAGTGTGATGCATCTACTAACTTTCCCCCAAAATCTTCCTCAGAGATGAAAGTGTGATGCATCTACTGCTTCACACCTAAGACAACATTCTAGCCCATCCATAGTGGCTAACTGTAGAACATCTACTTTTTTCTCCTGTGTACGGGTGATCTTCGGATCATGCCTTCTTCTGATTCCCACATTTTTCTATATATTGAAGAGGATCAAGCTTTGAGATTTCTAAATGGCGGGACCATGTTCCAGCCTTTGCCCAAGAGAAATCCTGCCTCCCACCAGCATTACCAGTCCCCATCAAGCTCCTAGAAGACCTCCAGATCTTCCAGGCAGATCAGCCTATGACCTCATTTAAGGGCGCCCACGGGTCCTACCAGCTGTCATGGCTATAACACCTGGCTGTTTGTGGTCTCTCAGTGCCTAGGGAGTAAGTACAGAGTTGTGTGCTCTCCTGTTCCCTTGGGAATCGGTTAAACAGACATAGGCGTTGCAGTGGGCCACAAGGCCCGTGCTTAATTTGCCAAGCACTGGTCTCTGAATACAGGCTTTATAATGGGCAGTTGCCCTCCTAGAGTGTTGTCCTTTGGCCTTGCTAACCTGCCATGCATTATTTTACACCCTTGCCTCTAATGTAATTCTCTTGTACTGCATTCCAGTGGCTCATTTACCAATTTACTACCTATAAGGACAGCACGTGTTCGCTCTTCCGCACCAGAAGCCAATCTGCTGCGGCTCGTGGGCTGTGGGGTATATTCTTTGCCTTTGTGTCCCCAGCGCCCATTCTTCACCCAGCCAATTCCCGGCTATCACATCTCCGTCAGCTGGCTGGGCTTCACCAGAATCTCCCCCGGCCATCAGCAGGAGGATATCCAATATGATCATCTAGTTAGTAGCCCTGACAGCTCCTGAGCACTCTTGACCTTATCTCAAGGCCGTTGCGCATCCACAACATGACTTAGTGTAATACAACCACCACACTAGTAGCTGCCTACACAAACGTTCTGCCGGGCAATAAGGGAAGTTCTCGTCCCTTGTCTTGATTACATTTTCTTCTGGTCCTAGGCTGGGTACATTCCGGAACCTCATCCAATGTCCCAACTGTTCTTTTCCTTCTTAATTAGGATCCCTTATCCTCAACCGGAAGTGTTCCATACATTGCAAAGCTCAGATATGCTAAGGGCAGGTATAATGTAATGACCACCATTTTTCAAGCTTTTTGGCACATAGCACTGGCACACTTGTATGTTTCAGATCCACAAGCAAGGGGTCTTCACTACCGTGGAGCGACATACAGACTTAAACCTTTTCACGCCTGACTCACTGAACCTGAGAGCGGTTTCTCAACTTAAGGCCAGTCAACTTGGGGCTGCCAGGAGCAGCATTTTAGTAGTATTTTCGACTGTTTAAATATTTTTTAGCATTTCAGAAATTCAGTCTTCTTTGTTTTTTTCCCGCAGGGTTATTCTATTACTGGTCTAGAAGAAGGCAGACCAGTCTGTTATGCCGAAACATCCAGGGATGTCCCCTTTTAGTACCTGTTTCGACTTTCGAACCATCAGTTCGTGTTCAGCGACGTCAGCCGTAAGAAAATGGTATCAGAAACTCACTCAGAAAATGCCATACCAGAAACAATATTGAAAAGTGTGGTTTGAAAAATTAAAAAATAATTTGTGGGTGATTAATACGCCCAATGTTGTTATGAAATTTGTACTTTTTTTTAAAGGGTTTTTGAAATAATTGGACATTAAGTGTCATATCTTTATAAAGGAGTAATGCACATAGCAGTGCATATCGATTGTCATTTTAGGACATCTTCTTGTTTTAGAAGTATCTCCACCCCAAGTCCTAACAATAGGGGTTCTCCTTCCCGTTAATCAATGAGTTCCATTGAACCTCACACAGATTTTAACCAAAGCGGCGTGTTTGTGCATTTAGCAGTTCACTTTATTCATTCTTTGTTTTAAAAATAAAAATCTTCTACCATGACTGCCTGTATTGAACTGCACCCCTCGAGAGGCAAACATGTCTAAGAGCCTCTGACGGTGCATCTTTGACCAGGAGTAGCAGAGAATCTTCCTGGGATATCAAGGAGGTTGCCAAAGGTAACAGTGACTACCCCTGATGGCCCCCACGTGTTGTTCGTGCAGATGCTCACTGCAGCTGTTCTGCTTCAAGGCTCCCTCCGTCACCTCAAGAGACCCCCCTGGGGAAAATGACCTGGATGTTTGGTGGCCTTGTATCCTGCTTCAGCCCGTGATCAAACATTTTCACCATTCTGAGAATTTTCATCACCATCCAAGGTCTGCACCCCAACCAACCGCAGGGCTTTTCAAAGGTCGTGAAATTCCCACTGGGCATCCCCTGTCCACTTATTCCACTGTGGAGCACTCCGAAGGCTCCAAATGAGGCAATCAAAGCTTTGGAACCCACTTTGGACACCGTCTTTATCGAATTCAGCTCGTAAACTGAGCACATAGAATGCTTAAATCCTAAGGCCACCAACATTCCCTCGTGGTCTTAGCTAATGTCAATGTCATGCAGTCTTATAAGCCACTTTGTGAACATGTTTCTTCCTCCCATACCTTCAACTGGACCATCATTAAAAAGCGCGATAACAAAGTCCACATTTACTCTCAATAAACAATGACTAAGCCGATCTTTAAGTATTTTGTTATAATTTTTCACTTTTAGGCCCATTATCCTATTTATATATCAACTTTTTTCTGGACCTTGCATTCTTTCTCTCTGGGTCCACCAACATCTTGATATAATGCATGGATAATAGCAAAGGGATGCTGTTGTCTGAGGGTTATGAGGGTAATGGTATGCCAGAGGTATAGATGGGAGCCGAGCAGATCATCCACTCCCCTCTTAACCTGAGACTGGGGGATCTGCTTCCCCCTTTTCCTCCCATTGGTTGCTTGTAGATGCCTTGCTGCTCCCTCTCCCCCGTTACTAGTTCCCCACTCCCTTGTACTGATCCCTTGTGGCCCACTTCCCTCACTGTCTACTTCCACCTATGACTTTTAAAGGGCTTTGTTTGTTACTTCCCTCAAGAAATACCATAATAATAACTGTTCTTTTATATCGCACTTAATACCAGCAAGTGGTTTCTAAGCTGCAGGATCTGGATTCGAACCTGTGTTGTCTTGCTTCAAAGACAAACGCGTTGCCCCTGAGCTATCCTTCCTCCCCTCATAAAACCCAGCACCAGTTTGTAATCCATGCCCATGTAAAGAGGGAATTAACAGTCATGTAAACACCCAAGTTATAACTGATGGTAGGACGGCCCCATAGCATGAAGGCCATATGCTAATTTCTGACTTTCAAACATTAAGGTGACATTCACACCTTAGCATTCACCTCTGGGACATCTGAAGAGAAGCTCTAGTCCTTCTGCGCCTTCAAGTTTCACGCATAATAACAGAGATTAAGGTCCATGGATACCTCACAACCTGCCCCTAAGCAAGGCCCCAGTTGTTAAATGTAGAAATACCAAAAGCAGAGCCATATCAAGCTTGGCGTAAGGGGGAGTCCTGTGTAATAGAGAAGCACTCTCATACACTACATCACATGTTTTGCTTTCCGCATCCTTTACAAAGTCTCCAGGCAGCCTTTAATTTGTTCTTAGCCTTCTCCTGTGCCATCTTCACGTCTGCAGGTACCGCACCCTCTGAGAGAGGAAGGAAAAGAGAGAGACAGGGCTGACAGGAAAGAAAGAAAGTGAAATGGAGAGAAAGAGGGGCATATATATGGGCAGAGAAGAAAAGCTAGCCAATGCCATACATAGGGTGGCGGAGAGGGTTACTGACACTGGCTGAGAGACTGTGCCTGAGACAGTCTGTTTATGGTGAAGGACTAATGGAAAGGATATGGACTGTGACAAAGGAGAAAGCCTTTGTTGAAAAACTCTGATGAAGGACTTTGATTAAGGGGAAGGCCTGTGATGAAAGAGGACTGTGACAAAGGACTGTAATGAAGGACTGTGACACAAGAAGGGGGAAGTGGGTCAAGGACTAGGGGGAAGGCCAAGGACTAGGAGAATGGTGAAGGGCTAGGGTGAAGCAGTAGGAGTGATAGAGATGGAGGATATGATATAAAGGAGAAGTACTGTCACGAAGGACAAGGAACTGTGATGAAGGATTGTGACTAAAGAAGAGGGACTATGATTAACACACAGGGCAATGATGAAGGTGAAGCGTGAGGATGAAGGAGACAGACTCGGATGAAGGGGTGTCAGACTGAGGAATGAGGTCTGTGGCTGAGGACTGTGACAAAGGAGAAGGACTGTGACAAAGGACTGTGATCAATGAGAAGGGCTGTGATGACGGACTGTGGTGCAGGTGAAGTTTTGGCAAAGGACAAGGGCAAAGGAGAAAGATGGATGAAGCATAAAGACTATCAGGAGGAGAAGGGCTATGATGGATGAGAAGTACTATGACAGAGGTGAGAGGCTGTGATAAAGGACCGTGATGAACGAAAAGGACTGTGATGAAGGGCAAAGACTGTGGGGAAGGAGAAGAACTGTTTCAAAGATGAAGGACTATGATGAAGGAGTATGCTGAAGGACTGTAATGAAGAAGGACTGTGACCAAGGAGAAGGGCTGTGACGACAGACTGTGACGCAGGAGAAGGTTTGACAAAGGACTAGGATGACGGAGAAAGCCTGATGATGGATAAAGACTATCAAGAGGAGAAGGACTATGATGGATGAGAAGGGCTATGACGGAGGTGAGAGGCTATGATAAAGGATTGTGAAGAACTAAAAGGACTGTGATGAAGGGAAAAGACTGGGGAGAAGAACTGTTACAAAGAGGAAGAACTGTAATGAAGGAGAAGGACTGTGGTAATGGCAAAGACTGTGATGAAGGGCTGTGATGAAGGAGAATGACTGTAACGCAGAAGGACTGTGACAAAGAAGGGCACAGATGTAGGCAAACAACTTTGAAGAAGGACTGTTCCAGAGGAAGATAGTGGCAAAATAGAAGGACTGCACCAATGGAGAAGGACTGTGACGAAGGAAGGCAACAAAGGGGAAGGACTATGTCAAAGAGGGAGAACTGTGATTGACGAGCAGAACTGTGACAAAGGAGAAGGACTGTGATGAAAGTGATGGACTGTGATGAAGGAGAAACACTGTTATGGGGGACTCAGAGGAAGGAATGTGGAGACGGAAGAACTGTGACAAAGGAGAAATACTATGACAAAGCAGAAAGACTGTGACCAAGGACTAGAATATGGACCCATGAGCGATAGAATACAAAAGTAAAGCGCCAGCAGCTGTGCCAAAAACAAAAACAGAAAGGTAGAATCTATATACCAAGTTTCCATGCGTATACCCCTGGCAATAGACTTATTGAATACTATAGACATATATTGGTAGCTATTAACTGTGGAGATATATTCCACAAACCTCTCTGTCCCTTTTCATGCATTCTTCCCATATACTAGCATCGCCGTGGGTGCAGAGAGGCGGCAGGTGGGGACTATATGCATCACCTCTCACCTGCTGCATCCCTTTCCCCCATACTCTAGTCTGGCTTCCTACCAGAGGGGGAGGCGCGAGTCGAATGGTTTGTCAGAGCTCTGGGTTCGGTGCTGGCAACCCGTTAGACTGGCCCAGCAGCCCTTGCCAGTGAGGGATCCTCTGTGCAGGCCTAGCTCCTGGTGCGGCAAGGGGCCAGTGGCAGAGCCAGGTGGAAGGGCAGGCAGCCACCCCCCCTCACTCCCCTGCTTCCACCCTGGTCCCCAGTGCACCCCCCAGCCTCCCGCTGGCAACCTGTTATCCCCCCAAGCCCTCAGGGGGCACCAGAGGCTGCCTCCACTACTGCAGGGGACACCATGATGGTGTGGTTTTCTTCTCTTGCCTTCCTTTGCGCCCAGAGGAAAATGCTGCATCATTCTCTTGGGTGTCAGGTAATAAAATTGCTGCAAAAATGTCGCCGGTAAAAGAAATCGCAGCAGAAATGCAGTGGTTTGACCCGATAAAGGTGTACCCCATTATACCATTTAAGGGGAGCGAGGGTTGAGGGGGTGCCCCCACTCCTCTTAAATGGTATAACGGGTCCGGGGATTTCGGGGGTGTCCCCCGCATCTTTTACATGATTGTGGCGGCAAAACCACTGTATTTTTGCTGCGATATTTTGTATACACAGCCATTTGTGCCGCGAGTTTAAGACATGGAACCTTCTCTTGTGGGTGGATGCCAAAGGATGAGAAAAGTGGAATTGTTGAAGGTGGCTTTCAGTGGCTGGAAGTGGCCAGCACTGGGGACCAATGCTGACAGAGGTAAATGACAGCCTGCGACAGAGAACAATGGCGTCCTGAGGGAGGAAAGACAGTGGCAAACAAGAAATGCGCCTTTTAGCATGTGGCAAAGCCTCTGTACCCGGCCACCTGATTTGCTGGAGCCTTTCTCCGGGAGCTAATCTAATTCTTGTATACAGATATTGCAGGCTGCCTGCCCTGTCCTATGTCATGTTATAGTATAACCCTAAACCGTTCTTATTGGACACTCTGCGGGCTATATGAACGAGTACAGCCCACAGATTGTTCAGAAGGCCACATTCCAAGCCTTCCTGCAGTGTGGAGCAGAACCCAGCCAATTACCCGTGACCGCCACTTCCGGTTTTTGATGCTATCAAAAGGCCTAAGCATACACACCCGCAGTCAATTTCATGATGCTTTTTAGTCCCACTTTGGAAGGAAACATGTTGCCAGTTTGAAGGAATGTTATGAGAAGGTGTTAGGTGGGTTAGACTTTCGATCACCTCCAATTGACATAAATATGTGGCGGTGGGCGAAATGGAAGAGATCATCTGTTTTGAAGTTAGTTAGATACATTTATCTCATTTAATATTTTGTATATAAAGATATGTCGATATGACATATCATCTTGTCAATATATTAAAATATCATGATTTTTACATTTTAGGAGCATTGAGGTAAGTTTGGGAGTGGGCGGAGCCTACAATGATTTCTTATGGCAATCCAGGACGATCACAGGACGATCACAGACACCCTTTTTTATTATTATTATGATGGAATTTATTTGACATGGACTTCTCTTTGAGAAGCAACAAGGCGCTTTACAGAGGTATACACCAATACAGATGCATAACAGAGTGCTTTACAGAGGTGTACAATATTACAGATGCATAACGGAGCGCTTTACAGAGGTGTACAATATTACAGATGCATAACGGAATGCTTTTCTGAGGTAACAGAACAGTATACAGCATGGGGGATAGGATATATAAGGGCACAGAGGAGGGGTACAGCTGTACCGGGTGGCAGCGAGGAGAGGGGCGTCTGCGTCTAGCGAGTCAGGTGGCGCGAGGGGCGACGTGATGGCCTAGGTGTTGAGGAGGAGAGACTCCTTGAAGAGGTGGGTCTTGAGTTCTTTCGAGCGTGGGGTCGAGTCTGATGCCCTTTGCATTTAAGTGGAAACCACGCTCGAGTGCTGTGTTGGGCAAATCCCTCTAAGACACGTCTGAAACGTCATGACCCATGCTACCTCTCATATATGTGCCAATGCATTGTAGCGGTGCCACCGGCGCCTCTAGAAGATACTTTGGCATTTGCCCATTGTGGATGCAGAGTTGCCCTGTAATGTGGCCCAATCACAGAAATAATTGGACAAATAGAGGCCTCATAGAAGGGGTCAGACTGTGGCATCAAACTGGCTCCGACACCAATGAAAAAGTTGACCACAGTCACAAATGGCAATGTGTTCCTTTTGTGATAAAGATTTGGAGTAGTGCCCATGGGGTGGGGGTGTGTACTGTAAATTGTTCAGTAACACTGGTCAAAACTACTATCTAACTCATCAAACTGGCCTGCTTTGGCTAAGAAAATGGGCCGACTTTGACCAACAAAAACTGCCCCACACTAACATGTTGGGCCTACACTTCGTGCAGTGCCCTAGAGCCTGCTCATAGAGCGACATTAGATCACTGCCCCTTGCCCCCCGTTAGGTGGTGGACATGAGCCCTCTTTCCCTGATTACTCTCTACACGAGGCACTTTGGGAAGAAGCATTGAAGGAACAGATGACGTCGCTGCTGCATGATGTCTGTTGTGTGGCTCACAGCACGCCCCCTAACTACTATAGGCAGCCATGCACCGTACATTTATTTTTGAGTAATGTGGTGCAAGATATTGGTCTGCATAGTTGCCCACAGGATCCATTCCAATCTGTAGGTGCTTAAACAGTCCTGTTTTTTTCTTTGTATTCTCGGACTTGTAGTTCTGTTTTTCCCATGATAAAACTCAGACTACAAGTCCCAGAATGCAAAGAAAAAAAAAGACTGGATAAGCAACTACAGGTTGAAATGGATCATGTTGGCAGCTATGGGTCTGTTCAGCACACAGATATTACCCATTTGTGCATGCGTGATCCAACACCATGGAATACCTTAGTCAATATGGCTCCCGTTCCTTTATGGTCCTGTACCCCACAGGTGATGTGAAAACGCATTTGAGATGTTTGTTTGCAAGCCTTTATTTCTGTCCTCCTCTCATTCTGTTTTATATTCTATAATTCTGCAGACAGACCCTCCTGAGAGCGAAAATGACAAATAAAGAAAACGTTTATATCCCAGAGAAGGGAGGACAGAGTTTATGGTGCTTTATGTCAATTGCCTTAAGGTATTCCATACCTTAAGAAAAAACTTGGAGGCACCTCCTTCTACCACTTAGCCACAAAAGCCTGGACCAACATCCCAAAAGAAATAAGAAACACCAAAGATCACCTAAAATTCGGGAAATTACTAAAAACCTGGCTCTTCAACAACACAGACTCAAACTGATCACCAAAACAACAGAAAGGAAAAAAATGACTAAACTTAAGAGGATACTGACAACTCCCAGAACCGACTCAGAAACTCCCACAACACCTACACAGGTGACGCCAAGTAAAATAGAACACAAGCGACACCCATAAAGACAAAATCAACAACCACAGCCTATCCCACCCAACATCCTCACCCGCCCCTTAGTTACTACCAGGTACCACAATGTTATAGAATTGTCTAAATATTAGCAATCACCACACTAACTGAGTTATGGACATTAGCAGGTACACTGGCCATATGAGTGGGAAAGGGAGACAGGTAAGGTTATGAAGGAAGTTGATGGAAGTGGAGGCCAGATGTGAAAGGGACCGTGAATACCAGACAAGCCCAGATCAGGACAGAGGTGCAAAAATGCTCCCACACCCCATTTGGGGAGATTACGCAAACCCAGCACCTCAATTCAAGATAGAAATGCCAACTAACCAATTCCACTAGAAATCTCCATACACCTCTCAAACTCCAAACCAAACACAACCACAAACCTACAGCACAACAAACTGCACAAACTTCACTACATTGCAACAACAAAACAAAAAAACACACATAGACTCGCACAACAGTACACAATGACTACCGGCCGCAAACACCCCAAGCCCAGCCAACTGTCCCACCGGGCTGAAGCCGCCAACAGCACATCAGTGCTTTCTTGCACTTTTCCAGCCTCCTCCCACTAACTCACCCTCCCTTCCTCTTTCAGAGCCACCAGAGCGCCAGGGAACCACTCCGGTGGTGATAGTGCACAGTACAAATGTCCTTTAACATTAACATTAACATTAGCATTGCAATGACATCCAATTGAGCATTCAATATGCATTGCACGTCTTCTCATGAATGTCCCCTAGAGGGCGCCTGCATGATAGGCTCCTTTCGCTGGTTCCCTGTTCATCCATTAAGCCCATTACCAACGCTGGCAGCCATTGCCATCACTCTCAATTTCCCCAACCCGAGGAATTCCTTCCACCACACATATCAGGGCCCTGGATAAATAACCTTTCCACGATATAGGGCCTGATTCAGCCAGCTGCCTATCACCAGGCCTACGGAGTATACCTTGTGCGACTCCAGTCCGGAACCAAAGATTAGCAACCAGATGTCACCACTGGTCCTACCACCTGAACACAGACTTCAGGGTCAATTCTACCAACTTAACCAAGAACAAGACCTCTACCCCAGTTGCCCCACTACCGGTAGAAGCATCCCCAGCCAACATCCCTAACTCCCAAGCCAAACTCAAAGGGGCGCTCATTAACGCCCGCTCTGTCTTTGCTCACGCGCTAGACATCGCTGACTTCATTGTGACTGAAAATCTTGACTTTCTGGCTATCACAGAAGCCTGGTTACATGCGGCGTCAGGCCCCGCTCTGACCCTCGCCATTCCCGATAGCTACTCCATCATTAGGTGAGACAGGGACACCAATCAAATTAAGGGGGGTGGATTAGCATTCATATTTAAGAGCTCTCTTAACCTAAGACTCGTCAACAACCTTCTGCTGCCCTCTGCTGAACTACTCTCGATTAAACTCCCTATCTCATTGAATCACATCGCCTCAGTGTACCTTATCTATCGGCCCCTGGTCCCACCTCCACATTCGTAGAAGACATCTCTTCCATCCTAGCATCCAGCACCAAGCCTAAATCCCAAATTATCATACTTCGTGATCTTAATCTAGGCTATCTGGACACGAATGACACTAAAGCCTGTGACCTAGCCAGTGTCCTATCCGACTTTGGCCTTACCCAGCATGTCAATGTACCCACCCATATCAAGGGACGCACACTGGCCTGGGTTTCAGACATGAATTGCGCATTAAACATAATCTCAGTCTTACCATGTGCATGATCTGACCACCACAAAATAACATTCTCCATCAACTCTTGCCCTCCCGCGGATAAACCCTGAACTGCGCCACCCACACTCACGCGTAACAAGAAGGATATCACAACTGAGAAACTACTTCCCCTCATCCTCCCACTACTAAACTCGGTCTCCACTATTTGTGATGACCCTACCGTCCTGGTAGACACCTACAATCGAGCCATGTTAAAAGCCTTGGATTCCATTGCCCCACTTAAACAGCGTAAAGAAAAACCACACAATCATCTTAATTCCTGGTTCTCCCCTAACCTACGAGAACTTCGTAAAGATAAACGTAAAGCTGAGTCTCTCTGGAGATACTCACCTATGCCAGCCAATAAAATTAACCTCCTCTCCATCACCCTCTCCTACAAAGAAGCAATACTAGCGGCCAAAAAAGAAGCCTATGACAACAGGATCATACAAGCTCAATCCAATACGAAGGAACTCTTTAAAATTCTCAAGGAATTAGAGTCACCAGCTGCCCCACTTGATATGTTCACCCCTGACACTGCATGGTGCCCTAACATTCAAAAAGCACTCCTAAACAAGATCACTACACTCCAAACTAAAATCAACACCAAAACAAAAATTATCTCCTCGACTCTGCAGGTAGCACCCTACCCCACAACATCCCATCCCCGAATCACCCGTTCAAACCTTTTAGCTTCTCACCCCTCACCATTAGGGAAGTGGAAAATATCATCAAGAAGTTAAAACCATCCTATTGTCAAGGTGACACCTGCCTGGCACCAATTGTAAAGAAACCTGCGCCCGAGCTTGCTCCCTTCATCACCTCCCTCATCAACTCCTCCTTTAAATCTGGCATAGTACCAAATAACCTCAAGGATGCTTGGGTAATCCCCTTAATTAAAAAACCTAACTTAGACCCTAGCAACCCCACCAACTACAGCCCTATCACCACAGTGCCCTACCTCCTAAAAATCCTGGATCGTGCCGCATATCTCCAAATGCAAGATTATCTTGATAAAAACAACCTATTAGGACTTAGGCAATCTGGTTTCCGGCCGAGACACGGCACATAGACAGCCCTAATAAATCTAAAAACGCAAATTGAGGATCTGAAGGACAAGGGCAAACAAGCGCTCCTACTCCTCTTAGACCTATCCGCCGCCTTCGATCTGGTGGACCATCAAATCCTCTGCCAGCATCTCAAAACGGCCGCCCACTTTTCTGAGGCAGCTACCTCCTGGATCAGCTCATTCCTTGCCAATAGATCCATGAGAGTCTTCTCACCTCTTGCCGCTGCTGACCCAGCGCACATCCCATGTGGAGTCCCACAATGGTCGTGCGTATCAGCCAAGCTCTATAATGTTTTTACCAAACCACTCTTCGATATTCTTGACCATCTGGGTGTCACCTACACAAATGATGCAGATGACACCCAGATACTCACCCCTATCACTGGTGATTACGTAACTGACGTCAAAGCTCTAAATGCAGTCTACACAGTCATCCAGGCGTGGATGGCCCACCACGGTCTCTGCCTAGACGATGAGAAAACTGAGTTACTCATCCTAGCTTCTCAGCCCAAACTTTCAAAACTTGACAGCAAATATGATTCTTTCAACATTGATGGTAACATCATCAAGGTCACTAATGTCACTAAAACCCTCGGAATTTACGTAGGTTCCACCCTCTCTCTCACCAGACAAACCAACTCAGTAGTCTCAGCATCTTCATACACGTGCAAACTAATCACTGCTTGCCGTCCCTTCTTAACTATGGACAACTGCCTGATCCTTGCTAGAACCCTCATCCTATCCAAAATCGACTACTGTAATGCCCTCTACTTGGGAAACATTGACAGACTTCAGGTAACTCAGAATAACGCCATCAGGGCTGCTCTCAACATACCTAGGCGCGCATACATCTCATCCACTAGACGCAACTTACGTTGGCTTCCCATTTCACGGCGTATCGCTCTCAAAACACTTGTTCTAAGTCACAAAGCACAGAACAATGCAGCACCGGCCTACTTCTCAGCACGCTTCACTCAACACATTGCCTCCAGGCCTCAACACACACACTCATCATTCCTAGCTTCAGGCTACAGACTGCCAGAGGCTCGAGCTTCCCTGTCCTGGCAGCGAAGCTCTGGAATTCCCTACCCAATGATCTCAGGAATGTCCCCTCCCTTCAATCCTTCAAAAACAGAGCAAAACAATGGCACCATGAGCAAGATGAAGCTTCGGCTACCCTTTGGTTACATCTATTGCATGTTGTGCCCCAGCAATTACCTCTGTATATACTGTGACTATTGACTACCCTTGTAAATGTATGTATATATCTTTGCTCTATGTATATATATTATGTAATATGTAACTGCCTTCTGAAACTTTTCAATGTAACCCTTCCAAACATGCGCCCTGATGCCCGCGGGCAGGCTGCGCAATATAAATAAATAAATACAAATACAAATACAAATACAATTGTGCAATCCCATAGGAAAACACTCTATGAATCAGGGCCATAGTGTCTTGAGCGCTCGTTTGGGCTCCGTTTTAGTGTCTGAACATAAGTTGGAGGACTGGGGAGTACAGTGTCAAGAACCCATTCCAGAGCCCAATACTCCAGAATGATAAGGCTGTAACATAACATGGTGCATTCCTTCGAAACCCAATTGTCTTCCTTGGCATTTTTCCAATAACGACTGGAAACTGTCAGAAAAACCAAGGAGGGTGACAGAGCACACTCTCAGTGATGCACTCAAAATACCCACTTCTTTAATTTGCACAAATTCTTTATTTCTTCTCTTTCTACTGATGCATAGAAACAAATACATTTATCCATTGCGTGAAATCGCGGGGGCACGGTCAACAGATAATGCACCTGGAGTCACACATGAGAAGAACACGCCAGAACGTGAGAGGGAGAGAGAACGGGAGGGCGAAAGACAGATAGACGGGGAAGAGGACAAAACAAGAAGACACCAACAGATTAGCAGTGTTTGACAGGTGGGTGGGGCTTAGGCCAAAAGGACAATGCAAAGGCTCACGAACTGCAAAGGAAAAGAGGCTGGGGGCTTCTTAAGTAGCAAAAAAGGGTGGCAAAACAAGATGGCACCAACAGATTAGCAGTGATTGACAGTTTGGTGGGGCTTAGGCCAAAAGGACAATGCAAAGGCTCACGAACTGCAAAGGAAAAGAGGCTGGGGGCTGCTTAAGTAGCAAAAAAGGGTGGCAAAACAAGATGGCACCAACAGATTAGCAGTGATTGACAGTTTGGTGGGGCTTAGGTTGCGTGACCTAGATCCATTTGTACCTGATCACAAACTGCTCACCATAGACTGGAAGCAATAGGGCTACCATCCGAGAGAAAGCATTGCTCTGACATATTCTAGCATGGGGAACATATATTGTGCACATTGCAGCGTGTTGACGTCATTGCGTAACATCCCGCGATAGAGTAATGAAATTAACTCGAAGCAAGACATTCTGGCACAGCACTTTCGGTGCAGCACCGTGGGTTCAGGCCCCTTTTAGGTGCAACCTGTTGGCCGCAGCCTGCAGGGCGCAGCGACCTGCACAGCGGGTTATTTGTATTCTTAAATATATTTTCAACCGAAGCATAGAAAAATGCAGTGCTTTGGTTGACTGCATATTGAAACAAACAGTAGCCGCTCAGTAGATGAACTGTCCTATGAGCGATCGCACACGTATATTATAAAATACCACGTTTAAATCCTGATCTCCGATGGTACACACTGAATGCTCTATGCACAAATAGGTTGCTGTGTCCTGCATGTTATGTTTGCCAGTGAGGCAATTTTTGGTTCCCAGACCCTAAAAAGACTTCCCCAACCGATTTCAGGACTGGTGTCCTTTATTACTCTAAACTCCAGTCCTAGAATATTTGGTGGAAATGCTTGATCTTATTCAGAGTACAAATCTGGGTACATATCACCCGCCTAGCAACATTTATTTTCAGTGGTGGCTTTACCACTGGATACCCATTGCTTCTCATCGCTACTCAGAGCTCACAGCATTGCCACTGGTACGCTACGTATCTGAGTTTGGTTTTAAAAATGATGTGACCCTTCAGTCACCATGGCAAAACATAGGTATGGCTTATATTTTCAGATTATCCTGCCACCAGATTGATCGTTTACTATAGTTATGTGGTTTTTGGAACAGAGGTGATGATTTAACTGTAGTAGCTGCACTGTGACCTCTGAACCGGCAAGAGAGAGTGACAGGGAAAGAGAGAGAGAGAGAGAGATAGAGAGAGACAGAGAGACAGAGAGACAGAGAGAGAGAGAGAGAGACAGAGAGATAGAGAACAAGAGAGTAAACTCATGCATTTGGGCAAGAAAGAGAATGCACATGGAAGGAGATAGGGCACCCATTTTTCGGGCAAGATTGCAGAGTGAAAGCATGCACATGGGGGCGTGGAGGAGTATGATTACTGTCCCCTCCCTGAGAATGATGAGAGTGTAAGGGCACATCATAGTGTAAGTATGTATAGACAGAAAAGTGTATACGGGAGAATAGGGATGAATGGATGGATGATTGAATATGCCTGTAGTGGTAGAATGGATGGATGAAGAGGCATGAGCATTGAGTAGTTAATGAATGGCAATGTGAGGAAGGGTAGAATAATAAGTGTGAAGAGAGAGAACACACAAGGGGAAGAGGGTGCATGGGGGGGCCAATGAGGGAGCGAGAGCATGCTCAGTGAGGGGGAAGGGAGCCACTGGGGTGAGGGGAGGGTCAGACATCTATATGGGGCTGGCAGCTCAGGGTTACTTTGGCCGGGTGATCTCTAGAGCTAAGGGGTAGAGGGACGGGTCACAAGAGGGAAAGAATTGAACGGAGAGAGCAAGCGCACAGAGAGAGCAAATATTGTGAGAGATACAGTGAACACACAGAGTAGAGAGCGAAAGAGAGAGAGAGAGAGAGAGAGAGAGAAAGAGAGAGAGAGAGAGAGAGAGAGAGAGAGAGAGAGAGAGCAAGGGCCGGGGAGCCAATATATTAGGTGAAAGGGATTAAAGGGAACATCAATGGGAGGGGGGACAGACAATGGGCAAAAATGTGAACACTTAGACACATAACATGGGGAGAGACCGAAAAAAAGACAGGAGGGATGGAATCCAAATCAAGTGAGGGCGTTACAGAGTGAGATAGGTAAGGGACTAGAAAGAGGGCGGGATACATCTCATGCTGCTCTCAGGTCACATGGCTGTAGACAGCTTTCATTGCTCTGAAATGTGCCCCGAATCTGAAGATCAGGAGCCCAGAATGGCCTGGCAGGAGGGCTCAGCACGGGACCCATCAGCTGGTGAAATAAACCCTCAGAAAATGGAAGGAAAGGGCGAAAGAATGGACTGCTCTGGTCAACCTTATCAGACCGCCAGTTCGACCATCGCTAAGGCTGCCCTGCACACAGGCGTAGCACTCACTAACAAAGACAACTATGCGCCCGATTCACAAAGATATGCGCCCGATTCACAAAGATATGCGCCCGATTCACAAAGATATGCGCCCGATTCACAAAGATATGCACTGGAGCAAATCGGGAGATGTCTTCCCCACCTCAGGCGTGCTCCTTTTCTCTCAGACCTAATTCACAAAGCCTAGTACTAGAGTCAATGCAGAGCTGCCTGCAGCAGGTAAATGCACTTGTTTGGAATCTCAGCTGAGAGGGCATGGATCGACTGGGCGCACAGTCTGAACCCTCCCATTATATACTGCATACTGACAGAAATCTGTGAGGATAAATATCACGTTTTAGCAGGTTCAATTGATTATCTCAATTGCCAGTACCAGCAATTCCTAGCAGGGGTGGACTGGCCTATAGGGGACTATGGATATTTCCTGGTAGGCCTCTTCACCCTCCTAGCAGGGCATTTGTACTTTGAATGGCGCAATACTCACATTCTCAGCAAGCCTGCAATACTTTTTTTTATAATAGGGTCGTACTGATTGTTCTCAGCAAGCCAATACACTAGGTCAGCGGTCACTGCACTTTTCAGGACGACTGCAACTCTTTCCCTAACACGGTATCAGCATTTATCAGCCAAAAAGCCACGCCTCTCGGCGGGACAGAACCTGCACATCTCAGAGAGGCTGTGATTGCAGAGTGCCGCCACTGGAGGGCAGCCTCGCCAGTGAGCGCAAGCACTGAAGGGGCTCAGTCTGAGCTCCCAGCACACACTCCTGACCAAGTGTGATGCACATTGTCAAAGGGTGACACGCTGTCATCTCAGGCTTCAGGGCTCCTGACCAGGTGCCCACCCAGATCCATTATACCCGTATTTTACTTTCATAGACATTTGCCTGTTTGTAAATGTCTTATTTCCCGTTTTAGAGAGCAAGACATAAGTCAGGCACTCTTTATATATGACTGGCAGCTCACAGGCCTCTACAACCCTTCCAGCAGCACCGGCCTCCTAAGAGATATAGCTCATTTGGTTAAAGCACCTGCTGCAGGGAATATCTGTTCAGCCTGGGTTCCATGTAATAATGTCCCCGCAAAAATGTCTCCTGACAAAAAAAGTCGCTGTTTTTTGCGGAGACGTTATTACATTGAACCTGTCCCCATACATAATGTCACCATATATAATGTCCCCAAAGGCTTTTCCCGGTGACATTATGAATGGGGACATTATGAATGGGGACATTATATATGGGGACATTATGAATGGGGACATTATGAATGGGGACATTATGTATGGGGACATTATGAATGGGGACATTATATATGAGGACATTATGAATGGGGACATTATGAATGGGGACATTATATATGGGGACATTATGAATGGGGACATTATGAATGGGGACATTATGTATGGGGACATTATGAATGGGGACATTATATATGGGGACATTATGAATGGGGACATTATGAATGGGGACATTATATATGTGGACATTATTACCTGATACCTCAGCCCACAGGTCTCAGTTTAGGGAGCCTGCTGAGCTAACAGCCTTCCACTTTTTTGAAAGGGCAGCAATACTTAATAGCTTCGTAAATAGCGTTTTGAAAGAGTATGTGACAACATTTATAAGGCATGCTCAATATAGAATGAAATATCTAAAGGTAACAGACATCAGCTAACTCACAACACAAGTCCCCGTGACAAAGGGGATGACAACTATGTGAGTGCAAAGGAAGTAGTCCGTAATCCGGGCTTTACCTAAAAACCCCAATTGCTGATCTCACCTCAACGCCCAGCTTGTGCCATTGTGAGAGATTGTCGGCCCTAAATGGGTGTTCACCAGGGATTTCTTTGGCAACTTCCAGTGTGGTGTACTCTGGCAAGCATGAGGCTCATTCGAGAGAGTGGGGCGATTACAGAAGCTTTGCACCAGTAAAATGCTACTGGGGCAAAAACGGTGCTTCGAATGCACTGTTGCACCAGGGCAAATCACTAGTGCTAGGGAAATCCTACTCCCTGAGCCTGGTGCAGACATACACTGTTCTACAAACGTACTATGTACATAATTATATATCCTCTTTCTCCCTACTGCATATTTCCTGCTTATATTATGTTACATGTATATACCATGGCCTGCATTATGTAATTTCTACTATGTATAATCACTATTTCTAATCATATGTAACCTGTAAAGTTTAAAGTATCCTTGAACAACGCGCCCGGTTACCCTCGGGTCTGGCGCGCGCTATAAATAATAAACTCAACTCAACTCAACTCAAAAGATGTGATTAACATAACCTGGCACATGTCAACAACAAAATACACCACAAACACATACACATACCCATGCAACGTAACCAAGCCCCTACCAACCTTCTAGACACAGCACAGCACGACACAATTAACACTAACCATAAACATCGTTAAAGGGTGTCACGGTGCCAGATAAAGGTACTCCCAGTCCTGTTTCAGAAACAAAAGCTTCTCGAAATTGGACAAAACCTGCAATTCATTCAGCCATTTCTCCCCCTGCAACTTGTTCCTAGTCTTCCACCCCTTTAGTACCTACTTCGCCGCCATTACTAAGGCTGTGTCGATCCACTGTCTATGGTATACAGTAATAAAATCGCTGCAAAAATGTCGCCTGTACAAAAAATTGGCGGCAGAAATGCTGTGGTTTGATCCGGTAAAGGTGTACTACATTATACCATTTAAGGGGAGTGGAGGTTGTGGGGGTGCCCCCCGCTCCCATTAAATGGTATAATGGGTCTGGGAGTTGCGGGGGTGTCCCCCCGCATCCTTTACATGGATTGCGGCGGCAAAACCACAGCCTTTTTGTGCCGCGATTTTTTGTGTAAACGGCCATTTTTGCCACGATTTTAACACATGGAACCTCGTCTACACCTCTCTTTACCAGATAAAATAATCTGTAGGGGTTTCCTACGCAAAGTCATAGGCAAAATCGTATTCAACCTGTCTAACACGTCTCTCCAAAAATCGCGGTCTCTGGAGCAATCCCACAACATGTGTAATAAAGTGCCTCGCTCCCTGCCACACCCCCAACATACATCATTGTCCAAAAAGCTCAAACCACGCATTCGCACTGGGGTCCAATACAATCACCCTAAGATCTTCTGTTGGGTAATGCAAAGGTGGTGTAATAACGCCCAGTGTCGGTTAATCTCGTGGAACCCAGCACGCTATCCTAGACCAACAAAGACTGGAATCCTCCAAGTCTGCCAGTCAATAATCGACCTTGTGGGAGCAAATTAAACCAGGAAAGGGACAACTCCGGGATCGCCACCTCTGACGTCAGACTGACGGATGAGCATGATGTTATCGCTGTCATTTGCAAAGACACTGAGAGGTGTAGGAGTCACCTCAGCTTATTATCCCCTACGATTTGGAGCCATAAAGTGTGCTGTCCTATACGTCCAGCATAACTATCTGCCTTTTGTGTCCAGGTCTGAAACTGGGTGCAGTGATTGTAATTGGTTATTTATAATGTGCTTAATACCCAGAGGTTTCTAAGCGCGGACCCAGGGATCGAACCTGTGTTGCTCTGCATCGTCTTGCGCGTTGCCCCTGAGCTCTCCTTCCGGGTCAAAGGTGAATTGAAGTAGCTGAAAGGCTATTCAGGTGGACTCAGATCTTCTTAGCGATGCTGCTCTGTAGCACCCTTGATAGGGTGGGTAAGGTGGCAATCCACCTAAAGAGAGACAAAAGGCTGCATAATTATTAAACAAAGTATGATGCTTAAAGGTGGGCAATGTGCGAGGGGCGAAATGTGGCATAATATGCCTACCACCTTTCGTCAGCTCCCCTCTGCCATGCCTATCAGGTGCATATTCAGCAGTCGCCGCCTTTCATTTGACTGGTACTACTCTATCCACATTGATCTGCGAAAGACATTGGCCTGTTGGGGAATATAGCTGAGGTGGATAAAGCACCTGCTGCAGAAAGCAATGTTTATACTGCAGGTCCCAGATTTCAATAGCGGTCATAAAGAGTCAGGAGATTAATGTACCTGCTGGAGTAGGCGGTGTGTGTTCTCTTGCTCCTCTCATTTATCTGTTGGTCACATGTTTGATTTCCAGTTTAAGATGATTGAACCCTTTGCTTCTTAAACTTCTCACCATGACTGGTATATCTTTTAATCATAATGTAATGACTCTTTTTTTTTATCAGAGCTGCTATCCTTGATTTAAGGATGTACTCGTTTTTTTATAAATCTCTTTAATAGTGACAGGCTTTTCAGATGGCTGGGGTGGCAATGCTTTTAACAGAGCATCTCCTGCACTTTCCCACAAGGCAAATATACTTTCAATAGGCACCCAGTCAATTTACTGAAAATATTTGAGAGTGGTACATTTCATCACGAACAAAAACACAGAAAATATTAAATAAATAAATAAATATTTTATATATATATATATATATATATACATATATATATGTATATATATATATATATATATATATAGGTAGTGGGGTAAGGGATTAAAATGGGTCAGGATGGGGTTGGGGTGGCGTTTATAAGGATAAACAAATGGGGGGCTTGTAGGAGGAGCCCCCCAAATAAAATAGTATTATGGTTGCAATGAAATGCACCACTCTACATTTTCCGTTGGTAAAATCACAAATAACCCTTTCAATATGAGAGCCCAGCACTAGTTCTCAGCTGCCAGGACTGGGCTGGGAACCACAAGTGGCTCTGGAAATGTTTCTCAAAGTGGCCCCATATTAACATGCACTGGAAGCTTTGCAACACCCTCTTTACATCATCCCTCTCAAAAGAGGCCCATGGGGCAGATGCTCACTGGGAAATTCCCAGAGTTCACTGCGGGCCAGCCCACCACTGCCAGCTGCAGTACTGGAGCTGCAGTACAGTTAGTGTAGCAGCGCTCGTACTTCTCAGTGGTGCTGCTATAGGGTTAATAACAAAGTATTGCACTTTTCAGCATAGCCTGTTTCCATAGGACAATACTACCTAGGATGTATGCTGCCGTGCTTTAAATGACGCAGTAACACTTGTCCACAGTGTTGCTATAATTATGATGGACAATAAGGACACTTTCAACATGGCAGCTACACATTACATGTTAAAGTATCAGGACGTCTCAGCTTTACTTACAATAGTTCTATACCAATGTGCATGTATTATTCTCAGCAGGGAGACCAGGGTTTGAATGGGCATGGTGGCTAAAACTCTCTTCTGTTACTCATAGGAAGGAGTTATGCATACTTGCAAGGTGCACATGAATTATGTTTATTGCTACTCCTCCCATGTCTGACATGTTACTGACACTCTACCCATTCTGACCAATCAGTCAAAAGTGTTCTGTATTTAAAAAGGCAGTTGCCTTCTGTTATTATTGTAACAGTTTATTGATAAACCACCCTCAACACGGTTCCTTCCTTCCCCACTCAAGGTGTCACATTAGTTAAGAAAAAAACACAAATCACAATTCTTGACTTTCTACAAATCTCACTTCAAGAAATAATTAAACTGAACAATAACCAAAACAATTATAAATGTAGGACTGTGCAATTTTGATTTCCCCGTGTGCTTAAAAGGCTAGTAGTAGGGTTTCACGATTAGTACAAATACATATGGCAATTATGATTTCACCCACACTTTTGGATTGAAGTAAACACAGGGTGATTTAGCAGTTTGTTTTTCAGGCCTACCCTACTTGGGTCTGTGTTGGGGAACTCAGACAGAAAAATTTGAATGATTTGGGGAATTTTTTTTTTGGGACCCTCCACCCCCGCTACTGAAAGGCTTGTGTTGGACAAGCTGGATGGTAAAAATTGGGATGAGTTGAGAATTTAGGATTTTCAAACCCCCACCACCCACTTAAAGGCCTGTGTTAGGGGAAAGTTGGTCAAGAAGATTGGACTGATTTAAGAACAAAGAAACCCCTCTTCCTTAAAGAAGTTCGGGTAAACAGGGCAAAAAGGATTACCCAATTAAATTATAGGCTATAGTTTTTCAGCGCACACTGGAAAGTGAGCTTTGTTAATTTCGAATGTTAAAAGAAATCACCCTGTAGTGTTCCACCAAATGGGGAATTCATTCAATTAATCATTTAGTTAAGTAGGCTTAGGATCCACACAATTTTGCACCCACCCACTACAAAGGGAAAATAATTTAAGGCAAGCAGACTCCCCACCTTTTGGTTTCCGAAGGTCCAGTTCTACTTACATAGAAAGCCTCTGTTTCAAGTTTAGGACAGCCAGTTGCATGTCAGGACCCTCTGGAAAGATAGGGCAGGGGTGTGGTCACTCCACTCTCAAAGATGGCCTCCCGCTCTTCTCCATAGGACCCAGTCAGCTTTGAGGCCTTGCTAGAAACAAACAGCTCAAGCCAGAGGCACTCTCAGCAATCTCCTCTGGTGTTTCCGTTGCAGCTGTCAGATGTTAAGTTTCATCAGTGCTCTTCGATGGTAGATTTCAGCAGCTCTGTCTCTTGATCCTAGTGCAGTTTCCCTTATATAGCAGCAATGACCCCACCAATTTTACAATCTTGGGGAAGTATCCTCCCAGAGTTCTTGCAACAAGGATTGGACAGTTACCCTTCTCTCTCCTCCCCACTCCAGCTCCTCTCTACAGATGTGTTTGAGAGTCTGGAGCAGACATATGGCAGCTTAATTTACAAGACCCATTTGTTCTCATGTCAAATGTTTGGCAAAAACTAGTTATGTAGCAAAACATCATAATGTTACTAATAACTGCTATAATATACATATTTTCTGATTCAGCTAATCTTGGGAAATTGAATAAGATGATAGCTAGGTCTGCAACATGTTGCATGGCCATGTGGCAATTTTTTGCCATTTCCGTAAAAAGTATAACAGTTATGAATAAGTTATGAATATGTAATTTGTTACCCATATTCCTAATTTTATCCTTCACCCGTTCACCTACTCTCACATTTGGAACGTTTTTAGATCAGCCAGAAACACATCATAGATGGCTGTTACAGTTCCTAACCCGTAGGTGCATGAATTTTATATCTCCAAAATAGCCTATAAATTACCTAAAAATGGTACATAAATGAAGAAAATCTGCTATATGGTTTCTGGGGAAAGGCCTAAATAATAATAGTTCTTTTAAATTAATAGTAAATACTCATTATGACAAATCAATTCTCCTGCCTCCAGCCCATATGGTCCCACTGGGCTCGAATGTAACTAGAGTTTTTATTATTCTCCTTCCCTGTATCACCCATTTTCACACATTTTGGTCATGCTCCAGCCAAGGAAATTGTCCTGGAGTAACTGCCTTCAGAGCCAGCAAGTCTGGGGAACACTGGGGTTTCCGCACCTTTAGCAGGACACTGTATTGCAGTTTGTGGGGGATGTAAAATCCAGACTGGTAGTGGGGCATTTCTTTGTGAAGTGTCCCACAGCCAGCAAAAGTGTTTGCCTCTGGCTTAGAGACACTTTTTCATGAAAACAAAGTGGCTTTTCCTTTCAAATGTCTGCTGGTATTTTGCATGCAAAACATAATATATATCACTTTTTGTCAACACGCGCCACGTCTTTTCCCTGACATTTTTCTATTAGCAGTGGTACATTTTCACATTTAAACTTTTTGTGTCAGTGTTGAAAAATCCTGCTTTTCATGTGAAAGGGACTTCAGTTTGGGACCTATGAATGCACCCCACATAATGTGTCAGTGCATAGAAAGACATATGTGGGCCTGCTGCATGCTGGATAAACATTCCTACCTGATATTCCTTCTATACTCTTAAAAGATAGAGCAACAAGTGACCTAAAACCTCTGATATCCTTATTTAATGCTCAGTAGTAGGGGCCTGGGTGCACTAGGGTATTATCAGGAGCAGATATTCAAGAGAGCAGAGTAGTGAGTGAATCTGGGTATCATCATGGGCAGAGCACTGTGAGTATGTTCTGGTGTTAGAAGGTGCATTTCTGAAGGAATATGCGTAAAACTCTAGAGTCCAATTCCAGGCCTCGAGCACCAGATTTATGCTGGATTTTCATGATTCCCATTATTAATATTCATGAGCTACATTTGCATACAATGATTGCCATTGTATGCACATTTTTCCTCATGAATATTAATGAGGGATATCATGAAACCCCATCAGGTTTCCGGCCCTCAAGGCCTAGAGTTGGACAACACTGCTCTAGATGCTTCCAGATACCAAGGATGACTTGATGTGATTTACGTGATCAGTTCTGTAATTTAAAAAAGTCTTAATTTCAGCAGGTACCTGTGATTATCGCTTTACTCTGCTTAATATATTCTGAGGCACTATTCCATGACACAATATTCTGTGGGGAATTTCTCCATTACAAAGTACTACTGTGGGAATTTTTTTTGAATGCACGGTACAACTGATTTATTTATTGTTCACTTGTTAGGCGCTATACAGGAAGCAAATACTGTTTCAAAGTACCCACAGGGCAACAGGGAGGGGACAGGTGATGATAGATGATGACATTACAACAATGTTAAATAATTAAATAACAATATAAAAAGAGACAATGGGAAGGGGGAGACAAACCTACTATGCCTTGTGAGTGTTCTGAACGTGCAAGTGCAGAGTAGAGAGGGCTATGTGTTAGGTGCTGAGGTGCCCATGGTGAGCAGCAGGTGAAGTGCCATGAAGAAAGGTAAGTGCAACCTCCAGTGGTAGAGTGTGAGCCTAGGCAAGTGCAGAGCATAGACAGCAGCAGTGATGATAAGATGTGGGAGGTCAGGGCCCCAAGGATGCATAAGGGCCCTGCACACCTATCAAGCTACTGTGTAATTATCAGGGGAGATAGGGAGGGAAGGAAGAGGTAAAGAGGAAGGTCTTGTGGCTTTTTTGGAACTTAAGGAGGTCCTGCTCAAGGCAAAGAGGGAGGGGGCTGTTCCAAAGAAGGGAGCCCACTGAGGAAATCGATTGACCACTTGTTCTCTGTTTACCAAACTGCTTTACACAGAAGGAGTGGATGCCTGAGGAGCGTAGATGTCTAGAGGGGGACTATTTAGTCAGAAAGAGTTGCATAGAGAGTGGTCCTGGCCCCAGACAGCCTTCTGGATGATGCAGAGGGATTTGAATTTAATCTGTGCGGAGATCTGGAGCCAGTGACGACTTTGTAGGGCAGGAGAGATGTAGTCCCTGGGCTTGAGGACAAGGATAAATCTTGCTTCCCTATTCTGGAATAGCTGGAGGGGTCGCAGAGTGGATAAAGGTAGATTAAGGAGGGGGCTATTGCAATAGTCAAGTCTAGAAAGAACTAGAGCCTAGGTAGCATTGAGTCTCAGGTGGAAGGTGAGGAAAGGTAGAATTCCTTTCAGAAGGAAAAGCTGAAATTGGGACTTTTTGGCAAAGTCCTGAGTATGGGGGAAGAAGGAGAGAGAGGAGTCGAAGATGATTCCAAGGTGTTTGGCTTCCAAAGAGGGAGCAGGGGGCGAGCCCATGGAAGAAGGCCAGAGTGAAGGGAAGAAGTCGGGTGCCGGGGTCCCAATAGCGAGGATCTCTGTTTTGCTGGCATTGAGGCAGAGATCATTGGAAGTACAGCAGGCCTGGATGGCTGAGAGGTAGTCGGGATGATGGAGGGTGCAGGGGCATCTGTAGGAAGTTTGAAGAAGAGTTGTGTGTCATCAGCATAGCACTGAAATTCGGGGGAGAAGGAGGAAATGAGGCATGCAAGCAGAGTAAGGTAGATGTTAAAGAGCCAAGGCAAAAGAATGGAGCCCTGGGGGATGCCACAGGTTGAAAAGGAAGGAGGGGAGAAAAGGTACCCAGTATGACTTTGGAAGAGCGGTCAGTTAGGAAGGAGGTAAGCCAGTCCTCTGCCTGCTCCAAGATACCAAGGGTGTCATGGAGCCGTTTTATGAGGATGGAGTGGTTCACTGTGTCAAATGCAGAAGAGAGATCAAGGAGGATGAGGGCAGCAGGGAAGTTGGAATCAAGGGATGTAAGCAGTTCTTCACGGGTGTTCCGAAGAGCAGTTTCCATGCCTCTGGATGCTCGGAATCAGATTGATGGTTGTGGAGACCACCAACAAGTTCAGTGTGGGAGTTAAGTTGGAACAGTGCCAGCTTCTCAAGCAGTTTCCCCAGGAAAGGGGTGATGGGGCGATAGTTGGCCGGGCAGGAATGGTCTGCTGATGGTTTTTTAAGGAGGTGGTACATGAGGGAGTGCTTGAGGGAGGACTGAAAAGAACCAGTAGCAAAGGAGGGGTTACAAAGATCAGCGAGAGCAGGGGTGAGAGAGGAAATGTTGTCCTTGATGGCTCTGGGTGAGCAAGGCGCAACCTGTTTGAAAGAGACGTTAATGGAGTTGACAACTCTGGTGACTTCTTCTGTAGAGACAGAGGCGAAGGAGGAAAAGTAAAAGCAGGAAGGAGGAGGGTGAGTGGTTAGGGGAGCCAAGGGGAGAAGGAATGGATTGGAAGAGTGTGTGACAAGGCTGTTCAGTATGTCCTGGGTTTTCTTTGGTGGTGAGTGCATTGCAAAGGGCCTGGGAAGCAATAGAGGCAGAGGATAATGCAGATGGGTTGGCAAGTTCCCTGCAGATTTTGAAGAGTTCAGCCATGTTGTTGGACGCGCCAGATACTCGGGCCTGAATGTGGCCCTTTTTGGCACAGATAGAGAGTCTGTAATAACTTTGGAGCAGGCAGCAGGCCAGTTTGTCAGAGGGCGAACCTGAGGTTTGCCACTTCTGTTCTGCAGCCCTGAACTTACGTTTCAGGTCTGAAAGTTTTGAATCATACTAGGTGTTACACTTGGAGACAGGTTTTAGGTGGATCCTCATGACTGGGGCAAGGATGTCAAGGGTGTTGGTAATGGAAAGATAGAGGTTGCTGAGAGTGGTGTCGTAGTTAGAGTCTGAGTTGGGTGGGCAAGGAGGGATGAAGGTGGAAGTGAAGGCAGCAGCTGACATTCGTTTCATCTGATGGATGTTGGTGAACAAGGTTGGCAGGGCTTTTGGAGGAGTTGTCACAGGGCCATAGGGACCCAGGTGGGAGGTGAGAAGAGAGTGGTCTGACCAAGAGAGTGGGGTGGCCAGAGGAGATGAGAGAGGAAGGTCAGAATGGATGATGGTGTCCAGCGTGTGTCCGGCAGAGTGAGGTGGACCAGAAGGAAGGATGGAGAGGAATAGGGAGGTGCAGAGGTCAATGAAGAGGGTGGATGCTGGGCACAGGGAGTCTAATTGGATGTTAAAGTCACCCCGGAGTAGCGGGTTGGAGGTGGTTGAGAGTAAGGAGGAACAGAAATCAACCCATTCAGAGAGAAACAGAGAGGAAGTGCCTGAAGGCGGTAAATGGTAGCAATGGTCAGTGTAAATGAAGGAGAGATGACTAATTTGCATGCTAGGCTCTCAAAAGATGAATAGAGCTGAGTGGTTAGGATGGAAGAAGAAATCCACTCAGGGAAGATTAAGGCAACCCCACTGCCAGCCCGGTGAGGTCGAGGCTTGGAAGTGATATTAAAGCCGTCGGGTAAGAGAGAGTTAAAGGAAGTGACTGAGCTGGCATTGAACCAAGTCTCAGTGAGTGTATGTTCAGGTCAGAGTCTTCAAGGAGAAGGCAGATGTCAGCAGAGTGTTTGTTGGCTGAGCGTACGTTGAGGGTCAGCAGGTGGAGACAATCACTTCCTTTGAATGTTTTTTGAGGTGGAGTACAGGGATGTGGTACTTTAGTCAGAGGTGGCAGGGCAGGGGAGAACTAGGGAGAGAGACAGGAGAAGGAAGGAAGTTGATAAGAGACGGCAGGATGCGGTCGAAGAGACTGAAGTATTTCTGTTGGTACAATATTCTTTTTGATTATTTGTTAAACATAAAACAGTATTACTGGTGAATATGTATGGTGGGAATTATTTCTACTATGTCTCAATGTTTGAGGTGGGCATAATTAAGGCTGATACACTGTCTTCAAACTATGCAGAAATGTGTCAGATCGCAAGATAAACGTGTTAAGCTACAGAACATTAAGAAGTCAAGCCACCGTGGGAAGATGCTTCAGCGAATTCGCAGATTTGCGGAAAAATAATAACATTTGTAGTTACTTAATGTGTCTAGGGCCTGTTTCTTCACGGATACAACTTGGAGTTGGCTGTCATTCTTTGTTTCTTATGATTACTCAGCACTAAATGTCAATTGCAGGACAATACACGCCCTCTAAAAAGCACAGTGATCTCCCATATCACACCGCAGCTGTACATTTGAGGAAACTTGCTTGAAAAGTAAACAGGTTGTTTCTGAAATGTCTTAGGTTGAACCCACTCCTACCTATGATGTCACTAAAGCTGTTCCTTGATTTGATAGCCTTGCTATTTCGTCAGCAACAGGATTGTTCAACCCCCCTGATCATTTTAGCAGGGTGGCTTCGGGCTGCACCCCCCACTCCAAACATTGTCTCAAGGGGCCAGTAAATTTTGATCCGGTGGCGTTTCCTTTGTTCCTCCTACATAAGGGAGCAAAGGGCAGGGATTAGATGGAGAGGTGGAGGGTTAAGGGGTAGAGTGTGGGGTATCCCCCCAGTAAAAAAATAAAAACAAAGGTAATGCTGCCACCATTGGTTTAGTGGCAGCATTCACCTGTATGCTTTAACACACAGAGCCATGATGACTTCTGTAAAATGCCTTTTGCTATGAATGTGCTTCCAACAAGGTTGACTCAAAAACATATTGACCAAAAGGAAACGCTGTAGGTGATGAAAAACAAAACATATGGGAAGGGAGTAAGGTAGTGGGGGGAGGCAGAGTGGCAGTTCCGTAGCCCCCATAAGCAAAACATGTTTTCACATTGACCCGCTTTATTGATTGCTGCTTTTCATATTTTTGTACTGTGTGTTTTAGTTATTTACATAACTTTCTACACCTTATAATTAATGATTATGTACAACACACCAATAAAAATAAGTCTTTTTTAATATTAATTAATAAAAAACAATCATTCATCAAGAAGCATTAAAAGGTGTTGCCATAAACCAGTAAGTGCAATAATCAGTGAAGTAGGCCTGCCCGATAAGCTTCTAAGTCAAAACATACTAGAGGTCATCAGATGAATGTCATGAGTACAAGGATCTAAGTATCTAACATGGAGCTCCAGAAGGCTAGGGCATTAGGTTAGTATGTATCGAGTACTGTGAGGGGTCAGAAATGTGAGGCAGACATCTTGGTAAAGGGTTCTTTTACAAGTAGCCATTTTTATTATCGCAGCAAGATTTGAAGAATGCTTCACTGTCCCTAATCTAATGAGGATTTTCCCTGCCATTAAAATAAACCAAAGGAAAACACTCTAACCAAAGGAATCTGTCCCACACACTTATACATCCATCAAACTCATACGGGAAACATATGGCAATTACAAATGTGACAGAAATAACAGCTAAATTCACCATAGTCCTATTAACTTTAGATCCTTGTAACCTGGGTTACTCTTGTAGGACAAGTCTTTTACTTGGACTTTAACCAACAGTTCAATTAGACAACCCATCTTTATATCCTCACATATAGCAAAATGTTCAACACAACTTCTTCCCCTTGAGAAACCAAACGTTTTCACAATTCCTATGCATCAACAGCAACGTTTTGTCATGATGATTTCACAACAGTTCATATCTCTTGAGAAACAACATACTTGTATAATTCTTCTGTAGAAACAGCAAAGTTTTGTCAGGATGATTCTATAACAATTCATAAAACACTTTAGCAGGCTTGTCACTTCTTCTTCACAACCTTCCACCACAATATAGTACTTCAGTGATTTCTTCCTGGTCCACTAACCTGCCACGGCTACCACTAAAAGGTCCCTGCACTGGTATACTCGCCTGCCAGGACTGAGAACTCCTAACACTACAACAAGTACTCTGTGTTGGGAACTTCACAACTTCTTCTGGGAAGTCATGAGACACATTGGTGCTGTTTATTCCACTGTCGTATTTGTCACATGCAACTCAGGTTACACTTCTCTCCTCCTTGATATTCTCTGTGAGGAGGGCATCTCTCGTGCCACTGTTTTTCCCAATTTTACATCAGGTAACTGCTGGCAAGGTTTCTTTAACACCCTTGCCTTTCTTTGGCTTTGCTTGTTTACATTGGGTTCAACTATTACCACTTCCTCACTCCAACAACAATGGTTACAATCCCTCTATGATAATGCTCTCTTGTTTAGACAATATGGTCTGCATGCTGTTTGAAGAATTGCCCCCTCTTTACTTTGGCAATGGTGGTTGTAATTGGTTGGCTTCAGTATGGCCCCTTCTTTACTATGTCAATAGGGTTTATAATTAGTCTGCTTAAATTGTTGTCCCCTCTCTGTCTTGGCAATAGTATTGGCTTAGATCGCAATTATTGTGACCTTTCCTTTCTCATGTGCTTAACAAGTTCTACTTATGCCAGTTTAACTACTTTACATTCGTTCGGTGTTCAAAAATATTTTCAGCGGCCAGCGGTCGATCAGGTAGCATACCAGGATTACCTCTTAATGCTAAGCGCACCGGTGTCAGCAAACGCGTCCGCTCAATCCGCCGCCATCCTTCTTTCTGCTTCTTCCGATGCCTTTCACTCTGCAGTCTGCTTCTGAGTTTGTGTGGCCCGTGGCAACCAGGAAAGGAGCTTCCCTCGCTCCCAACGCACTCTGGTGCTCGCCAGTCACTGGGACACAGTGCACAATTAGGAGAGCCTCACTCGCCAAGGTGCAAAAGCTTGCTACCAGGCCGCTTCCTGCTGCGCATCCTCTGCAGTCAAGACCCTCAGTTGTGGAGACCCTCTCAGGACTGACATCCGCATTCACAAAAGCGGTGTCTCCCTTCTTCTTATACTGCAACCGCTTGTGGCGTCTGCTACTCCTCCTTGCTGTTCTAATGGCCTGCACCTGAGGGGGCCTTGTATATTCAAAAGTCACATTCAGGTGTGGGTCATTAGAACTACTAGACTACCTCTTGCAGTTTAGAGCCTCTGAGTCCCTTTTCCTCGCCCCAATACTTTGGGCATTGTGGTTTTTAAAGTCCCCAATGTTCCGATTACCTTTTCCTTTAGGAATACTAATTCCACAATATGCCATTAAGACTGTTGGATCTCTAGGGAAGTTAGCAAAGAGATTCTCCCAGTTTTCCTGACCCTGTCCACCCATGTGATCCACCCGCAGAACACGATCCCCAGGATCAGGAAGCGTTTCCTTTACCTGGCCACATGCGAAGGGTTCCAGGCCAGGGTTTCTGGAGGACCCACCTCTGATTCATCACAGTACTTTCAAGGACACTATCATTTTTACATACTCTGCAGAATCGACTATGCCGAGGAATACCTGTCTCACTCCCATTTCTAACAGGGAAGGGTGCAAGGCAAAGTGAAGAAGCATAACATATCAACGCATACAACTAGATGGGCACTGTAATAAGCATTTGTGTGAGTGTTGTAATGGAAAAATTTCCGAAGCATGACCGTTGTATGATTTCTGCTTCAATATGTCATTCATTTTATGTGCCCAGTCCCAGAGATTTGCTTTGGATGTGTGCTATCAAGAACATACTAATCATATTCCTATTGGGGGTCCGGTCGATCTCTTCATGAAAACCAATGTTGTTTTAAAGATGTCTTTTACCACCTTATCAGACCCCTTTTGCATTGCCTGGCCTAAAATACTTGGTAAAGTGTCATCAATAAAAGTATGCATTTTAATACAATGGTACATAAATTCAATCAGTACCCGGCGAGGGTCAATCAGAAAGAAACAAACATTGTGATTGGCCCTCGCTGGGGCTTTAACTGGCCGGGAATCCGACAGCCGGGATTCCATTCCTTTGTTCCTGGCAGGGGGCGTGGCAGCTCCTCAGCCAATGAGGAGGCTCAAAACGGGGCCATCCCCGCTCCGAGCCTCCACACGGCTGGAGACTGCCATCGTCCCCCGCTGGGGATTCAGGTACGTTTTTTCTTTCCTCCACCCCCCTCCCCTGCAAACGTTCCCCTTCCCACCCCCCACAACCCCACTTACCTTCGTTTTTCTCCTTTTTCGGGAGCGAACACGCTAGGAACAGTTCTGCCCCCAGCGCGTCCGCTCCCGATGGCCGACCATGGAAAGGGAAAATGGACACTGTTTTCCCTTTCCAGGTGGCTATTTTCTTTGACATTGTTTTTTTTTTCTGTTCCAAAAAACGCTGCAACTTGGCTTGGGCCTATAACTATGGGCCCCGGGGCATTACCTGACTCAGTAATGCCCCCGCGGCTCGGGGTTTATTGCTTAATTATTGTACACAATGAGATAAGGCCAAGTGTAACACATATGCATTATATGGTAACACATGGAGGTTAGCCCCAAATATTGCACCATAGTTTACCCTCTAGTTTTTGAGGAAGGTGATATCTATATGGCAGTAAGTGTCCAAGCCATACATAATAGTTGGGACAATGCCCTAGTTATAGGCTTTTAATAGGCCTTCAATGGAATAGCCACTAGATTCTCGAATAAATACTTTGATGGCATAGAATTTAAAGGTTGCTTTTTTTTAATAGTCTCTATAATATGCTGGTTATTTCGTTTTTTAGTTGGAAGTAGTTAGTAGTTAGAAGTACTCCCAAGTAAGTGTAATCACTCACTTCTTGTGAAGACCAATTTGCCAAGTAGCAAGCCTCTATCGTTTTTGGTGCTGAAAGACAATTTGGGCCTCATTATGAGTTGGTTCAGATAGTTTTCTTAAATTCTAAAAAGATAGCTGTATTTTTCCTGTCCACTATGTAACTTAAGCTTAACAACCCTCTTTACGCTTTTGCGCCCGAATACCTCTGGGTCTGGTGCGCAATATAAATAATAAAACAAACAAACATAGTGTAGGGAGATTATGGTATAAATATATAGGGAATTTAAGGTGCGGGGGAGAAAGACTCAGCCTTGGCATCTAGGCTGGAAAATATACAATGTAGGAGGAAGTTTCGAATGTAAGAAAAGCACGTGCCCTGCACACTATCGATGGCCTAGGCCTTTTGGTGTTTCTAGGACCAGAGATCTAATTTCTTGTTACCACAATACTGCTCTATTATTACTTGAGCAATGAATATAACGCCCCCATAAGTGCTTACAATATCTTTTCCTCTCATCCTTTGAACGCAAGATATTTAACGCGTTGACTGTTGCTTCTATACCTTTTTTGACATCTCTCCGGTATTACACTGATTCTGGTTCCAGCGTATACAACCCTTGAAGATAAATAGACCATCCCCTAGTCCACCACGGACTGCAGATGTTTACCATGACGTCACCCGCGCATGCCCGCTGTAACGTCATACCGCCCCACAACATTTTCTCTTGTGACCTCTCGGTTCCAGCGTTGTTATATGGCATTAAGGCTAAGTAGACACTTGTGTACGACACAATAAATATTGGAATTTCCCCAAAAACTTGGACCGCTAAATAGAGAACATTACGTCACTTGCGCATGCACGCTGTGACATCACATACCTCCAACCACATACATAGCCACAAGCTCGTTCCAATGGCAGCCGCAGCTTCCGTCGGGAGCGCACCCAGCGAAACGTTACAGAAGTCAAGATTCAAGACGAGTTGTTGAACAAACACAAGTAAGTGCCTAGCAACGCTCCTGCCTGTTTACTTACTCAGAATAGGCTGTGATCCTCATCACATCCTTGTTTCATTCTTTTTACTATAGATTTGCTTTCGCCATTGAGAGGTATACTCACCAACCCCTCCAAGGGATATAATCTTGAAGACCGACTCGCCCCGGCAACGCTTGCCTGACAACCACTATGGCAAGCATACCCACTTCGGTGGCAACCTCTGCACCCTTAATTCTGGTGAGAGCACTTTTATTTTGACACATCCAGACACCCAAAATGGGGATTTACCACATGATATAGGACTGCATTATTTTTTGCAGGGACACTAAGAACACTCCGATGGCGTAGATGATCGCTCTTTCAAATTCCCATTTCCTCCAAGTGACTAACAGGAAATCGGTCCATAGGTAAGCACGTAGTTTCCGGACATTGCCCATCATAGATCACCTTATAGAGGGGTATTCCAACCCTAGCATGCAACTTTCTTGCCCATAGTACTGGAAACTGATCCTGAAAGCACAAGCCTACCCTAAAGGCGGCATTTTACCTACAGAGTGGTACTAAGTCTAGCATTCATGAAGAATCTATCGACACCACCGATGCATATACAGCCCTGGTGACTATTAGGTAAGATAGGTTTTACTAATTTGAATTAGAATTCTTGGAGGGTGGGGCTATTTATACCTATATACCAGGACGCTACCAACTATTCTCCCAACCATCACTCCCGTTACATGGTGGGGCGGGGGTCACATCATAAAGTGGATGGAACAGGATAAGTGGTGGATCATGCCGTGGATATCCACTTAGTGGCCCACTCCAGTGACCAACTCGTCACTCTAAAACTAGCTACAATGTCTACATAATTTACCATGTGTTGAAATGAATGCCTTATAGGGTTACTATAGGCCAGTAATTATGGGTTTGAAAATCTGATGATGACGTTCGCTTTATACGTTCACCGAGTCATTCGGAATGTGCACATTTTTTGGAGTATACAAATGCGGACCACAAGAAGAGGAATTGTTAGATACATTGTTCTTATTTATATAATTGCTTTTGCTAGGAAGAAGGATGATCTACTCACACTATGTGATGTACTTATTAAAATGGATTTCCTTAATGTCTTCCTTACTTTAAAGAAATTGTTGAAATCAGTATCTCACCCCCGATGAAGAGTGAAATTAACTCGAAACGCGTTGGGCTACTTGTTAAATAAATCGTTGATAAAAATGTTAGCTTTATTGTCTAATTGAATATTTTGTGAGTAATTGACCTGCAAGATTTGATAAACTGTATCAAGGTCATTGATAGTACATGTATAAACACAGCCAAGTCGGACTCTTGTGGTAACAAGAAATCAGGTCTCTGGTCCCAGAAACACCAAAAGGCCTAGGCCATCGATAGTGGGACACGGGTTTCCTACATTGGAAACTTCCTCCTACAACTCATTACGAGTTGGCCGGTCTGGAAATAAAGTTTCGGTAACAACGTATACCGGCACCTTTCCGGACCAGCCAACTCCAAGTCTGGCGGTAGATCTGGCCTCTACTGGCAGATAAATGCCCGAATCGCTGGCACTGTTACTGACGGTGCCGATGATTCGGGCAACCCCATCCAGACTCCATGGAATGAGGAGTTACCGGCATCTCCACTACCCGTAATATCCCGGTAATACCAGGATATTGGGTGTTGGAGACAGTACAGTAGTTTCCCGGTATCCTACTGGAATTGCCAATGGAATACTGGGAAACTCATAATGAGCCCCAATCATCGAAGTCTTATCAAAACTGATCTCAAGATAATTGGCAGTGGAATAGGTCATTAAAGCAGCGAGTGAACACATAAGGCCAATAGGTGTCTGATCCAAGAGTAAGATATCATCGGCGTAGCCACATGTGTTTTAACTAATTTTGGTCATTATTTGCTTCTTCAATAGCCACAGGCATATCAGCAGTGTAGAAATTAAAAAGCAGAGGTGCTAGTGCACATCCCTGCTTTAATCTTTATTGAGAAGGTGCTTGTGTTGTTAAGATGATTTCTAATTGTAGTATCTGAATATAGCTGCATTAGCATACTAAGTAGGCCGGCAGGAATACCCTAGGTGAAAAGCTTATGCCACAATAATCCACTTTCCACGCCAATAAAGTCCCCCATAGCTTTTCAGAATGCACACACTGTGCCAATTCAGGGAAGCAACTCCAAATCTTGGCAAGAGCAGAACAGGTCGCAGGCTGTCAGCTTAAGCACCACGTGGAGAAGTGTTTCTCTTTTAAGCTGAAGCTGCTGCAAATGTAAAATATCCCTGAGTTTGGATGCTGTACTGGGGCCAGCGAAACACTACTGTGCCAATAATCGGCATGGGTTGCTTCAGGTTCCATCAAGGTATTCACTCCTAGAAGATGTATTAGGACAGCCGGTATATTGCACTTAGAAGACTTGAAGGTAGTCTCTCCATAGCGTCTAGAAAAGTCTATAAGGGTAGCTGGCCTTTTGCCCCCACAGAAGACTCGATGACACAGCGATATCAAAGATAAACTCTCCATGTATGTATAAATACACCACTTCTGTGGACATCTGCTGCAGGCACGGCTATCCATCCACACAAGTTAGAATGCAGCTACGACCAATGACAAAATTCGGTCTGGCTGGGCACTTAACATTTTTAAGCCTACTCACTGCAGATTTGCCTCAACACCTCTGCCATTACAGGGACAATCTACAACAACATTTCGGTTTAGCTGGACACATGGGTTGCTTACCGCAGCCTAGCCAGCCCATCCCATCCCTAATGTTGACCATTTGCACATACAAATTTAAAACAATGTGAGAATTTTCCAAACTCTGGACTCTGATCCCTGAGGGCGTTCCCACCACACGCGTGTTGAGTGCCGGAAAGTGTCAGTCTGAAGCTGTCTGGAATGCTGTTGGTTCGTTTTGCTTTGGGCTGCTGCATCTACTCCCACTGAAAACTCTGAAATTGGGTCCGAACCTGCTGTGCTGACATTAAGAGCTGTTACACCTTTACGGCAGAGGTGTGGCCGGGGAGGCTGTGTAGAGCGACGAGGAGCTCCGCCTCCCTTTTTTGGTCCTACAAAGTCTCACAGGACTGTGAAGCAATTGTCAGTCTGCAGTCCGCAGTGCTGCATCTGCCTCTCCTCAGCCCGCTCCCTGAACTGTAAGTACTCTCCTCGATCCTTGAAGCACCAGCTGAACTAGTGTCCCCATATAGTCTGCGGCCTGAGAGGGGCTGAGAGGGGTCGGCACAGTGTCAAGGCTGGGGAAAAGGCAGAAAGGAGGTGTGCCTAAGTGGGATTTCGCTGAGGACGTGATAACTATCCCCCATTACAACATGCTCACATTGCGGGGGGTGGGGTGGGTTGACTGCGGACTACTCTTATCGACTTTGCACAATTTGGCCTCTTTGGTAAAAGCGATGTGTGGGGGGCGGTGAGGGGTCGCCCCCACCCACACCCCCGGTGGTCTACCAGAGGTTAGACCATGTCAACACCTAAGCCCTTCACAACCTCTTTTCCAAGACTGCCCCTTTGACGTACAAGTTCAGATTACAGCTAAAACTCTCGGCTGCAAATACTCTAGAGGCTGAAATCACGACTCCAAACTTACCAGTACTTAAGGACACCCAGCTTCAAGGGAACTCGCAGGGGGGTGGGGCAAATGCTTGTATATCGCCAGCTAAGCTCTCATCGGTCTTGCAAGTGGAAGAGCAGCACTTGGAGAGCCTTTCCACAGATGTGCTGGTGGAGCAGCGATCAAGGCCTCAGTGCACAGATCCACAACTCTCATCACCCTCAGCACAACTCCAGATGCAGGAGGTGGAATAGGTCCCAGCTGTTGAGGCAACATCAGATACCTGAGCTGCGTCCTCGAAAAGGGATGGGACTGCTTCTCTTAGAGTCTACAGATTTGCTAAGACCCTAGGCAACACTTTCACGAAAAAACAGGACCAGCCGACTCTCAAAAAATGCTGGCAGCCGAGAGGCTTGCCTCCAGAAACTACATTTCCAATGTCTCGATTTTCTTATCAGAGGCCGGAGAGCCACCCTATCTCTTCAACGACAGTGTGCAAACCAGCCGTGATAACGGCAAGGGT